>NC_134554.1:32828146-33201054 GCF_025594145.1 Primulina tabacum
TCTTGATACTTCAGTTGTACTGGTTCAGTTCGATCAATCAGTTGGCACTTTCAGTTTGCGTCTCGATAGCTTCAATTTAAGCTATGTAACTGATCAGTTCGAAGCCTGATCAGTTTCAGTTTCTGCGCCCTTGGTGAACTCATTAGAAACAAGTAAACATATTTTGTTAACATCAAAATCAAGATTGTGAACATGAAATGTTCCAACACAATTCATTGGTTAATTTAAGTGCAAAACTTTCACTTATCATTGAGCTTCATCAATCTTTTAGGTTCAATATTGGAAATAAATGTAGCATGTAAAAATTGATTGATCATCTAACCTCTGGTTCTTATAGGGTAGTTGGGTTGCCTATTACCAATCCGAGTGAATTATTTTTGTTCCAAATGAAATAGGGTTCATCATTGTTGTTGTATGGAACTGAATCAGTTAGGTTGACTTCAGATTGGTTGACTTTAGTTAGGTTGACTTCAGTTGGGATCTCATCAGATCTTTGTTTATCAACAAGCTGGATAACTAGAGCATCATCTTGTCCAATTGATTGGACAAACATCTAAGGTTATAGGGAAAGAAGTATTCTTCTTTTGTTGATATGAACTTCATCCTCACTTTCATCATGAGATTGAATTCTTCAAATCACTTGTTTAGTGTACCTGGATCAGTCGGTTAGTCAGTCGACATGTTTCATCAAACACAATATGCACATATTCTACAACATTTAAAGTTCGTTTTTTAAATAATCGATAAGTTTTGCTAACTGAATAATATCAATGAAATATACCCTCATCTAGCTTCAAAAGCAGTCAAATGATTTCACCATTGTTGTGGATAAAATATTTGAAGCCAAAATTTTTGAAGTAGGATACCACATGCAATGTTAGATGTCATAAGGTGTCTAGCTTAGTTTCTTGATAATCATTGATTTGTTCTTAATATAGCATGCAATTTTCAGTGCCTCAGCCCAAATATCTGAGAAATTCTAGAATCAGTAAGTATTGTTCGAACCGCCTCTTTAAGGATCATATTCCTTCTCTCAACAACTCCATTTTGCTGATGTGTTCTCAGCCAAGATTTTCTAAAAAGGTAAAAAATGTTTGGTTGACAAATTTATTTCCTCTATCAGATCTGATTTTATCAATCCTTTTTTATTTTTCATTTAAAAGTATTTTGAAAATTTTGATTAGTTGAGAGTTGAATAGTTGTTTGGTCTTTTGATTTTAAGAAAACTACTCAAGTGAATCTTGAGAAATTATCCATAATAACTAGATTTGATTTCATTATTCTTAAACTCATGGCTTGGATAGAACCAAACATGTCCATGTGTAATAGTTCTAAGCTTCGGGTTGGTAAGTTACAACTTTTGTTTTTAAAAGATGACATAACTTGGTTCCCAAACTTGAGCTGAAAAAAATTTGTATTTTGAAACTTCAATTTTGGCCAGACAAGTGACCAAATCATTCTCGCTCTTATTTGCAATGGCTCTGAATTTAAATGATTTAACCTCTTGTGCCACAACTAATTCCTTGGTGAGTTAGACGTAATGAAGCACATTGGTTCACTCGGTTGAAGTGTATAAATTATTTTGTATGTATTGCCACATCTTTAACATGTCATTATAATATTCTAGAAATATATTTGACGGTAGTAGCCATGATCACAAAGTTGACTTATGCTAATAAAATTTTATTTAAGATTTCAAAAAGTAGTTCTTCAATAATAATGTTATTATGAATAATTTTACCCTTACCTACGGTTATACATTGAGAAGCATCTCCAAAAGTAATCTTAGGTCCAGTAAATTGAGTCAGTTCAGATAACAATTTATCTTCACCAGTCATGTGCCTTGAACATCCATAGTCCAAGTACAACACCGACTTCTTGATTAGTTCAGTTCTTGTGCCCTCCAGTTACAAATGAAGAATAAATATTGGTGCCCATAACCACTTGGGTCCATACGGGATTAGTTCTTTTGGAACCAAAGCTTGGAATAGTCTAACTGACCAACCGCTTGTTTTGTTCCAAATAGGTTGTGCATATTTATATGTTTGGTGTGTTCTATGTTCAGTAGAAACCATATGTTGTTTACCCTTTTCAACTCAATTAGTCAGCCTACATCCTTTCTGAATAGTCTTGTTGTTAAAGTATCGGTTAGACTTGTCTTTCATCGAGTTATGCCAGCTAAAATGGTTTGGTTAGGCTTCTAGTTTGGCTTATCATTTAATTTCTCAGACACTTGACCAATACCAAACTTTACGCCTTCACTCATATTTTCAACAAGGTTTGCAACTTGAGGGACGAGTTCTTGATGTTCATATACCAAATTAGATCTAACACAATGAATGTATTTTTTTTTGCACATATCCAGTTTCGGTCGAGTACTTTTATTAGTAATGCATTCATTGTTGCTGAAACTAAGAATCGGTTTTTTCTTCAATAGCTTCTGCAACTCTTTCATTTCAGTGAGGGTAACCGAAGATTTGTTTCATGACAAAATTAGTTCCATTATTTTTATATTCTTACATTTTATCCTCTGATTCTCATCTTGTATCTCTCATTCTCAGTTTTTAGTTTAGTAATCTCTACATTTAGACTCAACATTTTCACTAGATTTTTCTGCATATAATTTTGTTGGCTAGCTGGTCAAATTTTTCCTTGCTTTAACTTTCTCGATAATTGAGAAAGTCTTTGGTACTCATTGACTATGTCATACAAGTTCATTGACAAGGTCCTCTAGTGAAAAATTAGTTGAGCTACAAATCAATACATGTATATCAGCTCAGCATCATTGGCTGTCAAGTACTTTACTTACTCTCATATCATTGGAATACTTGAATATTCTTACTTCAGAGACCCTGAGTTCTGTAGTCAACCCACTTTGACTTGCTTTCCTCGACTACTAACACCTTCATGTCATGCTTATTTTAGAAGGATTTTATCTCATCCTTGGATCTCATTTCTAAAAGATATTTTTCCCAAGTGGTATGTCACTTCCCGGGATTGGGGTTAGTCGATACCGACTTTGTCCAATGATCATACAATTAGGGATATAAATGAACCAAACCGTTTTCGAGCTTCGAAACTCGGTTCGATAAAAAGCTCATTTGAGTTCGTTTGTTAATCATATCAAGCCAAGCTCAAGCTCGATTTTGAGCTCGAAAATTTAATCAAACCAAGCTCAAGCCTAGAGATATTCGTCTCGTGAGCTCGCAAACATGTTTGATAATAAGCTCGCGAGCTCGAGCTCGATCTCGGCTCGTTTAGGTGGCTCCTAAGCTTGAGCTTGACTCATTTATTGAGTTGACAAATAAAAAAATTAGTACTAATATCAATGGAAGGAATTGAACACAGGACAAATAAAAATATTAGTATTAATGTTATTATGAACTTTGCAGGATACTTGACTAGTTGTTATTGTAGATGATTTTGTAATTCATAATTTTAATGGATTCTTTGACGTCCTCCCTACTTCTCACAACTTAGTTGAAGTATTAAAGGGGGGAAATTATTTCATTGTTATTTGTATGGTGATATCAGTGTATAATGAATATTCTAGATGTATTATTGTGGAATGTTAAATAATATATTGATTTTGTTTTTTTAGCACTTATTTGTGTCGTTTTTATTATTTATGAATGAATTTACATTTTTATGGTCTGATTTAAAATTAGTTTATAGATATATTTAATTTTTAACAAGCTCGAATCAAACTCAAACTCGAGCTCAATTCTATGTTTACGAGCTCGAAAACGAGCCGTTCTCAAGCCAGGCTTGTTAAATATGCTAAACGAGCTATTAATGAATCAAGCTCGAGTCTGACTTGATTAACATGCTAAACGAGCTTTTAATGAGCCGAGCTCGAGCTTTTCCCGAGTTTGGTAATTTCAAGACAAACCAAGCTCGAGCCTGATAATAAAAACTCGAATCGAGCTCGAGCTCGAGCCTCAAACAATTTTAAACGAGCCAAGCTCAAGCCTGATACTGTTTAGTTTGATTTGGATCGTTTACATCCCTACATACAATTATCAAACAACAAACCTCGTAGTCCACTATGTACCAAAACCAGTTTATTTCTCATAATCAATAAAAAAAATTGTATTTACAACTTAAATGCAAAAATCAGCAAAAAAATAAACGTTTTAACAGTGCGGAAGCGATAAACATAAACTAATATTTAAAACTTCGGGGACATTTCGAGATCTTGTACCATTCCCAAAATTGTTCTTGTTCTTCTTCTTAAATTTGCTCCTCATCCTTTACTAAGAGTGAGAACGTAATGGGTGGGTATTTAGAAAATACTCAGCAAGCGGGGGTCATTCGAGCACATACATAACAATATACATGATTTGAAACAAAGAACATATCATGCATAAATAATTGTGCACAACATTTTTCGTAAACATAAACATAATTTCTCTTAGGCACTAAGATTAATCCTACTTTTCATAGTTTACTGATATCAGTCCCTAATTTTCCTCCTCTAAGGAGAAAGGGCCACGGTTACAATCCCCACTATGTAAGGGTCATATCATATATTTGGGATTCCCTCCCATATCCGGTGGAATCCTCATAGTGCCATAACATAGTTCATATGATCGTCATATCAAGAAAGAAACGGAATAATGATGCTCAACTGAAATTTAAAAAAAAACAGAGGAGCGTATAACAATTTCATGATTTTAAATCAAGCCGACTTACTGTAATACTTGAAGAAATTTGAATGTTGGACGAAGTGGTGCTTTGCTACTGGCTTTGAAATCGAACAAGAGTCCCCCAAGAAGCACTTCGAATTCTACCAGCAAAGGAGCTCGTAAAAGTAAGGGAATTGCTAGCGGATAGTTGTGCCTCTTGCTCCTCTACACCACGCGTATTTATAGTGGTTGAGGAGCATGAATTAAGGCTATGATTGGCTCCCAAATTTTGGTGGTTAGCCCCTCAATTGATCGGTGGATTGATGCCTAGATCTTGGTTGATTAGATGGTCTAATTTTTAGGTGATTGCATGCGCAAATTTTCAGCCACTCAAGCTCAAAACATAGAGGTTTTGTTCTATAATTTTGGTCCATATGAATTGGTTCCAATCATTGTTGATTTGGCTCCCAATCTTGGTGATTGATTACAAAAAGAAATCTCATGTATCCATCTATAAAAGTTCTTGCACCAATTAATTTTTTAGTGATATCTTATTACATATATGTGAAATATTACACACCCTTTTAAATATATGAAAAATCCTTCCATAATAATTGTCATGCCATGAAAATATTACTAAATATTTAATCGTTTTAGACTTGATCAATATATAATCATGGATTCGAATTTATGGTATCGAGTAGATAATTTATACAAATACTAACTTTGAAAAAAAATCTTATACATGATTAATTAATTACGAAACTCGGAAATCTTGGTTCTCACATCCCTCCCTCTTTATTGGGAGTTTCATCCTCGAAACATGGGTTGGCTTGGTTTATCAACATATAAGGATATTATTGCTCGCCACATCTTTTCTTCCAATCCATGTGGCTTCTCTTTCAGTATGGTTAACCATTGGGTCTTGACGTAAAGGATGATGCGTCATCTTAGCACTTGGTCCTTGGTATCCACAATTCTGATGAGAAATTCTTTGTATTTCAGTTCTTCTCCCAAGTTACCTTCAATCATGAGTGGTTCTATTTCCAATACATGACTTGGGTTTGGAATGTACTTTCTCAGTTGTGACACGTGGAATACATTGTAAATCCTTGACATGTCGGGTGGTAATGCTAATCTGTATGCCAAGGTGCCAACTTTCTCAAGAATCTCATAAGGTACTAAATATTTGGGGTTCCATTTTCTGGCTTTACTGAATTGGAAACCGTTCATAGGTGTGACTCTCACATAGGCCTTATCACCACCACTGAATTCCACTTGTCTTCTCTTCAGATCCACCCAACTTTTGTCAATCATGGGTAACTTTGAGTCTTTCTCTGATGATTAATGCCTTGTCCACTGTCATTTGGACTAAATCCGGTCCAAAAATAACTTTTTCTCCTACTTCATCCCAATACAGAGGTGACCTTCACTTTCTCCCATACAAAGCTTCGTATGAGGCCATCCCAATGCTGCTATGGTAGCTATTGTTGTAAGAAAACTCTATTAGTGATAAATATATGCTCCAATTTCCACTGAACTCTAGAGCACATGCTCGCAACATATCCTCTTGGGTTTGAATCGTTCTCTCGATTTGGCAATCAGTTTGAGGGTGATAGACCGTATTAAGAGTAACCTTTGTTCCCATGGCTTCTTGAAAGCTTTCCCAAAAACGCGAGACAAGCCTTGGGTCCCTGTATGAAAGAATTCTTACTGGTACTCTGTGGATTCGTTCAATATTTTCCATGTAAAGAGCTGCTAATTTATCAAGATAGTAGTTCATGCGAACGGGAAGGAATTGCACAGACTTTTTTAAGTCCATCTACGATTATCCAAATCCCGCTGTGGCTCTGTTTCGACTTCGGTAGCCTACCACGAAGTTCGTGGATATGTGTTCCCACTTCCATTTTGGAATTTGTAATGGTTGGAGCAATCCTTCAGTCGTTGGTGCTCGGCTTTCACCTGCTGACTGACTTGGCATCTAGAGAAAAACTCGACGACATCTCCTTTCATTCCATTCCACCAAAAGTTATTTTTGAGGTTTTGGTACATCTTTGTACTACTAGGGTGAATTGAAAATTTTGACTTGTGAGCTTCAGTCATTACTTCTTGTCGACGATTTTCGACGTCAGGTACACGAAGTCATCCTTTAATCCATATAATTCGCTTGTCGTCGATCCGTAGATCCTGAGACTTTCCTTTTTTGACTTGTTCCTTGAGTTCTGTCAATACAGGGTCTCGACTTTAGCTCAACTGACAGTTCTTGCAACCATGGCTGGGTAGAGATTGAAGTAAGATCACTTTACTCTTGTTCTTTCGACTCAGAGCATCAACCACTTTTTTAAATTTACTCAGGTGGTAACTTATAGTTAAATCATAGTCCTTCAAAAGTTCTATCCACCATCTTTGCCTCATACTTAATTGTAATGCCCGAGATTTTATATCGTGTTAAATTACGATTATTGATTTTCAATCGAGATAATTATGAAAGGGCTAACCGAGGCACGAAATGAGATCGCGTGTGAAAATTGATGTGCGAGGACAGTAGCATCGGCGCACATGCGCGACCGGATGCGCGCACATGCGCCAAACAGGCAGAAGACCTCGCGCATATGCGCGGAAGGTGTCGCGCATATGCGCGAAGCCTATGCGAGGAACTCCAGAGAGTCTCGCGCATATGCGCGGAGATGAGTCACGCATATGCGCGAGGCGATGTGCAGGATACGCGCGGAGACCGAGTGTCTCGCGCATATGCGCCGATTGGGGTCGCGCATATGCGCGAGACGTGCAGCACAAAGACATGAACCACGTTTTAGGGAAACATGCACGGTATATATATAAACATACAAACGTTAATCCTCAGAAGGAAAAAGAAAGAAAGGAACAGAAGAAACAGCTTCTGCTTTTGATCGAGATTTACGAAAAATCCGTCCGTCTGTTTTTGAATCCGACTTCAGTACTGTGTTCCTATCGACACAGGCTACAACTGGACGTAAGTTTTGTTACGTTTAGACATGATTTGAAATTATGATATTGTCAGAATTGAATATGAATCAGATATAGTGTTTCTGCTACAGTAGACAGTGTATAATTGAAGTCAGATTAAAGAATAGACTGTTTATACAATTGTGATGATTTTCGAAAGATATTGATTGAGATTTGATATCAGAATTGTGTTATTAATGATATTAAGTGTACCGATATTAAGATTATGAATTGTATTGATACTGATTGTGAATTCTGGTAGTATCTCTGTAATGTTGAGATTGACGGGGTTATCGAGACTGTATTATTATGCCGTCGAGACATCAGTAGATTGATATTGATCAGATTCAGTATTGATTGAGAATGATCAGATTCAGTAATGATTTCGATTGTATCAGAGTGACAGCAAGAAAGGTATAAATAAATGTCTTTTCGGGATTGCACAACTCGAGTTAGGTTTGACTTGAGTTTCCCAAAATCACATACTTTATTTTATTGCATTGATATTTGCAGATTATCCGATTTATATGTATAGTCTATTGAATTATAGCAGAGCCCGAGTTTTAGTCTAGGGCAGATCAGCCTAGCTAGGGCAGAACCGCTGAGTCTTTGTCAGAACCGCGAAGACTCTAGACTTACGGTGTATCGATGAGCTTAGATGTAGATCGACGTCTATTGTAGACATTCGATACAGCATACCAAAGTCTAAATTAGATCGGGATCCCTAGGTTAGAAATAAGTTGAGATAAGATAATAAGTCATTGACTTAAATACAGATTCATATTGGTGCATGTAGTCAGATTGGATACATGTTTTAATGATTGTTTATGCTTTTATATATGTTTTATATGATTGCATTGATACATTGTTTATACTGGGATATTTATATCTCATCGGAGTTATTCGGCTGTTGTCTTGTCTGTATGTGTGCATGGCAACAGGTGGGACAGGTTCATGGTCACAAAGGTGAAGAAAGATCGAGTTAGTGTGGAGACTACGGACTTGGACTAGAGTTAGGGTTTAAACACTTGTTATGTAGTTGTTAAACCTTAGTTGAGACTGATTGTATATAGTGCAAGATTTGTACTTTTAATACTGACGTGTATGTTAAGATGTATGCCATTACGTTCCGCATTTAAAAAAAAAAATTTAGACCCTGTTTATTATAATTAATTACATTAGTCCCAATGACGATTAATAAGATGATTAGCGTCCGGGTCCCCACATTAATTCTCTTTGGGTGAACAAATACTTGAGGCTTTGGTGATCTGTGAAGATCTCACACTTGGCACCATAGAGGTAGTGCCTCCGAATCTTTAAAGCAAAGACCACTGCTGCAAACTCAAGATCATGAGTCGGGTAGTGATGCTCATGTGGCTTAAGTTGTCTAGAGGCATATGCAATGACTCTTCCTTCTTGCATGAGCATGCATCCTAGACCTTTCTTTGATGCATCACTGTAGATGACAAAGTCCTTATTTTCAGTTGGCAATACTAACACCGTTGTGGATGCAAGCTTCTCCTTTAATGTCTGGAAACGTTTCTCACATTCTTTGTTCCAGGTGAATTTGGAGTTTTTTTTGTCTGAGCTTTGTCAAAGGTACGACTATTGAGGAGAAATGTAATTTCTAGAAATTCAAGCGATGTAACCTGACTGCATGCAAATCTACAGTATTATTAAAAATGATTAATTAAATGTTTTAAATGCATGTTCATGACATGATTAGGTATTTTACTGTATGGTTTACTAGAATTGCATAAATTAGGGCTTTTGGCAGTATTCGATGCTCAAACGAGGAATGAAGAACGAGGACAAAATAAAGAAAATCTTTTTATAAAATAATTATCTTTAATTATTTGATATAAGGCATATTATATTGAAATTTTCGAAAATGAGTAATTTTAGGATATTTTTACATGCCGAGTAATATTTTTAAATCGATGTTCGATTTTTTGTAAAATGAAAGACTTTTGAGGGCTGAGGGATTATTTTTAAAAAATTACCGTAACGAAATATTATAAGTGCGTGTTATTGGGCCTATTGGGGTTGTTTTAGTAGGATTTTGGGCCAAGACCGACCTCTACATTTTAATATTTTAAAGTCTAGGCACATTATCCCACCATTCATTCATTTTATTCTTCACTCAAACCCTAGCCTCCCCCCTTTCTCTCGGCCACACACCCTCCCATCTTTAGTAGGTTTGTCACGTTATTTTTAAAGAAAATCGTAAAAGTTGTGATCCTGTCCCTCCGGTGTTTGTCTCTTGCGTCGTTTGTGTGAATCTTCGAGTGTTTAGACGCTAAGGAAAGTCCTATACCTCTGTTTTCTCATCTTTCACATCCTATTACGTATTTCGATTGATCTTGCATGCCATGTTATAGATCTACTTATATGAAATGGTTTCACATGGTTTTGACATGAAAATATTGGATTTTCTCAACTTTTTTCTCACGTTTTTGACATAGATGAAGGTTCTGATAGGTTTTGATGATTACGGGATGATTCACAGAAGATTTAGAGAGGGTTTAAGTGGAAATATCAGACTTGGAAAGAGGCATGTAAGGGTGCGATCAGATCCTCATGTTTTTGGGCTAGGTTTTGGCTCGATCGGGTTAAAGGATATGAGCTGCGGTGCAAGGACTGTTCTAGGACTTGGACCAGGGTCGTTCGAGTGAATCATGCACTTTTGTGTGTGTAGTGACCCGGACGCTAATTCATTTTTAATCGTCTGTGGGAATAATTAAATCAATTATAATAAACAAGGTCTAATTTTTTTTTAACATACAAGTGTCAAATGCGGAACGTAATGGAATTCATTCGAATATATACATCGAAACAAAGTATAAGTCTTGTACCGTATACAGTCATTTAAAACTAAGGGTTAACAACTACATATCGAGTGTTCAAACCCTATCTAAAATCTAAGTCAGTAGTCTCCACTCTAATCACGATCTCTCTTCATCTCCTCGACCCTGATCATGTCCCACCTGTTGCCATGCACACATAAAAACACAACAACAGCCGGATAACTCCGGTGAGAAATACATCCCAGTATAAATCAACGTTACTTGCAATCATATAATCAATATAAAGCATGAAACAGATATCAGTAAATATGTATCAAAATCTGAAAACATAATTCAATATAAATCTGTTAATCAACTCATGACTCTATATCTCAGACTAGACTCATTCCTAGTCTAGGGATCCCGGTTTCTAGATGTTAGCATACTATATCGAATTTCAGTAAATGAAGTAACTCCACCTCTAATCAAACATCGATATAAACCAAACATCCAGTGTCTTGACCTATCCGTCACAGACTTTGGCAACCTCCGCCAATCACTATTTGGTGACAATGTGCAATGGGTCAGTGACGATTCCATCACCATCAGGCCCGTCTGTCACAAGACCAACCGTCTAATTCATGCTTTCTATAAATTAATAGAACAAGCAAATCAATCCAATCAATGCACACAATAACAATAAGTATGTGGTTTAGGAAAACTCAAGTATTTCACACTCGAGTCATTCTCCCTGTTCGACATTGACTTATACCTTCCTTTAATTGCAGTTCTTACAACGTTCAAGTCTGGAATTCGAAGTCTGTTAATACTCAATCTGGCAATGACAATATCAAGAAGTACAATATCAATATACCGCTCAAATCAATACCGAATCTGATCAATCTGAATCTAACTCAAAATCAACGGCATAACGGAACAATCTGAATATCCCCGTCAATACAATATCAACAGATATCAATTACCAGAACTCATAATCGATATAACACAAATCTGATATCAATCTCAATCAAATCAACTCTAAAAATAATAACAATTCCATACTGTATCTGTTCTTCAATCCGGTTTCGATTATACGATGTCTAACATGTCGAGAACATCATATATGAATCATATCCGATTCTGACTGTATCATAATTTCAAAACATATCAAAACAGAAGAAAACTTACGTCCAGTTGAAGTTCTCGTTAATAGGAACACGGTACTGAAATCGGATTAAAAATCAAACGGACGGATCTCGCACAATCACAATTCAAAGCTACGAAGAGGCGGGAGGATTTCTCAGGAGCTTTTCTTCTGAAGATTTGCAAGGAAAGATAAGTATATATATCATAGTTGCATGTTAAGCTATGTGTCACATTTTTCTTCAATTCTGGTTGGCGCTCGGGCGGTCATGCATTTCCGCCCGGGCGCGGAATGTTCTGCCCAAATACTTTCGGATTGCACATTGGTGCTCGGACGGTCACAAACTACAGCCCGGGCGCCGCATCTTCTGCCCGATCCATGTTCTTGTTGAACATTGACGCTCGGGCGGTCATTTTCTACCGCTCGGGCGCCAGTAGTTCTATCCAAAAAATTGCACCCTTCCTATGCTTTGGTCAATCTGGTCTCGGAATAGCCCGTCTATAATCATATCAATTCAAAATCAATAATTTCAGATTAATAGAATTCAAATCTCGGTCATTACATTTCTCCCCCCCTAAGATACGATTTCGTCCCCGAAATCACAGGAAATCAAATCATATCAGAAATAAATGTAGCAAAAGCTAAATAGAAACTCACATTAGTGAAATAACTCTGGGAATCTCTGCCTCATATCAGACTCAGTCTCCCAGGTAGCTTCTTCGATGCCATGACGACTCCACTGAACTTTCACAAGCGGAATAGTCTTCGTTCTGAGCTGTTTTTCTTTTCGATCGAGAATCTGAATCGGTTTCTCAAAATAACTCAATGTCTCGTCCAGTTCAGCCTCGTCTGGATGAATAACATGAGAGGCATCGGAAAGATATTTCCTCAATAACGATACATGAAAGACATCATGTATCCCAGATAAAAAAGGCGGTAATGCGAGTCGATAGGCACGATCTCTTATCTTCTCGAGAATCTCATATAGCCCAATATAACGTGGAGACAGTTTCGCTTTCTTGCCAAATCGGACAACTCCTCTGAAAGGTGAAATCTTCAAAAACACTCGGTCTCCTGCCTCAAATACCAAGGGTCTACGTCGAACATTGGCATATTTGGCTTGTCTGTCTTGAGCTGCCTTCATTCTCTTCTGAATCAGCTTCACCTTCTCAGTCATATCTCTGATCATGTCAGGTCAAATCTCAGGAACTTCAGAGATATCGTCCCAATAAAGAGGGGATCTGCACTTCTTCCCGTACAATGCCTCAAAAGGAGCCATCTCAATACTCGTCTGATAGCTGTTGTTGTACGAAAATTCACAAAGCGGCAATGCATCTTGCCAGTTAGTGCTAAAATCAAGCACTACCGCTCTCAGCATAACTTCCAGTGTCTGGATAGTTCGCTCTGACTGTCCATCATTCTGTGGATGATATGCGGTACTCAAATGTAATTTCGTACCTAGAGCTTGCTGTAAACTCTGCCAGAAGTGTAAAGTAAATCGAGGATCACGGTCTGAAACAATCGACTTCGGTACTCCGTGCAATCTGACCACTTCTCTGACATATATCTCTGCCATCTGGTCATGTCGGTACGTCATCTTGTACGGAATAAAGCATGCTAATTTGGTCAATCTGTCAATCACGACCCAAATCGCATCACAACCTCGGGACGATCTCGGTAATTTCGTCACAAAATCCATGGAAATGTGATCCCATTTCCATTCAGGAATAGATAAACTCTGTAATAATCCTCGTGGTTTCTTTCTCTCAGCCTTCACCTGCTGGCAATTCAGATATTTTGATACAAACTCAGCAATATCAGCTTTCATCTGTTTCCACCAAAACTGTCTTTTCCAATCATTATACATTTTTCTGCCACCAGGATGAATACTGAATCGACTGTTGTGTGCTTCTGACATTATATGTCGTTTCAAATCGGAAACATTCGGCACAACAAGACGATTATTCACATACAGTACACTATCCCGTACCTGATATTCTGATCGATGCCCTGCTCTGACCATCGAAATTGAATTCTGAACATTCTGATCAACTCTCTGAGCCGCTTTAATTCTCAAAATCAGCTCTGGTTCGACTTGAACAACACATAATCTCAGTGGTCTACAATCTGTCTCAAATACCAATCCAGACAAACAGCAATCTTCTATCAAATTTGAAACACCAATCGTCGATAAGGATAAAGAACATACCTTTCGACTCAGTGCATCTGCTGCTGCATTGGACTTCCCCGGATAGTACTTGATTTCACAATCAAAGTCTTTAAGAAAATCAAGCCATCTTCGTTGTCTCATATTCAACTCTGACTGTGAAAACAGATATTTCAGACTTTTATGATCAGAATAAATCTCGAACTTCTCACCGTATAGATAATGTCGCCATATTTTCAAAGCAAATACAATGGCAGCCAATTCATGATCATGAATTGGGTAACGAGTCTCATGTGGCTTCAGCTGTCTCGAGGCATAATCAATAACATGTCCTCGCTGCATCAGAACACAACCCAATCCTCGGTGAGATGCATCACAATAAACCACAAAATCACCAGTACCTGATGGAATAGTCAATATCGGTGCACTGGTCAGTCGTTTCTTTAGTTCAAGAAAACTGGGCTCACAGTCTTCAGACCATACAAACGGAGCATTCTTTTGAGTCAACTGAGTAATAGGCTTGGCAATACTCGAGAAATCTTTAATAAATCGACGATAATATCCTGCCAAACCCCTAAAACTACGAATCTCGGGTACTGATGTCGGTCTCGGCCAAGAAATCACGGCTTCAACCTTGCTGAGATCAACTGATATACCATCTTCGGATATGATAGGACCCAGAAATACAATCTGTCTCAACCAAAACTCGCATTTTGACAGTTTAGCATACAATTTCTTAGCCCTCAGAATTTTTAATACAGTTCTCAGATGCTCAGCATCCTCAATCATATTCTTCGAATAAATCAAAATGTCATCAATGAATATAATAACAAAATCATCAAGATATCTCTGGAATATGCGGTTCATCAGACCCATAAACACAGCTGGAGTATTAGTCAAACCGAACGGCATGACGATAAACTCATAATGTCCATACCTGGTCCTGAATGCTGTCTTCGATATATCAGAATCCCTGACTCTCAGCTGATGATATCCAGATCTCAGATCGATCTTGGAATATACTGAAGAACCCAGCAACTGATCAAACAAATCATCAATGCGAGGCAAGGGATATTTATTCTTTACCGTTGCTTTGTTCAGTTGCCGGTATTCAATGCAGAGTCTCATTGAACCGTCTTTCTTTTTCACAAATCGTACTGGAGCACCCCAAGGAGACACACTCGGTCTGATATACCCCTTGGCCAATAAATCCTCCAACTGTTCTTTCAACTCTTTCAACTCAATCGGTGCCATTTTGTACGGAGCTCTAGAAATCGGAACTGTACCAGGCATCAACTCAATACTGAAGTCTATCTCTCGAATCGGAGGCAATCCAGGAATCTCATCTGGGAAGACATCAGCGAATTCGCAAACCACTGGCAAATAAGCCAATGATAGACTCGATTTTAATAGATCAACTGAATAGACAAGGAATCCCTCCGCTCCTTTCTGTAATAATCGAGTCATAGACAATACGGATATCAAAGGAATTCTAGATCGAGAACCCTTACCGTAGAATTTCCACTCATCAGCCATATCCGGTCTGAATCTCACAATCTTGTGGAAACAATCAACAATAGCTCTGTACTTGGTCAACATATCGATACCGATAATACAGTCAAAATCAGATAACCCAAGCACAATACAGTCTAACTCAATCTCATGCCCATCATACTGTAGCATACAATGTTTCACAGACTTCACTGATATCAAACCCGTCCCCAAAGAAAAAGAGACAGACACTACAACAGATAATGACTCAATAGGCAAAGAATGCATCAATGCAAACCCCTCAGATATGACTGTATGCGATGCACCAGTATCTATCAATACATATGCAGGATAACCAGAAATAAAACAGTTACCTGCAACAACATCGTCAGGTGCCTCCTGAGCCTGCTCCTCTGTCAAAGCAAATACTCTGGTCTGCTGTCAAGGAGGCTGGCTCACTATCTGGCTACCTCCTGGCCTCTGCTGTGACTGAGATGGTGCTGGCTGGAACGAATGAACAGCAGCTGATCTTCTATCAGTCTGTGCCGCTGATCCAAATTATTCGGCACCTTGTGATCTCTGAGAATCTCTCTGGGGACAAACTCTAGCAAAATGTCCCTGCTGTCTACAGATACGGCAACTGTCAAACACTCCTCGGCATTGCTCTGTGGCATGTTTTCCTCCACAAGTGCTGCAATAGGCTCCTGTATAACTCTGGCCCTGACCGATCTGTTTCGAGCCACTAGAACTGGATGAACTGCTTTCAGATCTCTTAAACTGCTTCCCTTTGACTTTCAGGAAATCTTTCTTTCCACCACTGCTTCTGCCACTCTCAAACCGGGGAGGTGGTTGCCGTGGTCTCGATGCTAGAGGCACAAACGAAGCTCCCTTCTGTCTCATCAGACCAGCTTCGGCTCCCTTGGCTCTATTCAAGGCATCAGTAAAATTATTCGGTTGCTCCGTATTCACCAATGTAAATATTTCATGATTTAGGCCATTAATGAACTGATCTGCAACAGCTTCGTCATTTTCAGCCACATGTGGAGCAAATCTCAACAAGGTAGAGAACTTGGCCACATACTCCTCGATGTTCAGCTGGCTCTGTCTCAAATTTGCAAACTCTGCCCCCTTGTCCATTCTATACGACACTGGAAAGAATCTCTGATAAAATTCGGTTTTAAATATATTCCAGGTAATAGTCGTACCTCGATGCTCCAATGCTCTCTTCGTCGTAATCCACCAATTCTTTGCGACGTCATGCAATTGGTGCCCAATCAGTTTCACTCTCCACTCATCGGTGTAATCCAAGGACTCAAACAGCATCTCAATGTCATCTAGCCAACTCTCACAATCCACTGAAGTCTCAGTACCCTTCAGAGTCGGTGGATGGAATGACTGAAATCTCTTCAGCAATGTTTCCATCTGTGTTGCTGTCACATCCATTGGAGGATTCGAAGTGCTACCCTGTTCTAGTATTCTTCGAGGAGGCATATCTGATTACTAAAAGGGTTAGCAACCAAATACAACAAATCTGTTTTAGTCCTCATCCGATCATCTTACTGCTGATCAAGAATCGGTTCTGATTCATTCTCAATAACACGTGTTTCCATATCAAGTCAGATAAACAGATAAACGTGCATTATAAAGCAGTAGAACATGCTAGTTATCAAAAGCAAGAAATAAAACTCAATCTACCCCGCTCCCTAGCTTCTATCTCAATCTAAAGGATCTATTGCTCTGATACCACCTGTTGTGGTGACCAAGACGCTAATTCATTTCTTAATCGTCTGTGGGAATAATTAAATCAATTATAATAAACAGGGTCTAAATTTTTTTTAACATACAAGTGTCAAATGCGGAACGTAATGGAATTCATTCGAATATATACATCGAAACAAAGTATAAGTCTTGTACCGTATACAGTCATTTAAAACTAAGGGTTAACAACTACATATCAAGTGTTCAAACCCTTTCTAAAATCCAAGTCCGTAGTCTCCACTCTAATCACGATCTCTCTTCATCTCCTCGACCCTTATCCTGTCCCACCTGTTGCCAAGCACACATACAAAGACGACAACATCCGGATAACTCCGGTGAGAAATACATCCCAGTATAAATCAACGATACATGCAATCATATAATCAATATAAAGCAGGAAACAGATATCAGTAATATGTATCAAAATCTGGAAACATAATTCAATATAAATCTGTTAATCAACTCATGACTCTATATCTCAGACTAGACTCATTCCTAGTCTAGGGATCCCGGTTTCAAGATGTTGGCATACTATATCGAATTTCAGTAAAAGAAGTAACTCCACCTCTAATCAAACATCGATATAAACCAAACATCCAGTGTCTTGACCTATCCGTCACAGACTTTGGCAACCTCCGCCAATCACTATTTGGTGACAATGTGCAATGGGTCAGTGACGATTCCATCACCATCATGCCCGTCTGTCAAAAGACCAACCGTCTAATACATGCTTTCTATAAATTAATAGAACAAGCAAATCAATCCAATCAATACACACAATAACAATAAGTATGTTGTTTAGGGAAACTCAAGTATTTCACACTCGAGTCATTCTCCCTGTTCGACATTGACTTATACCTTCTTTTAATTGCAGTTCTTACAACGTTCAAGTCTGGAATTCGAAGTCTGTTAATACTCAATCTGGCAATTACAATATCAAGAAGTACAATATCAATATACCGCTCAAATCAATACCGAATCTGATCAATCTGAATCTAACTCAAAATCAACGGCATAACGGAACAATCTGAATATCCCCGTCAATACAATATCAACAGATATCAATTACCACAACTCATAATCGATATAACACAAATCTGATATCAATCTCAATCAAATTAACTCTAAAAATAATAACAATTTCATATTGTATCTGTTCTTCAATCTGGTTTCGTTTATACGATGTCTAACATGTCGAGAACACCATATATGAATCATATCCAATTCTGACAGTATCATAATTTTAAAACATATCAAAATAGAAGAAAACTTACGTCCAGTTGAAGCTCTCGTTAATAGGAACACGGTACTGAAATCGGATTAAAAATCAAACGGACGGATCTCGCACAATCACAATTCAAAGCTACGAAGAAGCGGGAGGATTTCTCGGGAGCTTTTCTTCTGAAGATTTGCAAGGAAAGATAAGTATATATATCATAGTTGCATGTTAAGCTACGTGTCACATTTTTCTTCAATTCTGGTTGGCGCTCGGGCGGTCATGCATTTACTCCCGGGCGCGGAATGTTCTGCCCAAATACTTTCGGATTTCACATTGGCGCTCGGACGGTCACAAACTACCGCCCGGGCGCCGCATCTTCTGCCCGAACCATGTTCTTGTTGAACATTGACGCTCTGGCGGTCATTTTCTACCGCTCGGGCGCCAGTAGTTCTGTCCAAAAAATTGCACCCTTCCTATGCTTTGGCCAATCTGATCTCTGAATAGCCCGTCTATAATCATATCAATTCAAAATCAATAATTTCAGATTAATAGAATGCAAATCTCGGGCATTACAGTGTGCATGGAGCAGGGGACCATGGTTAGGTCAGTCTAGGAGGGTTCAGTCAAGTCCTAGTAGTGGCTGGTTCGAGGCTGGTCCGGCGTAGTTTGCGCTAGGGTTGAGATAAGGGCTGGGCTTAGAGTTAGTGTAACGTACCATATTTTGAACTACTTGAAATTTTCGCAAAAATAAAAATTTTCTTAAATACAAAATAAAATTTCAAATTTGCATTAAAATAACTTGCTCGTCTAAAAACATTTGCAATAAAAACAACTAAAATCAAGTTTGCCAAAAGTAATAATCGTTTAAACATCATAAATCACTTCATGAAATCAGAGTATTAAAAATCGTCATGCATAAAATCTTAAAACATGGGCGGTCTCGGGTTTAGCCTCCTGTGCAGTCCAAGCCGGCTCATTGGTCCCAATCCCTCGTCTCCTCAACGTCATCCTCACCTGCATCGATCAAGTCTAGTGAGTCTAAAGACTCAACATGTATAAACTGGAGATAGCAAGTACTACATAATAAAACCACATGCATCTTTAAAGTAGGGCTTGCGTACTAGAAACTTGAATGTAATAGCATAAACATACTTGAAACTTGAACGTAGAAGTATAAACGTAGACATGCTATCATCATAAGACTTTTTTTAAACATACTTGCATCATACATTCTTGAACATACATAACATCATTTTGCGTTGAGATATGTTTCAAAGCAAGTGACCCATACATAAAAGTTCCTGATCAGACTAAATCACAGTACTGGACTGGCAGAGAAAGTCCACTACCACATACATGAGATCCCCGTTCATGCTTTAACGCGTGGATTGGTCCTTGGTCATACTTTACCGCTTTCCAATCCTGATCTAAACCCATTCATGCTTTACCAGGTTGGAGAGGTCCTTGGCCACATTCACCGACTTCCAAACCCATTCATAATTTGGTCACAAGACATTTAGCATACCTCAAAAAGTTAAAAATATTTTCTTTTGCACGTCGAACATACTTACATGGTGTTGAGGGGTTCGTTGGATCTCGTTTGGGGCCACTGCTGCATAGACTAACATGAGTTCGAATACCTATCTTGCATAACTTAGACTATAGTCATGCTCACACCCAAAAATGACAAAACATTCTAAATCTCTCAGGACTTGACCTCGTTTAATCATTGGACTAAATCGTAACATCAAATCCCAAAACAATCCCTAAAAAAATAATTTTTTTTAAAAGGATACGACCATGTGTAAGGATCTGTGTCGGGGTCCGTATAGATGCTGGAAATTCTTATTTTGAAGAAAAAATGTACACGGACTCTGTGCCGGGTTCCGGGTAGCCTCTGGACTTGCAAACTCGCGAAAATTCACTAAATTATTGATCCATTCTTCGAATCCAAGCCTAGGGACCATGAACCAACACCTCGACACTCATCCTAGTATGCTATTACCTAGATTCAAACCCGTAGTAACACCCCAAACGTCCCCAAGCATCGACAAGCAACTTCAATACAACAATAACACGTAATTCAACATCATTTCGCTTCCTATGATTTCTATTACATCCCAAGCCATTCCCGACCCAAACAAACCACTAAATAAAACCTAAATACATCCAATAACATATCTAAATGCAGTAGCACAATCCCGGCGGTGCCCAATGAAGCCTGCAACTCAAAAACTTCAAGAACACATCAGGAACGTATTTTTCAAAAAACGCAGTTTGAGCAGTCCCACGAAAACAATCATAACTCACTCAGTTCTTATCCAAATATTTCGAATTTACTGTCAAATCGAAGGTATCAAAATGTACTACGATTTATATGTTGAAAGTCTTTCTATAAAATCGACCAAAAAGTTTCAGTATTGAAAATGACAACAAATTTTGAGTTTACAGATCTAAAATCGTTTCAAAACCGATCCAACAAATTTTTGTTCAAACTTTTTACAACATACATGGATTTTTACGCATAATAAACATAAGAACATATAATATGATAGGATCGATTAACGTATCAAGAGTGTTTAGAAGAAGGTGTTGAATAAACACTCACAATTAAAACTGATCTTTTTCGAATTTTGAGTTCAGTTTTGTGACAAACTGATTCTCGGAATCTTGTTGGTCAATGACAATCAGTTAAACTAAAGTAGTTGCGGAAAATAACTGACTGAAAGATAGAATACGAAACTGAAATAAAGTAGGCAAGAGTTGTTTCTGGATGTTCGGAGAATTTAATTACTCCTATGTCACCCCTTCTAACTCACAGATAGGATATCCACTAAAAGACTTTGATCAAATACAAGAATTGTACTGACCCACTTCAGTTTGGACTTAACACTGCCAAAACTGAAACTCTTAGTTTAACAGGATGTTCTCAGTGCGTAACTGATCTTAGTACTATCAAATTTCAACGATTTTTACAACTTGCTAGTGATCTTAAATTGTAGCCTTAACTGCTACGAATTTATCAAATAAGAGTGAGCTGAGATTTTGACAGAGTGACAGCAAGCTTTTGATTAGAATAATCTCGTTGTCTTTTTAGCTGTTCTTCTGTCACATTTATAAGCCTCTCTTCCAACGGTAACTTGAGATGAATTTGAATCTTTGTATCCGTTGAATTCTTCTTGATTATTGTTTGCTTCGTTTATCGTGATGCGGCCTCTTAATTGCTTTCGCCGAAATGCGTTGTTCCAAGTGCGTCGTTCCACATTCAGTTGCAATATGCTATGTTCTTTCCTGAGACATGTTCAGTTGAAGAGTGCTTAGCATCAGGCTGAATATATCAACTGATCAGTCAGTTGATTTCAGTTATTAAGTCCAGTTGCTGAGTTCAGTTTACTCGATCAGTTGGTTCGTATTTTTCAGTTGATTCATATTTTGTCAAACGCCGGAATTTAGTTTCCAACAATTTCCCCCTTTATGGTGTTTGACAAAACTAAGTAGATAATAACTGAACGTCTGAGATTATTGTAGATAAAATAAGAGATTGAATTTCTTGTACTGAAAGAAGTCTTGATTTAATAACAACTGAATTTAATAATCTGGTTAACTACTTTTTAACAAGATGATTTCTTCTGCTGTTTCTCAAGATGCTCTTTGATCTTTGATTTCTTCCCCTTTTTTGACAAACAATTCCATCCTCTCAGATAATTTTCGAACGTCAGTGGTAAGAATTTTGACATCTGCGGAGATACTTGAGACAGAAGTTTGTAAACAAGTCTGCAGCAATTCCATTTTATTTGAGACAGAAGTTTCCAATCGCTGAACTCGTTGACTAATTATATCCTGAGTTGTAAATAGACTTTGAGCTAGACCTCTCTTCATCTCATCCACAGTTTTGGAAAGAGACTCCATGTTTGCCTGAATAGCTTTCAGTTTTGCAGAGTCATATTCAATTGAAGAATCCAATTTGACAGTATGAGAGAATTGTGTAGATTGAATTCTCTTGATTTCAGTAATCATTTGCTGCATATTGTGCTGCATATTTTGGATTTCTTCAAGAACAAGATCCATTTCTGTGGATTGAGGAGGAGGTGACTGATGAGAGGATTCCGGTCCTCTTGTGGTTTGATAAAATATAACTAACTCTTGGTTAGTTGCTACTGTTTCAGCAACATTCTGAACTGAAGTAATTCTTGCAGCAATTTCTTCTGGAACTTGAGACGAGAAAATGGATTCTGATCAGCAGATGAGCTGCCTGGAGGAATAATAGAGTCTGATGAAGCCAAAATTGGTGCCTCTAGAGGATGATCTTGGGGATCAATTGGCACAACAGTTGGAATAGTTTGTTCAGCAGATGAATCTGGCTGAACTGGTGCTTCTGAAGAGATAGGAGGCTCTGGATTGATTTGATCAACAGGATGATCAGCTTTATCAGAAATAGATTCACTCAATTGGGATTCTTGCACCACTGTTTGAATAATTTAATCAATGTTTGCGAAAGATAATTCTGCTTCAGTGTACATTAGATGTTCACCAGTAGGAGATTGAGACATATCCTGAACTGGCTCTTCAGTTGGAATATTAGCCTGTTCTGAGGATGACTCTTTCTGCTTAGAGGGAGGTTCTTCAACTATGTGGGGACCCGAGCTCTAACTCAATTCTTTTCGTGATTAATCGGATCTTTATTCAAAAAAAATGTGGGTCAAAATTTTGTTTTTTTTGTTTTTTTATCTAAATTCAAATGTATAAAATCAATACATAAGCAACATCTTTACTTTATTTTCACATGCACAAGATCTATTTCTATGTTATTACAACAAACATAAATACATGACTTGGTCTAGTAAATTCATACAAACTAGTGTTTAATACAAACTATAATTCACACGTAGTACAAGTCTAGTAAAAACCACTAGAAATCTTCTGCGCCCGAAGTCACCACTCTATTTCGATCTCATCTCTGTCGTGACCCCGATCCTGCCCCACATGTTGTTATGCACACATACAGACATAACAACAGCCGAAAACTCCGGTGAGAACAAATCCCAGTATAAAACATGTTATGAATGTATATACACAAAATAAATCATGAAGCATACTATCATGAATCAAATCAAAAGCAATAAGTTCCATAGTCTATGAAACCAATCATATAAGCATGCAATTCAATCAAATCCTGTCTTGGCTCGACTTAACTCTAACTCTAGGGATCCCGGTGTGAATAAGACGTCACTGTCTGTCACCTAACCTCCCAATCGGGGTGACGGGTACGTCTTATTCCTAGACTTCGGTCATGTCTGTATCGAATGTCTACAATCGGAGGAAGTCTGCTCCTATGCGTCGATACACCGAACGTCTAGAAGTTTGACAAATCTGCCAATGACTCTTATGCTTGAATATAAATCAATAAACAAAGCATAATCATATCAAAAGATTTGAATTAAATCTATAGACAAATCATAATCATATCAAAAGATAAGCAACAATTCTAGTATGTGATTTTGTTGGGAACTCAAATTGAATCTCATTTGAGTTGTATCTCCCCAAAGTCACATGAATTATACCTTTCGTTTGTAGTCTCAGTCTGAAGCAATATCAGTTCTGAACTCAAGACTGTCTCTGTAAATCTGAAACGACATATCGAGAATCATAATATCAATATTCCATTCTCAATTCAACACTGAATCTGATTAATCTGGATTTAATTCAAAACCAACGGCATAACGGCACAATCCCGATATTCCCGTCAATACAATATCACCAGATATTATTAAAAATCATAACCCATATCTGATATAATCCATAATCAATTCATAATCCAAATCTGTCCCATTTTCAATCGGTATAATCAGAAAATCATAACAATTTCATAATCAGTCTGTTCTTCGATCTGACTTCGATTATGCAATGTCTAGTATTCCCAGAACACATAATAATGATCAAATCACAATTTCTCCAACATCATATTTTTGAATCAAGATAAAACTTAATAAAACTTACGTCGTTGTGTAGCTCTTGACGAGGGGAACTCACAACTGTGCTCGGATTAAAAATCGGATCACCGGTATTCGCAAAATCAATTTTCTAAGATGTAAGGAATTTAAGGATTTCCATGGAACTCTCGCTTGTTTCCTTGCTGAAGGCTTGAAGAATGAAGACCATTTATATATATCAAGTTGTCTAGTGGTGACAAGTGTCCCACTCAACTTTCCATATTTGCACTTTAGTCCCTCAACTTTTCACTATTTGCAAATCGGCCTCCCAATAATTACGAAATTGCCATCAAATTTAAATCAAGTATTTTTCCACTAAATTACAAAATTGCCATCAAATTTAAATTAAGTATTTTTCCACTTAATTACTAAAATGCCATCAATAATATTTTCTTTTCGGGGTCTCATAAAATTGATAACATCTCGGGCCTTACAATTCTCCCCCTCTGAGACACGATTTCGTCCTCGAAATCTCAATCAATCATATCCCAGGCAATCAAATCAGAAATGACAGAAACTGAAATAGTAAACTCACATCAGTGGAATAACTCTAGGAATTCATGTCTCATATCTGATTCAGTCTCCCAAGTCGCTTCTTCTGTGCCATGACGACTCCACTGGACTTTCACAAGCGGAATAGTCTTCGTTCTGAGCTGTTTTTCTTTGCGATCTAGAATTTGCAATGGTCCCTCAACATAACTCAAAGTCTGATCAAGCTCGGCTTCGTCAGGTTGAATGACATGAGAAATATCTGGCATATATCTACGCAACATCGATACATGAAAAACGTCATGTATCCCAGATAAAGAAGGAGGAAGAGCAAGTCGATATGCCCGATCGCCAATCTTTTCAAGAATCTCGTACGGACCGATGTATCTAGGAGACAACTTCCCGCGTTTGCCAAATCTGACAACGCCTCTGAAAGGAGAAATCTTCAAAAACACTCTGTCTCCTAGCTCAAATACTAACGGTCTACGTCTGATATTGGCGTACTTCGCTTGTCTATCTTGTGCCGTCTTCATTCTCTTCTGAATTATCTTTACTTTCTCAGTCATTTCTCGAATCATATCAGGCCCAAGTTCTAGTACCTCTGAGATGTCATCCCAGTACAGCGGAGATCTGCACTTCTTACCATATAAAGCTTCAAATGGTGCCATCTCGATACTCGTCTGATAGCTATTATTGTAAGAGAATTCGCAAAGAGGTAGGGAATCTTGCCAACTAGTGCCAAAATCTAGCACTACGGCTCTCAACATATCCTCTAATGTTTGGATAGTCCGCTCTGACTGTCCGTCTGTCTGAGAATGATATGCAGTAGTCAGGTGTAATGTCGTACCCAAAGCCTGCTGCAAACTGTGCCAAAAATGTGAAGTGAATCGTGGATCACGATCTGATACGATAGACTTCGGCACACCATGCAATCTGACTACCTCGGACATATATCTCTGCCATCTGATCATGCCGATACGTCATTCTGTACGGAATAAAACATGTAGATTTGGTCAATCTGTCAATAATGACCCAAATCGCATCACAGCCTCGGGATGATCGAGGTAACTTCGTCACGAAATCCATGGAAATGTGATCCCATTTCCATTCAGGAATGGCTAAACTCTGAAGTAACCCTCCGGGCTTCTTTCTCTCAGCCTTCACCTGTTGGCAATTCAAGCATTTAGACACAAATTCTGTAATATCTGACTTCATCTGTTTCCACCAGAATTGTGTCTTCAGATCGTTGTACATCTTTCTGCCACCAGAATGAATGCTAAATCGACTACAGTGCGCTTCTGAAAATATCTGTTGTTTCAAATCTGAAACATCTGGCACTACAAGACGGTTATTCACGTATAGAACATGATCACGCACCTGATATTCTGACACATGCCCTGATCTGACCATCTGAATTGATCTCTGAACATTCTGATCCGTTCTTTGTGCTTCTTTAATTCGCATAATCAAGTCTGGCTCAACTTGAATCGTGGCAAGTCGTAATGGTCTATGATCTGTATCAAAGACTAATCCAGACAAACAACAATCTTCAACTAAATTCGAAACACCTATCGTCGATAAGGATAAAGAACATATCTTTCGACTCAAGGCATCTGCTGCTGCATTTGACTTTCCTGGATAGTATTTGATCTCACAATTAAAATCTTTCAGTAGATCAAGTCATCTACGCTGCCTCATATTCAATTCTGACTGAGAAAATAGATACTTCAGGCTTTTATGGTCTGAATAGATCTCAAATTTCTCGCCATAAAGATAGTGACTCCAGATCTTCAAGGCAAAAACAATAGCCGCCAATTCAAGATCATGAATTGGGTATCGAGTCTCGTGTGGTTTCAACTGTCTAGAGGCATATGCGATCACATGTCTTTGCTGCATAAGAATACATCCTAACCCTCTGTGGGATGCATCACAATATACAACGAAATCACCAGTACCTGAAGGTATCGTCAATACTGGAGCACTGGTCAGCCTCTTCTTCAACTCTAGAAAGCTAGACTCGCAATCCTCAGACCACACAAATGGCACATTCTTTTGTGTCAACTGGGTAATTGGTTTTGCAATACTAGAGAAATCTTTAATAAATCGTCTATAGTATCCTGCTAGACCCATGAAACTGCGTTTTTCTGGCACAGAAGTCGGTCTTGGCCAACTGATCACAGCTTCAACTTTACTCGGATCTACAGAAATACCATCTCCGGATATAATATGACCCAAGAAGACAACTTGATTCAACCAAAACTCACACTTTGACAATTTAGCATACAGCCTCTCATTTCTCAGTGTCTGCAATACAATTCTTAGATGCTCTGCATGCTCATTTCTATTCTTAGAATACACCAAAATATCATCGGAAAAAACAATCACAAACTCATCTAAATACCTCTGGAAAACGCGGTTCATCAATCCCATAAACACCGCTGGAGCATTCGTTAAACCGAAAGGCATGACAATAAATTCGTAATGTCCATACCTGGTTCGGAATGCTGTCTTCGGTATATCAACATCTCGAACTCTGAGGTGGTGATATCCGAATCTCAAATCAATCTTAGAATAAACAGATGATCCCTGCACTGATCAAATAAGTCATCAATGCGAGGCAAATGATATTTGTTCTTTATCGTTGCCTTGTTCAGTTGCCGGTAATCAATACATAATCTCATTGAGCCGTCTTTCATTCTAACAAAAAGCACCGGAGTGCCCCAAGGAGATACACTAGGTCTGATATATCCCTTGGCTAGAAGATCTTCTAGTTGTGCTTTCAATTCTTTCAATTCAATAGGCGCCATCCTATAGGGAGCTCTCGAAATAGGAACGGTACCTGGCACAAGATCAATACTAAAATCTACCTCTCGCACTGGCGGTAACCCTGGAATCTCGTCAGAAAACACATCCGCAAACTCCCGTACTACTGGCAAATCTGCCAATGCCGGGCTCTACTTCTGTAAATCTACAGAATAGATAAGGAACCCTTCTGCTCATTTCTGTAATAATCTACTCATAGTTAAAGCAGATACTAAGGGAATCCGAGATCTGGAACCCTTACCGTAAAATTTCCATTCGTCAGCCATCTCTGGTCTGAACCTGACAATCTTATGGAAACAATCTACAGTGGCTCGGTACTTGGTTAACATGTCAATCCCGACAATACAATCAAAATCAGATAAGCCAAGTACAAAACAATCTAAATCAATCTCATGTCCTTCAAACTGTAATATGCAATGTCTAACTGATGTTACAGATATCAGACCACTTCCCAACGGAGAAGTAATAGACACTGCAGTAGACAATGACTCGACAGGCAAAGCATACATCAATGCAAAGCGTTCAGATATAAAAGTATGAGATGCACCTGTATCTATTAATACATGAACAGGATAACCGCAAAGAAAACAGTTACCTGCAATCACGTCGTCTGGCGCATCCTGGGCCTTCTCCTCTGTCAATGCGAACACCCGAGCCTGTTGTCTGGGAGGTTGGCTCACTGTCTGGCCACCTCTAGCTCGAGGCTGAGGCTGTGTAGGTGGCGGCTGAAAGGAATGAACCGATGATGCTTGCCGCTCGGGCTGAGATACTGAACCAGATGTTCCTGCACTCTGAGCTGGTTGTGCACCTTTCTGGGGACAGACTCTGGCAAAGTGTCCCGGCTGCCTACAAATATTACATCGGCCCAACACTCCTTGACACTGCTCAGTGGCATGCCTACCTCCACAAGAACTGCAATAAACACCAGTATACTCTGCACTCTGGCCAGGACCTCTCTGTCTTGACCCACTGGAGCTCGACGAACTGCTCCCTGATTTCTTAAACTGTTTGCCCTTTGCTTTCAGAAAATCCTTCTTGCTACTACTACTGCTTCCATTATCAAATCGAGGAGGAGGTGGTGGAAACTGGGCGGCGGCCTGTGGCGGTCTCTGACTCTGAGCACTATAGGAAGCTCCTCGCTGCCTAATCAAGCCAGCCTCTGCTCCTTTCGCTCTGTTCAGTGCATCAGAAAAGGTGTTGGGTCGTCCCGTGTTCACCAAAGTAAAGATATCAGGGTTTAAGCCATTGATGAACTGATCTGCGACCGCTTCATCATTTCCTGCTACATGTGGCGCAAATCGGAGTAAAGAAGAAAACTTGGCAACATACTCTTCTATGTTCAATGGCCCCTGTCTCAAATTGGCAAATTCTGCCCCTTTGTCTTTGCGGTAGGAGACTGGAAAGAAACGCTGATAAAACTCATCTTTAAATACCTTCCAAGTAATATCGATGCCTCGATGCTCCAAGGCTCGTTTCGTCGTCAGCCACCAACTCTTTGCCACTTCTTGCAACTGATGTCCAATTAGCTTCACTCTTCGTTCATCTGTATAGGCAAGAGATTCAAACAGCATCTCTATGTCGTCTAACCAGCTTTCACAATCCACTGCATTTTCTGTACCTTTCAGTGTTGGGGGTCGGAAAGACTGAAATCGTTTCAATAGAGTCTCCATCGGTGTAGCAGTAACGTCCATCTGATCACCGGAAGTACTGCCCTGCTCTGGCACCGGAGGACGTAAAGGCACTGCCGCTCTTCTAGGAGGCATATCTGATAATCAAACAGATTAGTACACAATCTATACAAGCTGTCTCAGCCCTCCTCTGATCATATACCTCTGATCCAGAATCAGTTCTGATTCAGTCATTACAATTACATGCTGCAATAATTCAAATAACAATACAACATTTAATAGGGAAATCAATAAATCATGCTAGCACATCAAAAGCAAGGAAAAAGACTCGATCTACCCCGGTCATTCTACTCTATCTCAGTCTAAAGGATCTATCGCTCTGATACCATCTGTTGTGGGGACCTGGGCTCTAACTCAATTCTTTTCGTGATTAATCGGATCTTTATTCAAAAAAAATGTGGGTCAAAATTTTGTTTTTTTTTATCTAAATTCAAATGTATAAAATCAATACATAAGCAACATCTTTACTTTATTTTCACATGCACAAGATCTATTTCTATGTTATTACAACAAACATAAATACATGACTTGGTCTAGTAAATTCATACAAACTAGTGTTTAATACAAACTACAATTCACACGTAGTACAAGTCTAGTAAAAACCACTAGAAATCTTCTGCGCCCGAAGTCACCACTCTATTTCGATCTCATCTCCGTCGTGAACCTGATCCTGCCCCACCTGTTGTTATGCACACATACAGACATAACAACAGCCGAAAACTCCGGTGAGAACAAATCCCAGTATAAAACATGTTATGCATGCATATACACAAAATAAATCATGAAGCATACTATCATGAATCAAATCAAAAGCAATAAGTTCCATAGTCTATGAAACCAATCATATAAGCATGCAATTCAATCAAATCCTGTCTTGACTCGACTAAACTCTAACTCTAGGGATCCCGGTGTGAATAAGACGTCACTGTCTGTCACCTACCCCCCCAATCGGGGTGACGGTACGTCTTATTCCTAGACTTCGGTCATGTTTGTATCGAATGTCTACAATCGGAGGAAGTCTGCTCCTATGCGTCGATACACCGAACGTCTAGAAGTTTGACAAATCTGCTAATGACTCTTATGCTTGAATATAAATCAATAAACAAAGCATAATCATATCAAAAGATTTGAATATAAATCTATAGACAAATCATAATCATATCAAAAGATAAACAACAATTCTAGTATGTGATTTTATTGGGAACTCAAATTGAATCTCATTTGAGTTGTATCTCCCCAAAGTCACATGAATTATACCTTTCGTTTGTAGTCTCAGTCTGAAGCAATATCAGTTCTGAACTCAAGACTGTCTCTGTAAATCTGAAACGACATATCGAGAATCATAATATCAATATTTCATTCTCAATTCAACACTGAATCTGATTAATCTGGATTTAATTAAAAACCAACGGCATAACGGCACAATCCCGATATTCCCGTCAATACAATATCACCAGATATTATTAAAAATCATAACCCATATCTGATATAATCCATAATCAATTCATAATCCAAATCTGTCCCATTTTCAATCGGTATAATCAGAAAAGCATAACAATTTCATAATCAGTCTGTTCTTCGATCTGACTTCGATTATGCAATGTCTAGTATTCCCAGAACACATAACAATGATCAAATCACAATTTCTCCAACATCATATTTTTGAATCAAGATAAAACTTAATAAAACTTACGTCCTTGTGTAGCTCTTGACGAGGGAAACTCACAACTGTGCTCGGATTAAAAATCGGATCACCGGTACTCGCAAAATCAATTTTCTAAGATGTAAGGAATTTAAGGATTTTCATGGAACTCTCGCTTGTTTCCTTGCTGAAGGCTTGAAGAATGAAGACCATTTATATATAATAAGTTGTCTAGTGGTGACAAGTGTCCCACTCAACTTTCCATATTTGCACTTTAGTCCCTCAACTTTTCACTATTTGCAAATCGCCCCCCAATAATTACGAAATTGCCATCAAATTAAAATCAAGTATTTTTCCACTTAATTACAAAATTGCCATCAAATTTAAATTAAGTATTTTTCCACTTAATTACAAAAATGCCATCAATAATATTTTCTTTTCGGGGTCACATAAAATTGATAACATCTCGGGCCTTACAAACTATTTCCTCTTCATCATCGTCTGAATCTCCTTTATGAAGGACTAACTCTTGATCCATTTCCCAAAACTTTATCTGAGATAGCAAGCAAGTCAGATCGGTGTCTAGCTGAGTAATCACCGCATGATCAGCATAGGCAGTAGGATTTGTTGGAACGTAGTTAGCCTTCAGTTTGTCAATAATTTGTGCTAACTTCTTGACTCTCATCTGATCAAACAAATATGTTTTTCTCTCTATAGCTTGAGCAAAGGTGGCAGCTTTGACTATCTTGAGGACAGAAGCTTCCAGTTTGATGAACTTGTTCAGCTGAGATTTCTTTATTAGTTTCTTGGCAAAAATATGTGTACGATAGGCTGTCCAAGCATCATAGAGTTGAAGCTTTGATGCTGCAAAATCATTAACCTCATCCCAAACAAGATCAATGTGGGTTTGAATGGGATTGGATGGCCTTGGTTCTTCAATTAATTTGCCCTTGCCTTTATCAGAACTGAGGATGTGTGGAATTTCCAGACCAGTTCGAGTAGTATCCACCCGTTCTATAATACTGATGCCTTTGGGTCGGGCAGGTGCCAGGACAGTAGGACGAATAATATTAATCAGAGGGGCTTTGATCTTAACTGTTTCTCTCTTTGCACCAGCTGATTTTTCTGGTGGGATGATCTTCAGAGGGACTGCTTCAATTGGCTACTGAGCATCTGAAGATATTATCTTGTCAGTAGGAATAGATTCCTCTGTAGTTGTTGGTTTAATCCTCTGTGTTCTTGGTTTCTTGGCAATCTTTGGGGAAGGTGTTTTCTCTGAATCGGATTCCTCCACAACTAATTTCCTTTTTGCTGATTCAGTTGAGCCAATGTCTTGGCCTTTTTCACTGATTTAGGAGCCGCTTGTTGAGTCCCAATCTCCTGTTTTATCTTTACAAACTGAGCAGGAGAAATGTCCAATTTTGTCTTGGGTGGCATAGTATTCTTCGCATTGAAGACTTTGAATTTGGATGATTTTTCTGAATTATCTGCCACTAACTCCTTCACTTTCAGCAGATAGCTAAGTTGCACTGCAAAGCCTTTGGACTGTTTGGATGATAGAAACATATTCTTTAAAATATTGAATATAAGATGCTTCCAGTTGAATTTACGTTCAGCCATAATGATAGAAATGGCTTGAAATTTTTCCAATGTAAGTGCAGCAAAAGATCCAGCTTTTGCCAAAATTCCTTTGGCGACTATATCAGCAATTAACTGAACCTCGTGCTTCAGCTCCTTCTTTGGATCGGAAACATTGATTTTCCGTCCATCAGCAGAAAGTGAGGTTTGCATTTTTTCAACGTCAGATGTTTTAACATCAGAGAAGTGTGTCAGTCCATCAGATGGTAAAGAAAAAATTTCTCCAAAGGAATCTTCAGAGATGGTCAGTAACTGACCATTGATAGTAGAAGCGATGTTTCCATCAGAATTGATCATACCGTTAGAGTAGAATTCATGAATTTCTTTGGGGTAGATCTCTTGTGATGATTCTCCCAAGAATGTCCTTAACACAGCAGTTTCGAGTTTTTGAAAAGCGTTCTTAACATCAGCGTCGCCGAAAGATAGAATGGATCCGAAGTTGATAGCCATTGCATTCAGCATATAAGCAGGAGTTTGATTCGCCATTTTTATAAAATGATCTGAAATTCGTAAACGATAAACTCTGGAATTAGTGTGTTCTTAGAAACTGATTGTATGCGTAAGAAGAAAACTGATTTGAAGCGGGCTTAGTACAATTGTTCGTGACTGTTCAAATTTGGGACACGTGTCAGTCCATTAAAAAATTTTGAGTAAAAACGTGTGTACGTGTGCTATAAGCGTGTGTACAATTTAAACGGTTCAAATGCTTCCACGTTTTCAAAATGAGATTCATCATTAGATAATAGACAGTCACGTCACTTGATTTGGAATATAATATGTTTTAATTAGTTAACTTATATGAAAAGATTAGTGAAATACCCAACTGAACGATCAGTTGTAAGACTGTGTCCTTTCAGTTGAGAGTTTACTAACATTTGTCTTCTCAGTTATCCTCTTAAAACCATTATTCCCCCTTAATTAGTGCATAAAATAGTTAAAGTGAATAAATTTAAAGGTCAGAAAGATTATCGTTTGCTGAAACGTTGATGACCCTTCAGCTTCCTTGATATTCTGCTATAAATAGAAGTAACACGGTTAGTTTCAGTCATATTGGTAAAAATATTCAAGACGAAAGAATGGCAGATGCGAGTAGCTCGAGTGCTTCGCCATTTTCTTTGGAAGCTAGGAAGGCTGTTATAGAAGACGAAGTCTTCTACAAGAGTCTTCCCTACTGGGAAAAGTTACAGGAGCTTGCGTTCCTGTATAATTCTGGAAAGGCTACCACTCCCGAATTGATGGCAGAGTTAAGAGAAGTGCGGGAGCAATTGCACATAGCTGTGTGTGTAGACATCTTTACGGATGGTCGTATCTATCAGCTGATGCTTCGAAAGGAACTGGAGATCCTTAATCGCATAGCTTCTTCTCACAGCTTTCTCAAGACATCTTCCTCATCTCTATCCGTTTGGTTGAGAATGTGGATAGATGATATAGAGGAAAAATATGAAGATGTAATCCAAGAAAATATTTATAGTTGAATAAAACATTTATTTTGGTTTAACTTTGTTTTTCTTTTTCCTGCAAGTAATAAGTTTCATTAGTTATATGAATTGTGATCGAACTGATGATTGGTTAAATGTTAAGTAATAAATGTCACACTGATATCAGTTGATAATGAACGACTGATAGTTAAGAAGCCTCGGTAAATGAGAAAAACGCTTCGGTTGATTTGAGTCTCTTCAGTTTCCTCAACATTTAAGTTTCATCTGTCTATAAATAAGATGATTAGAATGTGATAATAACAGTTCAATATGTCGGATTCAAGTAACTCTGATGCATGCAGTAGTTCACATATTCAAGTTAATGAGCAAATAAGTCCTTATTTAGAAGAGTTGAAGAAGACAATAGAAGAATATGTCTTGATGAAAGTGATGTCAACATGGTTCAAGATTCATGATTTGCAGAGGGTAAGTAGTAGTGGTGCTGTTCCTACTCGTGCTCAAGTAGCAACAGCAAGAAAATACATTGATCGTTTTGAATTTAGGCATGTTACAGATCTGATTGATGACAAATGTCTGTTAGAAGCAATGTTATGGAAGGAATGGCATGTGGTTGAGAAGATTTCTACAACTAGGTCATTTTCTAGAATCCAAATTTATGAGTTGAATGATTGGATTAGAGAGTGACAGGATTCAGTTGGTTCTATGATATCTACTGTAAATTGGAATCGATGGTATTCTTAATAAAGTATTATTTTTAATTTGTTGTGTTCTTATTTTCTGCAAGTAATTCTATTAGTAAAGCAACATGAGTAATAATTTTAAGATAGATTAATTAAACCAAGAATATTGCGAAAGTGAGAAAACTTAGTCTCGGGTAATGGTTTGGTGAAAATGTCAGCTGCTTGTTGCTCAGTTGATATATACTCCAGTCTAATGTCCTTCTTCAAAGCATGATCTCTGATGAAGTGGTGTCTGACATCTATATGCTTTGTCCTTGAGTGAAGAACTGGATTATAGGTGATGGCAATTGTACTCGTATTGTCACAAAATATGGGCGAATTATTTGTAATTACTCCATAATCTTTCAGTTGTTGCTGGATCCAGATCAGTTGTGCACAGCAACTACCAGCAGCAAGGTATTCTGCTTCAGTTGTTGAGGTAGCTATAGATGTTTGCTTCTTGCTGAACCAAGAGATCAGTTTGTCTCCTAGAAACTGACAAGACCCACTTGTACTTTTGCGATCAAGCTTACATCCTGCATAGTCTGCATCTGAATATCCAACTAAATTGAAATTAGAGTCTTTAGAATACCATAACCCAACATTTTGTGTGCCCTTAAGATATTTCAAATTTTTTTTAGCAGCTGAGAAATGTGATTGCTTAGGATTTGCTTGAAATCTAGCACACATACACACATCGAATACAATATCAGGGCGACTGGAGGTTAAGTATAACAATGACCCTATTAAACCTCGATATAATGTCGCCTCAACTGATATTCCCCCTTGATCAGTGTCCAATTTTACTGATGAGCTCATGGGAGTATTTGCAGCTGAACATGATTCCATGCCAAATTTCTTCAGCAGCTCCTTTGTATATTTAGTCTGACTGATGAATATGCCAGTTTCCAGTTGCTTCACTTGTAGTTCAAGAAAGAATGTCAGCTCACCCATCATGCTCATTTCAAACTTATCCTGCATTAGCTTAGCAAATTTCTCGCATAATTTGGGGTTAGTTGACCCAAATATTATATCATCAACATAAATTTGAACTAATAGAATGTGATCATTCTTGGTGAAATTTAACAAGGTCTTATCAACTGATCCAACAGAAAAATCATGATCAGTTAGGAATTTTGAAAGAGTTTCGTACCAAGATCTGGGAGCTTGTTTAAGACCATATAAGGCTTTGTTCAAATGATATACATGATCAGGAAAGTTGTGATTTACAAAACCTGGGGGTTGTTCAACATATACTTCCTCTTGTAGATGGCCATTTAGGAATGCACTTTTGACATCCATTTGATAGACTTTGAAGTTCTTGTATGATGCATAAGCAAGAAACATTCTAATTGCTTCCAGTCTTGCAACTGGAGCATATGTCTCATCATAGTCAATTCCTTCCTCTTGCCTATATCCTTGTGCTACTAGTCTCGCTTTATTGCGCACAACTGAACCATCCTCATTCAGTTTATTCCTGTACACCCATTTTGTACATATAATAGTTTTTGTAACTGGTCTTGGAACTAAGTTCCAGACATTGTTATGAGTGAACTGATTTAACTCTTCTTGCATTGCATTTACCCAGTTAGGATCAGCAAGAGCTTCATCAGTTTTCTTTGGTTCTAGTTGTGATACAAAAGCTGAATAGATAAATAAATTTAACATTTGATTGCGATTTCTTACTGGATCAGATGGATTTCCTATTACCAGTTCAGGTGGATGTGATTTTCTCCATCTGTATTCAGTATTTGTTGTATCAGCAATTTCTTCAGTTGGTAACTGAACGCAGTTTTCAGTCTCAGTTGGTGCTTTGTCAACTGGTATTTGAATGTTATCACTGTGTTCTATCAACTGATCATTAGCAACGACTTCCTGTGCATCTGATTTATCCAGTACTTCTGGTTCAGGTGTTTGAAATATGTTTTGATTATTATGACATTCATTTTCGTCATCATCTTCCAAACTGATATAAGTAAATCGATCAACTAGCTCAACTTGATCAGTTGGCTTATCAGTTAGTTCAGTTTCATCGAAATCAACATGAGCTGATTCTTCAACATTTAGGGTTTTCTTGTTGAAGACTCTATAAGCTATACTAACTTATGAGTATCCAAGAAATATTCTCTCTGCAGATTTAGCATCAAACGCTTTTAAATAATTTTTACCATTATCAAGGATAAAACATCTGCAGCCGAATATTTTGAAATAAGTAATTATACTTTTTCTTCCATGCCAGATCTCATATGGTGTTTCCATATGATTCTTATTTATCATTGATCTGTTCTGAGTATAACACGCAGTGTTTACTGCCTCTGCCCAAAACCTTTGAGAAATACCAGAATCAGCAAGCATTGTTCTAGCAGCTTCTTTAAAGGTCCGATTTCTTCTCTCAGCTACACCATTTTGCTGAGGAGTTCTGGCTGCTGAGAGCTCATGCTTAATTCCAGTATTCTCTAGAAAATTTGAAAGAGTTTGATTGATGAATTCAGTTCCTCGATCTGATATGATTCGATCAATTCCAACTTATTTTTCATTTAAAAGTCTTTTGAAGAGCTTTATAAGTTGTGAAGCAGTTTGGTCTTTGGATTTGAGAAAGATAACCCAAGTAAATCTTGAAAAATCATCTACGACTACCAAGGTGTATTTCATTCCCCCTAAGCTCATGACTGGTATAGGACCAAAGAGATCCAAGTGCAACAGTTCTAAGCATCGGGATGAAGATTTACGACCCTTGTTTTTAAAAGAAGATCGTACTTGTTTACCATACTGACATGCTGAGCAAAGTTTTTCTTTTGAAAATTCTATTTTGGGCAAACCAGTTACAAGATCATGTTTACTCAGATAGGCAATGGATTTAAAGTTTAGATGACTTAGTCTCTTGTGCCACAACAAGTTTTTAGATGATTTGGAAGCAATAAAGCAAACTGGTGCATAAGTTTGATCATTCCAACTGACTTTATATGTGTTTCCACAACGTTTGCCAGTTAGTATGGTTTCATCAGTTGAAGTTTTGACTGAACATGAGTTTTTGTCAAAATGTACTGAGAATCCAATGTCGCATAACTGACTGATGCTGATCAAGTTATACTTCAGGTTTTCTACTAATAGAACATCTTTAAAAGTAAAGTTACCATGGATAAGTTTACCCTTACCCACAGTTCTACCTTTGGAATTGTCCCCAAAACTGATATTTGGACCACTGTATTTGATCAGTTGAGATAGCACACTTGCATCTCCTGTCATATGTCGCGAACATCCACTGTCCAAATACCATATTGAGTTCTTGTTTGTACCTGTTACCTGCAGTCACACACATAATATAATTTGGTACCCACATCTATTTGGGTCCTGAACTGATTAGTCTCTTAGGAACCCATACTTGGATTAGTCTCACAGACTTTCCAGTAGCTGTATTCCAAATGGTTTTTCTCGGCTTTTGTGTGCTTATGTAGTGTACGGATGATACAATATGTGTTTTAGCTTTATTCAACTGATTGTTCAGTCTATATCTCTTCTGAACTGGCTTGTAGTTATAGTAATTGGAATAGCCATTCGAATAGTTTTTGTAAAATCTCTTTGATGACTGACTTTGTGAATCAGTTGAGAATTTTTTACTAGAACCAATCCCATGTCTTCTAGCCTTGTTCATATTCTCAGTAGGTTGCTCAATTAGTTTACTGGGCTTAATTTGTTCCTGTACCACTGCTGATTTGACAAAGTGAATGTATTTCCCTTTGTCTATTGTTAGCTTTGGTTGAGTATCTTTTGGATACGTTTCTTCTTGAGTGTTGAACCCTAAACAAGTTTTATCAGAAACTGATTTTTGTGAATTCTGCATCTCACTTAGTGCAGTTGATGACTTGTTCCAAGACTGAATGAGCTCAGCTTGTTTTGAGTTTTCAAGCATCAACTTCTGGATTAATGACTGCTTTTTATTTCTCTCTGCTTTTAACTCAGCAATCTCCCTTTTTAGACTAAATTCAGCCACTGATTCATTAGTTTTGGTTTTATTGTCTGTGGGATCAGTTTGCTTTGCTTTGATTTTTTCAAATGATGATGCAATTTTTTGATACTCATTTACCATGTCATGTAGTGTTAGAATTAGTTCTTCTCGTGTAAAATCAGTTGAACTGAAATCAAATACCTGTTGGCTAGATGACTCTTCTTCTGCATCATTAGCCATCAAACACTTGACTTCCTCATCATCACTGGAGCTGTATGAGCTTTCTGGTTCTGACTCCTCACTGTCAGTTTCTGCCCATTTGGATTTGTTTTCTTCAGCTAAGAGTACTTCATGTTTCTTTCTGAAGGAATTCTTATCTTCCTTGAGTCTTCTTTTGTGTTCATATGGTTTCTTTCTTCTATCAGTTGAGCCTTGACTGTCCTTCTTGGGTTTAGGACAATCAGCAATAAAGTGACCTGATTTGCCACAGTTATAGCAGGCATTTGGTTCATCTTTGGAATTGTTCCTTTGGTATGGCTTCTGGAAGTTCCCTTGATTTTTTCTCATGAACCTTCCAAATTTTTTGATGAACAATGACATAGCATCATTACTCAACTGATCAGCAGATTTTTCGACTGAATTGATTGGTTCAGTTCTGACAGCAGCTAGGGCAGTTGTGGCTGCAGGGGTGAATGGTTCTCCTTCTCTGGTCTGCAGCTCGAACTCATAAGCCTTTAAATCAGCAAATAAATCATGAAGTTCAATCTGGTTTAGATCTTTGGACTCCCTCATTGCCATGGTTTTGACATCCCATTCCTTGGGAAGACCTCTCATTATCTTTAGGGCAATCTCTTTGTTGGTATACACTTTTCCAAGTGCATTTAACTCATTGATGACACTGCTTACTCTTTCATCATACTCATGCATCGATTCTCCTGCTTTCATTTTGATGTTATCAAACTTTTGCATAGCAACAGAAAGTTTATTTTCCTTGGTTTGATCATTTCCTTCATACAGCTGGATCAGCTTCTCCCAAATTTCTTTGGCTGTTTTACACATCTTTATTTTGCTGAAGGTTACTTTGTCCAGCGTTTTGTACAGAATGTCTTTAGCCACATTATCAAGATTCTCTTTTCTTTTATCTTCAGTTGTCCATTCATCTCTGGGCTTTTCTATTCTTTGTGGTGCTCCTTCTCTAATGGCAACTGCTGTATTGGTTTTTAGAATCTTCATGGGTCCATCAGTTATGACATACCACATGTCATCATCTTGTGCAGCCAAATGAGCCTGCATTCTGATTTTCCAATCATAAAATTCTTCTCTGGAGAACATACGAATTTTGTTGAATGAAGTCATGCTGACAAGTTTATAGATCAAAAGTATTCAAGAACAAGATTCAACCGCTCTGATACCACTTGATAGAATCGATTAACGTATCAAGAGTGTTTAGAAGGGGGGGGTTGAATAAACACTCACAATTAAAACTGATCTTTTTCGAATTTTGAGTTCGGTTTGGTGACAAACTGATTCTCGGAATCTTGTTGGTCAATGACAATCGGTTAAACTAAAGTAGTTGCGGAAAATAACTGACTGAAAGATAGAATACGAAACTGAAATAAAGTAGGCAAGAGTTGTTTCTGGATGTTCGGAGAATTTAATTACTCCTACGTCACCCCTTCTACCTCACGGATATGATATCCACTAAAAGACTTTGATCAAATACAAGAATTGTACTGACCCACTTCAGTTTGGACTTAACACTGCCAAAACTGAAACTCTTAGTTTAACAGGATGTTCTCAGTGAATAACTGATCTTAGTACTATCAAATTTCAACGATTTTTACAACTTGCTAGTGAGCTCAAATTGTAGCCTTAACTGCTACGAATTTATTAAATAAGAGTGAGCTGAGATTTTGACAGAGTGACAGCAAGCTTTTGATTAGAATAATCTCGTTGTCTTTTTAGCTGTTCTTCTGTCACATTTATAAGCTTCCCTTCCAACGGTAACTTGAGATAAATTTGAATCTTTGTATCCGTTGAATTCTTCTTGATTACTCTTTGCTTCGTTTATCGTGATGCGGCCTCTTAATTGCTTTCGCCGAAATGCGTTGTTCCAAGTGCGTCGTTCCACATTCATTTGCAATCTGCTATGGTCTTTCCCGAGACATGTTCAGTTGAAGAGTACTTAGCATCAGGCTGAATATATCAACTGATCAGTTACAAACTGATCAGTCAGTTGATTTCAGTTATTAAGTCCAGTTGCTGAGTTCAGTTTACTCGATCAGTTGGTTCGTATTTTTCAGTTGATTCATATTTTGTCAAACGCCGGAATTTAGTTTCCAACATAATATAACATGATCGATGCAGAAACAAAATATTATATATGCCTTTTGATATATAAAGCTATCGAAACGACGACACCGAAGCGGGAAGGGTGCGAGAGACGATCCAAGACGAACGTGGAGCGATTTTCTTGATGAAAATCCAACAAAAACTTGCTAGAAAAATCCTAGGGGAAGTGGCGGCTGCTGTTTCTTCAAGAACCCTAATCTTTATCTCTCAATAAATTGGAATGAAACCAAGGGAAAATGTGTGTGTGTGAAATAGCCGAAATGTGTGTGTGATTGGGGGTGTGTGCGTGAGTAAGTGTAGGTAATTAGGAGAAATTATGTGCTTAATTTCTAATTAACAACTAATTAAAATACTAACATTCCTCTAACTTTAAATAACATCTCTTAATTTAAAATAAAATGTACAAGTGACAAATTTTTAATAAAGTTATAAAATCACCTAATAATTAAATTAAACTTTTAAAATGCTAATAATTAAATAAACATTTTAAAATGCCTCAAACCCAACTTAAAAAAAATATCACATTTTAAAAATTGCCAAAATCTTCACCGGCCTCTTTTCCTCGATCCCGCATCGAATAATCGCCTGAAACATGAAACTCAAGAAAATATTTTAACGTACATCATATAAACATGTAATAATTAAAAAATGCAATTTAATAAATCATGCATCACTAAAAATTATTTTAAGCTTAAATAAATAATTTAACAATTAAATAAATGCATGTGTTTTACTTGTACTGAATTTGGGCTCTACAGTTCCTCCCCCATTTAAATAAATTTCGTCCTCGAAATTTAGTCTTACCAAAAAGTTCCGGATAACGACTTCTCATATCTGTTTCTGTCTCTCAAGTGGCCTTCTCCATTGCTTGATTCAGCCACCGGACTTTGACCAACTTAGTCACTTTGTTCCGAAGTCTTCATTCCTGTCTGTATAAGATTTGAACAGTTTTTTCCTCATATGACAGATCTGGAGCAAGCTGCAATGGTTTATAACTCAAAACATGCGAAGGATTCGTTAAGTATTTCCTCAGCATCGAGACGTGGAACACATTGTGTACACCGACCAGATTCGGCGGTAGGACTACATGATAAGCTAGTGTCCCAACTCTGTCAAGAATCTCGAACGGTCCAATAAATCTTGGACTAAGCTTGCCTCTCTTCTCAAATCTCATAACACCCTTCATAGGTGCTATCTTTACAAAAACGTGATCACCTACGGCAAACTCAAGATCCCTTCTCTTCTTGTCAGCATAACTCTTTTGACGACTCTGGGCGATCTTCATCCTGTCTCAAATCTTGATCACCACATTTGCAGTCTACTGAACAATCTCTGGACCAAGTTTTGATCTCTCACCGGCTTCATCCCAATGAATCGGCGATATGCACTTCCTCCCGTACAGTGCCTCGTAAGGAGCCATACCTATAGACGATTGAAAACTATTGTTGTAGGTAAACTCCACTAGAGGTAGCTTAGATTCCCAAGTCCCATGGAAATCGATCATACATGCTCGCAATAAATCCTCCAAAATCTGAATCACTCGCTCAGACTCGCCATCTGTCTGAGGGTGGAAAGCTGTACTGAATAGCAACTTCGTCCCCATGGCTGCATGCAAGCTCTTCCAAAAGGACGATGTAAACCTCGGGCCCCTATCGGACACAATTGAAACTGGGATTTCGTGCTATCGAACTATCTCCCTGATATAGAGCTCCGCATACTGCGTCATAGATAAAGTCGTCTTCACTGGCAAGAAGTGTGCCGACTTAGTATGTCGATCCACTATAACCCAAATAGCATTGGATCCTCTGACTGACCTCGGCAAACCAACAACGAAATCCATGTTGATATTCTCCCACTTACACTCGGGGATAAGGAGTGGCTTGAGCATTCCTGCTTGCCTCTGATGCTCAGCTTTCACTTGCTGACAAGTGAGACATTCAGACACAAATCGATGGATGTCCCTCTTCATACCTAGTCACCAATACAAAATCTGCAAATCCTTGTACATCTTGGTCCTCTTGGATGGATAGAATACGGAGATGCATGTGCCTATGTCAGAATATCTTCTCTGATTGAATCAACACTAGGCACCAACATCCTTCATCTGTACCTCACAAGACCATCGGACACTGTGAGAGTACACTGACCTTGGCTTCATCCTTCAGTCTCCATTTCTGCAACTGCTCATCTGAAGACTGACCTCGACGAATTCAGTCAAACAAAAAAGATTGGACTTTCAGATTTGACAAGTTAGGAGCCTTTCCCTTAGGATAACTTCTAACTCAAACCTCTGAATCTCTTACTGAAGAGATCTCTGCGCTGACATTTGTACTAAGACTGCAACTTTTCTGCTCAAAGCATCTGCCACAATATTAGCTTTCCCCGGATTGTAGCTAATTTCGTAATCGTAGTCTTTCACTAACTCTAACCATCGTCTTTGTCTCATATTCAGCTCTTTCTGCATGAAGAAATACTTGAGACTCTTGTGATCAGTAAATATCTTGCATTTCTCGCCGTACAGATAGTGTCTTCATATCTTCAAGGCAAAGACAACGGCAGTTAACTCAAGATCATGGGTCGGGTAGTTCTTCTCATGCACCTTCAACTGTCTGGAGGCAAAAGCTATTACCCGACCATGCTGCATCAAAACTGCGCCTAAACCGAGCTTAGAGGTATCAGTGTATATCACAAAATTGCCTTGCCCTGCTGGCATGGCTAACACTGGCGTTGAAATAAGAGCTTATTTCAAAGTATCAAAGCTCTTCTGGCACTCGACACTCCAAATGAATTTAGAATTTTTCTTATTCAATGAAGTTAGTGGCACTGCTATCGAAGAAAATCCTGAATAAATTTCTTGTAGTAGCCTGCTAGGACTAGGAAACTGCGGATCTCTAACGCATTCTTCGGCTCAACCCATTCCTTAACCGCTGGTACCTTAGCCGGATCCACCTCAATGCCACTGCTAGAAATTACATGACCCAAAAACGCTATCTTCTCCAACCAGAATTCACACTTACTAGATTTTGCAAACAATTTTCGACTCTGCAAGACCTGCAAAACTGTACCCAAATTCTGACTGTGCTCCTCATGGCTCTTTGAGTAAATGAGAATGTTGTCAATGAACACTATAACGAAATGATCTAGGTAGGGCTGGAATACTCGGTTCATGAGGTCCATAAATATCGCTGGAGCAATTCGTCAGTCCAAACGGCATCACTAAGAACTCGTAGTGCCCATATTTGGTTTCGAAGGCTGTCTTATGAACATCTGCATCTTTAACCTTAAGCTGATGATACCCAGATCGTAGATCTATCTTAGAGAACACCGTGGCTCCCTGCAACTGATCGAACAAGTCCTCGATCTTTGGTAGTGAATATTTATTCTTGATCGTTACTTTGTTTAGTTCTCGGTAATCGATTCACAACCTCATTCTTCCATCCTTCTTCTTTACGAAGAGCACTGGTGTGCCCCAGGGTGAGAAACTAGGGCGGATGAACTCTTTATCTAGGAGTTCCTGAATATGCTGCTTGAGCTCTAACATCTCAGCTGGAGCTAAACGGTATGGTGCCTTTGAAATTAGCACAGTGCCTGGCATAAGGTCGATGGCGAACTCCACCCCTCTCTCTGGTGGAAGGCCTGTGACCTTGTCTAGAAAGATGTCAGGAAAATCTCCAGCAATCGGTACATCAGATATCGACGGAGTGAGTACGTCAGGTGCAGAAATAATGCTGGCCAAGAAAGCCTGACACCCCTTTTGAATATGTCACACCCTTACTCTGTACTTGACATGATTACCATAATCAAAATAGGATTTGAATGATATATCTATATTATGAAACAATTTAAACAAGAGGCATCAATATGACGGTTTATAAAAATTTTGGCATGATGTCCTTACATTCTTGTAAAAGCCAAAAACTCAACTCAAGCAACAATATCAAACATATTTTCATTCACAACCATAGACCATATTGTTATACATATAATCATCACATTGTGAAATTTGTTTCAAACCCTGACATAACATTCATTATAATACATATACGGAAGCTATACAATAAGACGTCCCGGTTCTTGTCGAGGTAAGGCACGTCACAAGCATCCATTGGCAAACCGGCTTCCTATGTCTCTTCTTTACCTGATCCTGTAATACATGAGCTACGTGAGTTTATAAAACTCAATAAGTTGGCACTTATACGTATCAATAGGCGTAGAAGGAACATACATATCAAGTCATGATCAACAATGAATCTTTAACCCATGTCATACTATAGCATATCTTCATGTTCATTTTTGTACTTGAGCCTCATTAGTTGACTTGTACTACCATGCTTACTTTATTATATAGCTACTACAGTGTTGGACGTCAGGGAGCAGCTTTGGCAACCCCATGCCCCATGAACATATATTTGCCAATAGGTTTGGTGGCCTTAAAATCACCCATGATGTCAAAAAGCTCTATATCATGTAAAAATCAGTCATTTTCTTTTCATGTTCATGTTCATGTTCATGTCATAACACCTATCTTCAATATTCATGATTTTATTTCATATTTAATACATAACAATGGAATATGGTGCTATGTTTTCATTAATAAATATACTAACAATGTACATATAACAATAATCAATGGGAAGCATTTGAAATTCATAATATTACTCATGTATTACTTCAAGAACATGCCAACTTACTGGGTTTGAGCCGATGTTTTTCACTTCTATACTGTCAAATACATCAATAAACCAATTACTATGTACATACTAGGTGAAAATCATTACTTTATTGTCCTCTACATGTAGAACAACTAAAAGAGAAGAAAACTTACACCATTGGGAAGTTCTTGTGATGGAGAACTAAATTCTAACTTCAAAATGATGAAAGGAATGAAGAAAGGAGCTTTTGCGAGGAAGTTTTCTAGGTTTCCTTCGTGTTTAGGCTGAGGAAGAAGGTAAGAATGGTGAAATAATCTTGGAAAAGTCGATACTTATCTTTTTATACATGAGGCGGCGCTCGGGCAGACGTCTTTTACTGCCCGGGCGAGGAACTCTCGGCCTTAAACTTTAAAAATTTTATGCAGGTCCGCCTGGGTGGACATTCTCTTCGGCCCGGGCGAGCAACTTTCGGCCCTGCATACTGTTTCATCAAACATCTCTCCAAAAACGTATCTTCCTTTCATAATCTGAAAAAAGTGGTAAACATAGAAGTTGTAGCTTTATGTCTTGGCTTGAACCTGCAATTGGTTGCATGTCATTTGGAGGTCTGAGTAAAACGTTATGCTTATTCTCCCAACATGTGTCAGTGAAGGAATGACGATATACACGATACACTTCGGGGCACTTTTGGCTTGTCTTCCACAATGATTTGGACAAAACCCAAAACATGAAAGTTGTAGCATTATATCTTAGATTTCTAATGGTTGTGGTCTCAAACAATTTGGATAAATATTCTAATTACTATGCTAAAACCCGTAAAAACTACCATATTTTCATCTCATTTCCTACCAACTTCGTTACACTACTTCTACCTACACATCTTACTATCACTATTTAAACAAATATTCATTCTCAGTACACCATGGACAATCTAGAAATCATATTCAATCTAAATATCGATACCTCAATCAACATGTAAAACATAATGACCTAAATAACTATATATTAAATGACACAAATACATTATTATCATTTGTACGAGTAACCGAGCATTACAATTCTCCCATCCTTCAAAGTTCTCGAAATTTGATGTATTATATAGTTCAGGATAACTCTGTTGTATCTCGTCTTATTGCTCTCAAGTTGCTTCTTCAATTGCATGATTGCGCCATAACAGTTTCACCAATGGTATTTCCTTGCCTCGTAACACTTTTGATTTCCTGTCGAGGATTTGGACCGGTCGTTCTTCATATGAGAGATTCGATGCAAGCTCCAATGGTTCGTAATGAAGAAAGTGAGAAGGATTGGTCAAATATTTCCGTAGCAAGGAAACATGAAAAACATTATGAACATTTGATAAGTTCGGTGGTAGAGCAACTAGGTAGGCCCTGTCTCCTATTCTTTCAAAGATTTCAAATGAACCGATATATTTTGGACTTAATTTTCCCTTCTTACCAAAACGCAAAATGCCCTTCAATGGTGATATTTTTACAAATACATGGTCACCAACTTGGAATTCTAATCGACGACGTCGCACATCAGCATAGATTTTCTGTCGGCTTCGGGCAATGTGCATTCTTTCTCTGATCTTAGTTACCAATTCAGCTGTCTGTTGTACCAATTCGGGGCCTAATAATTTTCTTTCTCCTACTTCATCCCAATGTACCGGAGAACAACATTTTCTACCATATAATGCAGTATATGGTGCCATTCCAATGCTTGACTGATAGCTATTGTAATATGTAAACCTAGCCAATGGTAGTTTACTGTCCCAATTGCCTGGAAAATCAATAGTACAGGCCCTCAACATATCTTCCAATATCTGATTAACTCGTTATAATTGTCCATCAGTTTGAGGATGGAACGCCGTACTAAATGACAATCGAGTTTCCATTGCATGATGTAAATTCTTCCAAAATGCAGACGTAAATTTGGGATCTCTATCAGATACAATGGACACTGGTATGCCATGAAGTCTCACTATCTCTTTGATGTATTCTTCAACATATTGATTCATCGTTTATGTGGTCTTTACAGGTAGAAAGTGAGCTAATTTCGTAAGTCGATCCACAATAACCCATATAGCATTGAACCCTCTTTGTGTTCTTGGCAAACCAAGGATGAAATTCATCGTGATATGTTCCCACTTCCACTCAGGAATGAGTAATGGTTTCAGGAGTCCTGCTGGCCTTTGATGTTCAGTTTTGACCTATTGACAAGTTAGACATTCTGCAACAAATTGAGCAATGTCCTTTTTCATACCTGACCACCAAAATAATGGTTTCAAATATTTGTACATTTTGGTGCCTCCTGGATAGATCAAGTAGGGTGTAGAATGAGCATCAATAAGAATGTCATTTCTTATCTTCCTTGTTTTGGCACACACATTCTCCCTCGATATGTCCATATTTTTTCCCTATTCAATTCAAAGTTCAAATTTCCTTTTTCTTCATCTCTCTGTCTCAGTTGTTGTAATTCATTATTTGCATTTTGTTTGGCCTTGATCATGTCTGCAAGTGTGGATCGAACCATGAGAGATGATAACTGGATTGTAGCTCCTTTTGAAATAACATCAATTTTCATGTTCTGTAAATCCAATAAAATTGGTTCTTGTAATTGCATTGCAGCAATAGAACTGGACTTTCGACTTAACGCATCTGCAACAACATTGGCTTTACCTGGATGATAATTAATAACACAATCATAATCTTTCACTAATTCCAATAAACGTCGTTGTCGCATATTCAGTTCTTTTTGCGCGATTAAATATTTCAAACTCTTGTGGTCCGTGTATATTTCACACCATTCACCATACAGATAATGGCGCCATATTTTCAAGGCGAATACCACTGTTTCCAGTTCTAAATCATGTGTGGGATAATTCTTTTCATATTTTTTCAATTGTCTTGATGCATAAGCAATGACCTTCCCGTGCTGCATTAACACTGCTCCTAAACCTTGTTTCGAAGCATCACTGTATACCACAAAATCTTCTGGTCCTTCTGGTATAGCAAGGACCGGTGCAGACGTCAGTTTTATTTTTAACTCTTGGAAACTATGCTCGCATGTTTCGTTCCATACAAATCTCACATTCTTTCGTGTTAAAGCAGTCAAAGGCAATGCGTTCTTAGAAAATCCCGCTATAAACCAACGGTAATAACCAGCTAACCCAAGAAAACTACGTACCTCAGTAACAGTAGTTGGTCGTAGCCAGTTATTAACAACTTCAAGCCAAGAATGCTACTTGTTCAAGCCAAAATTCGCATTTCTTCCATTTGGCATACAAATGTTTATCTTTCAAAGTCTGCAGAACTAATTTCAGATGTTCTCGATGCTCCTCTATAGTTCGTGTGTAGATGAGAATATCATCTATAAATACAATCACGAACTTGTCTAGAAATGACTTGAAAATTCTGTTCATTAAATCCATAAAAGCAGCTGGTGCATTCGTTAGTCCAAATGGCATTACAAGAAATTCATAATGCTCATACCTGGTTCGGAAGGCAGTCTTTGAGATATCATCTGACTTTACTTTTAGTTGATGATAGCCTGATCGTAAATCAATCTTCGAAAAGATAGCAGCTCCTTGTAATTGATCAAACAAATCATCAATTCTGGGGAGTGGATATTTGTTTTTAATTGTCACTTTGTTCAACTCCCTATAATCAATACATAGACGAAGGGTGCCGTCTTTCTTTTTCATAAATAAAACAGGCGCACCCCACGGTGAAAAACTCGGTCTAATAAACCCTTTATCAAGTAACTCATGTAACTGTTCTTTAAATTCTTTCATTTCTGTAGGAGCTAATCGATAAGGAGCTTTTGAGATCGGATGAATTCCTGTCACAATATCAATCACAAATTCGATCTCCCTATCTGGGGGTAAGCCTGTTACATCTTCAGTAAATACTTCTGGGAATTCACAAACAACATCTGTATCTTTTAATTCACGAACAGGTGGGTCAATAGTTAAAACAGATGCTAAGTATCCTTGACACCCCTTCTGTAGTAATTTACAAGCCTTCATACAAGAGATTATCCGAAGAGGTAAGGATATACATGCACTTGCTACTGTGAATGGTTCAGCTCCTACTGGTGCAAATTTGATCATCTTTATTCCACAGTCGATAGTAACTCTGTACTTCGAGAGCCAATCCATTCCCAATATCACATCAAAATCAGTCATCCTCAGAAATATCAAGTCATCATACATCTGATGGCCTTGGACATATATTGGACACCCTCGCACAATCTGATCTGTCTGTAATTCTTGCCCAGAAAGTAAAGCTATGGCGAGTTGTGTCTCTGTTGTACTTGTTGTAATGCCCAGTCTCCTTACTAATGATTCCGAAATAAAGGAATGTGTGGCTCCTGAATCTAGTAAAACAATAGCAGTAATACCAGAAATCAAGAACATACCAGTGATCATCGATGTATCCGCATCCACTTCTTCTTTAGTCATGGCGAAAAGGCGTCCATGTACTTTCTCTGAACTTCCTGGACAATTCCTGGCGAGATTCCCTGGCTTTTTGCAATGATAACAAACATTGGAACCTTGCATACATTCCCCGCCATGAAGTTTTCCACATTTAGGACAAGGTGGTCTGTCTTGTTCTTTACGTGGAGGAGGACCCTTGCCACAAAGTTCCTCTGGTCGAGTACCCCTACTATCAATATTTTTGCCTTGTCCCGTTCCTTGGCTCCTTTGAAAGTACTGCTGCCTTCGTTGTTGTCTATCTCTGTCAATGTTTTGCTCATCCTGTTCTGCCATAAATGCTCTTTCTACTATCTCTCCCTATGTAACAACCTTCGACATCCGTACATCTCTTTTAATTTCATAGCGAATTCCCCGCATGAAGTGTTCGCCCTTACTTGTGTCATCTTGTGCAATATATGGTACATATTGAACTCCAGCCTCGAATTGTTGTATGTATTCCGCCATTGACCTGGTTCCTTGCTTCAGATTAAGGAAATCACTAGCTTTCTTGGCTCGTACATCTTTACTGAAATATTTGTTGTAAAATGTGGATTTAAATGTATCTCATGTCAATGGTATCACAGGTAATGCCACCCTTGTACTCTCCCACCATATTCTTGCATGTTTTGTTAATAAAAAAAGATGGAACAAGTTACTTTATCTGCATCTTCCTTATGAACTTAGGAGAAGATGGACTCCAATGATTTAATCCATTCTTCTGCTACTGTCGGATCAGTGCTTCCCATGAATTCAGGAGGATTCAGACGTCGATAGCGATCATATACATCTGTTTAAATAGGCCCTTGTCTGGGTATCATGGCTTGTGCGTGTGCCTGCTCATGAATAGTCCATTGCATCTCAAATAATTGTTGTATCTGCTCTCCATGGACTTTCGCTTGTTGTTGGAGCAGTTGAGAAAAATCATCTACAGGTCGTGGGGCACTGCCCTTACCTTCGACTGCTGGGGCCTTGCCTACCTTGCGTTTAGGTGGCATGGTCTTTTATCCTAACCTACATATAGGTCACGTAGAAACACATAACTTAGCATAAACTATGAGATACAAAGATACTTACTTTCCGAGTTCCCCATGTATGGATGAAGTGCAGTGTTTTCCCTGTCGAAGAACCGTGGACTCTGATACCACTCTAAAATGTCACACCCTTACTCTATACTTGATATGATTACCATAATCAAAATAGGATTTGAATGATATATCTATATTATGAAGCAATTTAAAAAAGAGGCATCAACATGACGGTTTATAAAAATTTCGGCATGATGTCCTTACATTCTTGTAAAAGCCAAAAACTCAACTCAAGCAACAATATCAAACATATTTTCATACACAACCATACACCATATTGTTATACATATAATCATAACATTGTGAAACTTGTTTCAAACCCTGACATAACATTCATTATAATATATATGCGAAAGCTATACAATAAGACGTCCTGGTTCTTGTCGAGGTAAGGCACGTCACAAGCATCCAATGGCAAACCGGAATCCTATGTCTCTTCTTTACCTGATCCTATAATACATGAGCCACGTGAGTTTATAAAACTCAATAAGTTGGCACTTATACGTATCAATATGCGTAGAAGGAACATACATATCAAGTCGTGATCAACAATGAATCTTTAACCCAGGTCATACTATATCATATATTCATGTTCATTTTTGTACTTGAGCCTCATTAGTTGACCTGTACTACCGTGCTTGCTTTATTATATAGCTACTACTGTGTTGGACGTCAGGGAGAAACTTTGGCAACCCCACGCCTCATGAACATATATCGGCCAATAGGTTTGGTGGACTTAAAACCACCCATGATGGCAACAAGTTCTATATCATGTAAAAATCAGTCCTTTTCTTTTCATGTTCATGTTCATTTTCATGTCATAGCACCTATCTTCAATATTCATGAGTTTCTTTCATATTTAATACATAACAATGGAATATGGGTGCTATGTTTTCATCGATAAACATACTAACAATGTCCATATATCAATAATCAATGGGAAGCATTTGAAATTCATAATATTACTCATGTATTACTTCAAGAACATGCCAACTTACTGTCTAAGCGTATGAATACTGGTTTGAGCCGATGTTTTTCACTTCTATACTGTCAAATACATCAATAAACCAATTACTATGTACATACTAGGTGAAAATCATTACTTTATTGTCCTCTACATGTAGAACAACTAAAAGAGAAGAAAACTTACACCCTTGGGAAGTTCTTGTGATGGAGAACTAAATTCTAACTTCAAAATGATGAAAGGAATGAAGAAAGGAGCTTTTGCGAGGAAGTTTTCTAGGTTTCCTTCGTGCTTAGGCTGAGGAAGAAGGTAAGAATGGTGAAATAAGCTTGGAAAAGTCGATACTTATCTTTTTATACATGAGGCGGCGCTCGGGCAGACGTCTTTTACTGCCCGGGCGAGGAACTCTCGGCCTTAAACTTTAAAAATTTTATGCAGGTCCGCCTGGGCGGACATTCTCTTCGGCCCGGGCGAGCAACTTTTAGCCTTGCGCACTTGTTCATCAAAAATCGCTCCAAAAACGTTTCTTTCTTTCATAATCTGAAAAGGTGGTAAACATAGAAGTTGTAGCCCTATGTCTTTGCTTGAATCTCCAACTAGTTTTATGTCATTTGAAGGTTTGAGTAAAAAGCTATGCTTATTCTCCCAACATGTGTTAGTGAAGGAATGACGATATACACGACACACTTCGGGGCACTTTTGGCTTGTCTTCAACAATGATTTGGACAAAACCCAAAACATGAAAGTTGTAGCATTATATCTTAGCTTTCTAATGGTTGTGGCGTCACACAATTTGGATAAATATTCTAATATTTATGCTAAAACCCGTAAAAATTGTCATATTTTCATCTTATTTCCTACCAACTTCATTACACTACTTCTACCAACACATCTTACTATCACTATTTAAACACATATTCATTCTCAATACACCATGGACAATCTAGAAATCATATTCAATCTCAATATCGATACCTCAATCAACATGTAAAACATAATGAGCTAAATAACTATATATTAAATGACATAAACGCATTATTATCATTTGTACGAGTAACCGGCCATTACAGAATAAGTCTCCGAGCCTGCATGCAAGAAATCATGCGAGGGAAACTCCTCAATCTATCTGGCTCAAATAGAAACTGCTCCATGCCCAAAGATCTTACCAACACTGACCTTTTCTGGAAATCAATAAGAACTCTGTACTTCGTCAGCCAGTCCATTCCCAAGATCATATCAAATTGTGGCATCGGCAACACGATTAGATCGGCATACACTAGGTGGCCTTGCAGCTCGAGATCGATGTCTCTGACCACGCTAGTAGCTGACAATTCTTCCCCTGATGGGACTGTCACTGAGTAGCTCACGTCGAGTCCAATAGACTTGACGTCCAGGTGATTAGCGAACGTCTCCGAAATAAAAGAGTGAGTTGTCCCTGAATCTATCAAGGCCTTCGTGGCTACTCTCTTTATGAAAATATTTCCAGTCAACAGGGTCATGTCTAGGTTCGCCTCCTCTGCATGTATGGCGAACACTCTACCCTGGGTCGGCTGCCTCCAATGTGCGCAGTCCTTCAGCATATGATTGTTGGCTCCGCATTTGAAGCATTTGCCCGATCCCAATAAACACTGTCCCGGATGCTAGCGGTTGCACTTCCGGCACACTGGGTACTAACCGGGTCTCTGAAGAGACTTCTGTTGAGGAATATGACCTTTTCCTTTCGGTGGTCCCTGAAATGGTCTCTTCCCCTACTGTCCTGGGAAATGCCTCTTAAACTGAGGTTGCTGCTGTTGCTGCTGCTGAGGTGCTTGATAGGGCCTCTTGCCCTGCCTATCGACCTCAATGTCCCTCTGGTCCTGCTCTGCCGCCAAAGATCTCTACACGGCAACTGCATAAGTCGTAGGACCATCAACTCGAACATCACGGCGCAAGATCGGCCGCAACCCATCCACAAAATGCCTCAACTTCTTCTGGGCATCATTTGCAATCAGGTGCACAAAGTTACACCCCCTATCAAACTTTCTGATGAAGTCTGCCACGCTGTTGTCTCCCTGTCGCAGCGACATGAACTCCCTGGTCAGGTGGGAGCGTACTTCTTCAGTGAAGTACTTGGAGTAGAAAACCTCCTCGAACCCATTCCACGTCAGTGTTTGTAAGTTCACTGATACTGACGCGCTTTCCAACCAAAGCCTGGCGTCTTCAGTCAACAAGAATGTGGCACATCTAACTCTGTCTGCATCCTGCAGCTCTATAAACGCAAATATTACATCGATGGACTTAATCCATCCTTCCGCTATCATCGGGTCAGTAGTCCCTAGAACTCCTTCGGATCCATCAACTTAAACCTCTCATAAACTGCCTCCGGTCTGGGCTTCGCCCCTATATCTACTGCAATCTGGTTCCCCGCAAACTGTGCGAAGAACTGGGTCATCCTTGCAAGCATCTGAGCCTGCGTAAAATTTAAAATTTTAAAACTTACAAACTTGAGGTGTGACTTCGTGAGCTTCTCGCAACTGGCAGTAGGCATAACCCTTTACAAGAACACCGCTCTGATATCAACTGAAACGTACCATATTTTGAACTACTTGAAATTTGTAATGCCCGAGATTTTTATTATGTTAATCTGATATTATTGATTGATGAATTAATGTGATTATAGACGGACCACTACGAGACCAGATTAGGTAAAGCATGTGATTTGAGTTGTGCGAGGATAGAACACCTCGCGCATATGCGCGACACGAGCCGCGCATATGCGCGAGCAGGGAAGAGAACCTGGCGCATATGCGCGAGCAGGTAGAATTGTTAAGTGCCGAGAAAGTAGGTCTCGCGCATATGCACGGGGACAGGGCGCGCATATGCGCGAGTAGTTGCAATGAAGAATGCCGAGGCAGAGAGTCCCGCGAATATGCACCGAGGAAGGTCGCGCATTAGCGCGAGACGTGCTGCACAAAGAAGTGAGCCATGTTTCTTTATCATGCATGGTACATATATTAAGTCTTCATTCCCCTTCAGATTCAGAAAGAAAGGAACCGAGAACTCCAGAGAAGAATTGAATTTCTTCATGTACTAAAATTGATTTACGCAAGATCCGACCATCAGAATTTTGATCCGAGTTTAATATTGTGTTCTTCTTGACAAGAGCTTCAAGAATATGTGAGTTTATTTCCTTTTTAGCATGATTCGAAAATATGATATTGAAGGAATCATGATTTGATCTTTATTATCCATTCCTGAGATTGTTGTAATCGTATAATCGAAACGGGATTGAAGAACGGATACCGTATGGAATTGTTATCATTTTCAGATTTGATTTGATTGAGAATATACAGATTTGGTATTAGATTATGTTTGTTGATTGATTATGAGTGGTTGAGATTGGTATCTGTTTATATTGTTTTGCTGGGTATATTGAGATTGTGCTGTTATGCCATCGAAACAGAATTAGATTGAGTTCTGATTATATCCAGTATTGGTTGGGTTGTATATTGATATTGTACTTCTCAATAATGCCATTGCCAGATTGGGTATTGACGACTTCGAAGAACGATCAGAGCCTGACCGATATTTGATTTCATTTATCAGATTGATCTACGAAAAGAAAGGTATAAATCAATGTTAACCCGGGAAGATACGACTCGAGTTAGATTCGATTTGAGTTTCCCAAAATCACATACTTTATTATATTGCATTGATGTTTGCAATTCATGAGATTGATATGCTAAGTCTATTGATTTATAGCAAAGCATGAGTTAGAGTATTGGGCAGATGTGCCTAGTCATTGGCAGAGGTGCCAAGTCACTGGACTTTTGGTGATATCGATGTGCTTAGGAGTAGATCGACTCCTATTGTAGAGATTCGATATAGAATACAAAAGTCTGGGAATAAGAACGTACCACCATCTAGCTGTGAGAGTAGGTGGGAGACTGTTGCGTTCTTATTCGATCGGGATCCCTAGATTAGAGAAGAGTCGAGTCAGAGATTATGAGTCAAAGAGTTTGATTTATAGTTTTATATCGATTCATATCTTTCAGATTATGATGCATGTTATTGATAAATGTTCCATGCTTTTATATATGTTTATATGAATGCATGTATATGTTGTTTATACTTGGAATATATTTCTCACCGGAGTTATCCGGCTGTTGTTGTGTTTGTATGTGTGCATGACAACAGGTTGGACAGGATCAGAGTCGAGAAGAGGATGAGAGATTGAGATTAGCGTGGAGATTCGGACCCAGAAGTAGAGTTGATTTCCATCACTTGATATGTAGTGAATGAACAGTAGTTTGTTATGAATTACTTTTGTACAAGACTTGTACTTATGGATCATGTAGATATTAACTTGATCTCGTGATTTGAATAAGATGGGCCTACTTTGTTATAGACTTTGTACACTTGTTTATATAGTGTTCAACATTTAAAAAAAAATTTAAGACCCAGTTTACTTAATTGTTACATTTGATCCTAATAATGATTAAGAAGATAAATTAGCGTTCGGGTCCCCACTACAGGTGGTATCAGAGCAGTAGGTTACTTAGACTGACTTAGAAGAGAGTGAGCGTGGTAGATTGAATTTTCTTTCCTTGTTCTTGCATACCAGCATGTTTTACTGCTTTAATACATGTTTACCTGAATATCTGATTTGATTGGAAACATGTATGACTTGAGAATGAATCAGAACCGATTCTTGATCATCAGTAAGATGATCAGAGGAGGACTGAAACAAAATTGTTGTATTTGGTTGATAATCCTTTTGATAATCAGATATGCCTCCTCGAAGAATCCCAGAACATGGTAGTACCTCGAATAATCCAATGGATGTTACAGCGACACCTATGGAAACACTGCTGAAGAGATTTCAGTCGTTTAAACTGCCTACTTTGAAGGGCACAGAGAATTCTGTTGACTGTGAGAGTTGGCTAGATGATATTGAGATGCAGTTTGATTCACTTGATTATACAGATGAGTGAAGAGTTACACTGATTGCGCATCAATTGCATGACGTTGCAAAGAATTGGTGGCTCACGACTAAGAGGGCTTTGGAGCATCGAGGTACAGTTATTACTTGAAAAATCTTTAAGACTGAATTTTATCAAAGATTCTTCCCAGTATCCTACAGGAAAGACAAGGGAGCAGAGTTTGCCAATCTAAGACAGGTTCAGTTGAACATAGAAGAATATGTGGCCAAGTTCTCGACCTTGCTACAGTTTGCTCCACATGTTGCTGAGAATGTTGAAATTGTTGCTGATCAGTTCATTAATGGGTTGAATCCTAAGATCTTTACACTGGTAAATGCTGGGAGACCGAATAACTTTTCTGATGCATTGAACAGAGCCAAAGGAGCAGAAATAGGTTTGATTAAGCAGAAAGGAGCTTCGTATGTTGCTCCAGCACCGAAAAAACAACAACCTCCCACTCAGTTCCACCAACCCCCTCCCAGATTTGAGAGTGGTAGTAGCAGCAGTGGGAAGAAAGATTTTTTGAAAGCTAGAGGAAGAGAGTTTAAGAGATCTGGTAGTAGTTCATCTAGCTCCAGTGGTTCACGATAGAGCTAGAGTTATTCAGGGATCTATTACAGAACTTGTGGAGGAAGACATCCTACCGAGCAATGCCAAGAAGTGTTTGGTAGTTGCAACATCTATAGGCAGCAGGGACATTTTGCCAGAGTCTGTCCACAGCGAAGTTCTCAAAGTTCCAGGGAGCAGAATCATCTAGATCAGTGACTCAGACTGATAGACGATCATCTGCTGTTCACTCTTTCCAGCCACCGACTACTACTCAGTCACAGCAGAGGCCAGGAGGAAGCCAGACTGTTAGCCAGCCTCCGAGACAGCAGGCTAAAGTATTTGCTTTGACTGAAGAACAGGCACAGGAAGCACCAGATGATTTTGTTGCAGGTAACTGTTCTCTTTGTGGTTACATTGCTTATGTATTGATTGATACGGGTGCATCCCATACTTTTATATCTGAGCGATTTGCATTGCTACATGATTTTCCTGTTGATTCAATATCTGCTGTAGTATCTATCTCTTCACCTTTGGGGAGAGGTCTGATATCAGTCAAATCTGTTAAACGTTGTATACTGCAGTTTGATGGGAATGAGATTGAGTTAGATTGTATTGTACTCGGTTTGTCTGATTTTGACTGCATTATCGGTATTGATATGCTGACCAAGTACAGAGCTACCCTAGATTGTTTCCAGAAGATTGTGAGATTCAGATCTGATATGGCTGATGAATGGAAATTTTACGGTAAGGGTTCTAGAGCTAGAATTCCTTTGATATCTGTGTTGTCTATGACTCGATTATTACACAAAGGAGCAGAGGGATTCCTTGTGTATTCAGTAGATGCACTGAAATCGAGCCCGTCATTGGCATATTTGCCAGTAGTATGTGAGTTTTATGATGTCTTTCCAGATGAGATTCCGGGTTTGCCTCCAATCCAAGAAATAGATTTCAGTATTGAATTGGTATCAGGTACAGTTCTTATTTCTAAAACTCCATACAGAATGGCACCGATTGAATTGAATGAATTAAAAGAGCAGTTAGAAGATTTACTGGCCAAGGGTTACATCAGACCGAGTGTCTCTCCTTGGGATGCTCCAGTACTGTTTGATAGAAAGAAAGACGGTTCAATGAGACTCTGCATTGATTATCGGCAACTGAACAAGGCTACGATAAAGAATAAATATCCTTTTCCTCGTATCGATGACTTATTTGATCAGTTGCAGGGTTTTTCTGTTTATTACAAGATCGATCTGAGATCTGGATATCATAAACTGAGAGTCAGAGATTCTGATATATCGAAGACAGCTTTTAGAACCAGGTATGGCCACTATGAGTATATAGTCATGCCGTTTGGTTTAACTAATGCTCCATCTATGTTTATGGGTTTGATCAACCGCATATTTCAGAAATATCTTGATGATTTCGTGATTATCTTTATTGATGATATTCTGATTTACTCGAAGAATATGATTGATATGCTAAGCATTTGAAAACTGTATTGAGAATTATGAGAAATGAGAAATTATATGCAAAACTGTCTAAATGTGAGTTTTGGCTGAATCAATTGATACTTTTGGGACACATTATATCTGGAGATGGTATTTATGTTGATTCTAGCAAAGTTGAGGCAGTGATCAGTTGGCCGAGACAGACATCAGTGCCAGAGATACGTAGTTTTATGGGTCTAGCAGGCTACTATCGACGATTTATTAAAGATTTCTCCAGTATTGCAAAGTCGATTACTCAGTTGACTCAGAAGAATGCACCATTTGTTTGGTCAGAAGAGTGTGAATCCAGCTTCCTGGAATTGAAGAAGAGATTGACCAGTACTCCGGTGTTGACTATTCCATCAGGTACTGGTGATTTTGTATTTATTGTGATGCTTCTCACAAAGGATTGGGTTGTGTTTTGATGCAGCGAGGACATGTTATTGCTTATGCCTTGAGCCAATTGAAACCACATGAGACTCGCTACTCGATTCATGATCTTGAATTGACTGCTATTGTATTTGCCTTGAAGATTTGGCGACACTACCTATACGGTGAGAAATTTGAGATTTATTCTGATCACAAGAGTTTGAAATATCTATTTTCACAATCTGAATTGAATATGAGACAACGAAGATGGCTTGAATTATTGAAAGATTTTGATTTTGAAATCAAATATTATCCAAGAAAATCGAATGCAGCAGCTGATGCACCGAGTCGAAAGGTATGTTCTTTATTCTTATCGACGATTGGTGTTTCGAATTTGATTGAAGATTGCTGTCTTTCTAGATTTGTATTTGAGACAGATTGTCAACCTCTAAGATTATATGTCATTCAAGTCGAACCAGAGTTGATTCTTCGAATTAAAGAAGCTCAGAAAATTGATCAGAATGTTCAGAACTCGATATTGATGGTCAGATCATGGCATCAATAAGAATATCAGGTACGTGATGATGTACTATATGTGAGACAGAAATTTCAAGAGTTAGTTCATTGATGTGAGTTTTCTTATTTAGCTTCTGTATATCTCCTTCTTATATGTGATTTGATTGCCTGTGATTTCGGGGACGAAATGAGATCTTAGAGGGGGAGAATTGTAATGCTCGAGATTTTTATTCTATTAATCTGAGATTATTGATTGATGATTTGATGTGATTATAGATGGACCACTCCGAGACCAGATTTGGTAAAGTATGCGATTTGAGTTGTGCGAGGACAGAACACCTCGCGCATATGCGCGAGAAGGGGACAGAACCTCGGCATATGCGCGAGACAGGGCTCGCATATGCGCGAGCAGGTAGAATTTTCAAGTTCCGAGACAGTAGGTCTCGCGCATATGCGCGAGCAGTTGCAATGAAGAATGCCGAGGCAGAGAGTCTCGCGCATATGCGCCGAGGAAGGTCGCGCAAATGCGCGAGAAATGCTGCACAAAGAAGTGAGCCACGTTTCTGTATCATGCATGGTACATATATTAAGTCTTCATTCCCCTTCAGATTCTGAAAGAAAGGAACCGAGAACTCCAGAGAAAAATTGAATTTCTTCATGTACTAAAAGTTGATATACGCAAGATCCGGCCGTCATAATTTTGATCCGAGTTTAGTACTGTGTTCCTCTCGAAAAGAGCTTCAAGAATATGTGAGTTTATTTTCTTTTTAGCATGATTTGAAAATATGATATTGAAGAAATCATGATTTGATGTATATTATCTGTTCCTGAGATTGTTGTAATCGTATAATCAAAACCGGATTGAAGAACGAATACCGTATGGTATTGTTATCATTTTCAGATTTGATTTGATTGAGAATATACAGATTTGGTATCAGATTATGTTTGTTGATTGATTATGAGTGGTTGAGATTGGTATCTGTTGATATTGTTTTGCTGGGTATATTGAGATTGTGCTGTTATGCCGTCGAAACAGAATTAGATTGAGTTCTGATTATATCCAGTATTGATTGGGTTGTATATTGATATTGTACTTCTCAATAATGTCATTGCCATATTGGGTATTGATAACTTCGAAGAACGATCAGAGCCAGACCGATATTTGATTTCATTGATCAGATTGATCTACGAAAATAAAGGTATAAATCAATGTTAACCCGGGAAGATACGACTCGAGTTAGATTCGATTTGAGTTTCCCAAAACCACATACTTTATTATATTGCATTGATGTTTGCAATTCATGAGATTGATATGCTTAGTCTATTGATTTATAGCAAAGCATTAGTTAGAGTCTTGGGCAGATGTGCCTAGTCATTGGTAGAGGTGCCAAATCACTTGACTTTTGGTGATATCGATGTGCTTAGGAGTAGATCGACTCCTATTGTAGAGATTCGATATAGAATGCCAAAGTCGGGGAATATGAACGTACTACCATCTAGCTGGGAGAATAGGTGGGAGACTGTTGCGTTCTTATTCGATCGGGATCCCTAGATTAGAGAAGAGTCGAGTCAGAGATTATGAGTCAAAGAGTTTGATTTACAGTTTTATATCGATTCATGTCTTTCAGATTATGATGCATGTTATTGATAACTGTTCCATGCTTTTATATCTGTTTATATGATTGCATGTATACGTTGTTTATACTAGGAATATATTTCTCACCGGAGTTATACGGCTGTTGTTGTGTTTGTATGTGTGCATGACAACAAGTGGGACAGGATCAGGGTCGAGAAGAAGATGAGAGATTGAGATTAGCGTGGAGATTCGGACCCAGAAGTAGTGTTGATTTCCATCACTTGATATGTAGTGAATGAACAGTTGTTTATTATGAATTATTTTTGTACAAGACTTGTACTTATGGATCATGTTGTAGATATTAACTTGATTTTGTGATTTGAATAAGATGGGCCTACTTTGTTATAGACTTTGTACACTTGTTTATATAGTGTTCAACATTTAAAAAAAATTTATGACCCAGTTTACTTAATTGTTACATTTGATCCTAATAATGATTAAGAAGATGAATTAGCGTCCGGGTCCCCACAAAATTTGCGTAAAAAATAATTTTCTTAAATAAAAAATAAACTTTATTATTTGCATTAAAATAACTTTCTAGTCTAAAAAAATTTGCAATAAAAATAACCAAAACAAAGTTTGTCAAAAGTAATGATCGTTTAAACATCATAAATCACTTCATGAAATCAGAGTATTAAAAATCGTCATGCATGAAATCTTAAAACATGGGCTGTCCTCGGGTTTAGCTTCCTGCGCAGTCCAAGCCGGATCATTGGTCCCCACCCATTGTCTCCTCAAAGTCATCCTCACCTGCGTCGATCAAGTCTAGTGAGTCTAAAGACTCAATATTTATAAACTGGAGATAGCAAATACTACATAATAAAACCACATGCATCTTTAAAGTAGGGCTTACGTACTTGAAACTTGAACGTAATAGCATAAACATACTTGAAACTTGAACGTAGAAGCATAAATGTAGACGTGCCATCGTCATAGGACTTTTCTTAAACATACTTGCATCATACATATTTGAGCATAAATAACATCATTTTGCGTAGAGATATGTTTCAAAGCAAGTGACCCATACATAAAAGTGCCTAATCAGACTAAACCACAGTACTGGGCTGGCAGAAAAAGTCCACTACCACATACATGAGATCCCCGTTCATGCTTTAACCCATGGATTGGCCATGTTCACCGACTTCCAAACCCATTCATAATTTGGTCACAGGATGTAGAACCCGTAAATCAGTAGACGTATAAGCCATGCATAATTCTAGATTTTTAAATTTAATTGACTTCATTGCATGATTATTTTAAATGCATTTATTTGAAGTTAATTATTCATTATTTCAGTTCAGTAGTTTGATTTTTAGCATTTCAGTTATTTCAGTGAGGCCGGACTGGAGTTGGAGTTTTGAGATAGAATTTAAGATTTGAGAAATATTTCCAGAAGTTAATTTAGCTAGCAAGTAAGTTCATTTAAGTTAAAAAAAGAAGTTTAAGGAATTATTTAAGTTAGTTGAGGATTTTAATTTAAATTATTGGAGGTGATTAAGAAATGAGCTCATTTAAGTTACTTAATTAAGGGGTTAGTTCACTAAATTAATTAAAGGATTAGTAAGGCTTTTAAGGGTTATTAAATTACTAGATAATCAATTTTCCCCCTACCATTTATCATGCATTTTCGGCCACACCCCTAGAAGAACAAACTAGGACTTGCCAACTCACCTTTGACCCATTCTTGGTTGATTAGCATGCTAATTCTTTTAGCTATTTTTCCACCTTAATTAATTAATACTAGACCACTATCCTAACCCTTGTTTGGCATGATAAAATCGGCCACTATAGTCTAGAACCACCCAAGAGATCATTTGATAGCAATTCAAAATTCAAAATTCAAATGCATGAAGACTTGGTCTTGATATGATCCTATTTTTGTGCACCCTTCTCCTCACCTTCATAACCAACACTCCCCCCTCCACCTCCACCAAAAATAAGACCCCTTTTCAGTAGAAAAAACGTGAATAACAGCTAGGGAGAAAGGGAGAAAAATCGAGAGCCAAGAAAGGTAGAGAAGCAAGCCACTCCGTCTCCTCCGCGCCGTCTCGTCTCTTCTTTTCGTTTTCTTTCGAAACGAAACCAGGCATGTCTAGATTTCTTTCAAACCTCAATCAAGTCATATTATCATTTATTTTTCAGTACATGATCATGTTTATTCAAGTAAAAATCGAGATCCAAGTCAAAACATTTTGAAACCACACATGCAGAATTTTCGATTTCCTTGGCAAGCTTCACGATTTCTTTTGGTTTGTGAGTTTCAGGTATTGGATCGACTCCAGGCTCCCAAGGCGGCTTATATACATGTAGTAGGATGCATTAGGACCATGTTGGTCCATTCAAACCAGCCCCATGCTTGCTGGAAATTCAGAATGACAGCAAGTCCCCATAGGTGCAGAAATGTTGTTCGAAAAATTCAGTTTGTTGTCATGGAGGAAGGATCTGATCTTGGCTGCCCCAAGGGCCTATAGCCATGGTCGGATCACTTCCCTAGCATGTCTAAGACGTGACTAAGTTTCCCTTTTGGTGGCTTGGTCCATGGTTCATCGGTTTTTAATCAAAACGTCACAACAGCCCCTATACCCCTTCGGCTTCTTCATTTGTTCAGCTTTTGGTTCGTTCTTTTGTTGCTTGGTGTGGATCTTGGTTGGCCTATGGCCTTTAGCCACGGTTCATATCATGCTCCTAGATGTCTAGATCGTGCCATGGTCAATCAAATGGCCACTGGAATGACGCAAGACATCGATCATAGCATAAACACTACACACGCATTTAAGATGCTCTCGGTTGGACCCTTCGGTTGAGTTATGGTGTGATGCGGATTGTGGCTGGCCTAGGGCCCTTAGCCATGGTTCAAATCATTCCTTGGGATGTTGGTAAGAGTCTCTGGTTGGTGGTTCACTTCCCTAATGGCCGATAGCCTCGAAACCAACGCAAGTCTTGTAGTTGCGCAGCTGCTGGAAATTACAGCAAGTTGCTGTGTCGGTTCAGAGGCTCGTTCGAGTTCATGGTTGGCCTTTAGCCCATGGCCTTGGACTGGACAGTGCCTCATTGAGTTAGGAAGGTCATGTTTTTGACCGTTTGTCATTTGGATCATTTTTTGAGGTCGTACAAGAATTTACGGTGCAATGTGCCAAGTTGACTCTCGAAAGAGCGTTTCGTGTTTTGGCCTCCATTCCACCTAGATTTCGACCCTATCATTTTAGGAGCATTATTTTATGATTTTTCAGCGTATTTTAATCATGACTATACGTCGGTTCAGTGTCGGTTCAAGTTGGCTCGGAGTCATGATTAAATGCGAAGTCATTAGGCGTCATAGTCGCATCTTTTGAACGTAAATTGCGTAGTTGGTCAAGTTTAAGCTATTGCATATTTTTCATGGCACAGTTAGGTTGCAGCGAGCCTGGGAACGATCCAATCCAATCCAGTTGGTAAAATTACAGGAATTTTCATTATGCCAGTTAATTATTTTGCGTGCATTAAATAGAAAATGATTATTTTTGAGATTTATGCGATATGGCTTGTGGTTCATTCACTATGTGGGAGTGTTATTTTATACGGTCGCCAGTGACCGATCAGTTCAGTATGGTACCACCCGGTCGCCAGTGACCGGCCAACTCAGTTCAGTTTCAGCCTCCCCGGTAGCCAGTTACCGATCAGTTCAGCTTAGTGCAGTGGCCACAGGCGTAAAACATAATCTCAACAGAAAATTTTACCAGATATTTCAGTACAGGCTCCAAGGAGCAAATATTTTTACAGTAATTTCCAGTTCAGTTATGCACGTATTATAATTGCTCAGTACAGATTATTTTCAGTATGCCTCAGGACAGGATATTTTATCATATGCATATTTTAAATTCAGATTTTTACTCGTTACCTGCGATTTATGCATGCTGAGTCTTTAGGCTCACTAGACTTGATTGTTGTAGGTACTGATGAGGCCAGGGCCGAGGGCGAGGACCAGTGAGCCAGCTTGGGTCGGCAGTAGTGGCACCCGAGGACCTCAGAGCAGCAGTTGTTATTTTCTTCGCAAACAATTTTTATCAATTGTTGGATATTTTTAAATCGTTGTTGTTGGCAAAACTTTGATTTTCTTCCGCTGCAATATTTTGAAATATTGAACTTGATTCACCAGTGATTTTATGAATGAGGCCATTTAAGTTCTTTTAAAAAGAAAATTTTTAATTTTCCGCAAATTTTCAAGAAAGGAGTTTTAGGCCCTTCACAGTTGGTATCAGAGCGGTGGTTCTGTATAGGGTTTCACTACTACTGACCGCGAGAAGCTCACGAAGCCACGCCTTTGGTCTGTAAGTTTTTCAGTTCAGCATTTTGTTCAGCATTTTAGTTAAAGCATGAATTATTTTGTCAGCATGCTTCCAGATTTTCAGTATTTCAGAGTTCATTTAAAATAAATTATGGAATTATGCATGTTAGTTACGTATGGGTTATGTTGGAACAGTATGCCCCCTAGACGCATTTTAGAGCGCAACAGAGAGGTGGAGCCTCGCCGAGAGGATAGAGAGGAGCATAGACAGGAGGGAGACCTACCACCTCCTCCACCGCCCCCACCGGACATGAGTGCCCAGATGTTAGCTGGGATGGCACAGTTCTTCGCACAGTTTGCGGGGGGCAATGCCGCAGCCGCAGCCGCAGCCAGGCCGACAGGGCCCGAGGCTGTTTATGAGCGATTCATGAAGATGCGCCCGAAGGAATTCTCTGGGACATCTGACCCCATGGTTGCCGAGGGATGGATCAAATCCCTCGAGGTTATCTTCGATTTTATGGAGCTGGGGGACGCAGACCGAGTCCGATGTGCCACCTACCTGTTCACTGGAGACGCCCGCTTATGGTGGGAAGGAGCTTCGGTAGCCCTGACATTGGCTACACTTTCTTGGACCCGCTTTACGGAGGTTTTCTACTCCAAGTATTTTGCTGAGGAGGTTCGCACCAGGCTGACCACCGAGTTCATGAGCCTGAGACAGGGGGATATTTCGGTTACGGAGTTTATCCGTAAGTTCGAGAGGGGCTGTCACTTTGTGCCCCTGATAGCGAATGATGCCAAAGCCAAGCTGATGCACTTTCTGGTGGGTTTACGGCCGATCTTGCGCCGGGATGTTAGGGTATCTGACCCTGCTACTTATGAGGTTGCCGTCTCCAAGGCCTTAGCCGCAGAGCAGGATCTGCGGGATATCGAGAGGGATCGCCAGGGCAAGCGCCCAGTCCAGGCACCGCACCGTCCTCCTCCTCATCAGCATCAGCAGCAGAATAAGAGGCCTTTTCATGGACCGCCCAGGAACAGAGGCCAGCAGCAGCAGCAGCGGGGACGCCCAGCCCCGAGGACTCAGGAGCACCCAGTCTGTCCCAGGTGCTCACGTCGCCATCCTGGAGCATGTATGGCTGGCTCAGGAAAGTGTTTTAAGTATGGCAGTCCAGACCACATGTTGCTGCAGTGCCCTCAGAGGAATCTGCCTACCCAAGGCAGAGTTTTTGCTCTCCATGCCGCGGAAGCCAACCCGGAGACTATGTTGTTGACAGGGAGAATTTTTATATCTGGTTCCGCTACCAAGGCCTTGATAGATTCAGGGGCTACTCACTCATTTATTTCGGAGGTCTTTGCAAACTTTCTCAAGATCCAGACCATTGGGCTAGATACAGCCTTTTCAGTAGTGTTGCCATCAGGCGAGGAGATGGCAGCGACCAATGTTATCCGAGATATAGACCTTGAGCTACACGGTAATCTTGTTTATGCGGATCTGATCGTGCTACCGATGCCGGAATTTGACATCATCCTAGGGATGGACTGGCTATTGAGGAACAGAGTGTTGATAGACTTCCAGCGGAGATCCGTTCTTGTCCGACCGCCTGGAATGGAGCAGTTCTTATTTGAGCCGGACAGGTACTTTCCTTTACCGCGCATTATTCCTTATGTTCAGGCTAGGAAGCTCATGCATAGAGGGTGTCGGGCATTTCTAGCAACCCTTTTATCTGTCCCCGAGGAACCCAGCCTGTCAGCCCCAGATGTTCCGATTGTTAGAGATTTCTTAGACGTTTTTCCCGAAGACGTCTCTGGTATGCCACCAGAGAGAGAGGTGGAGTTTTCCATTGAGCTTATGCCAGGTACGACTCCGATATCCAAAGCGCCATACCGACTAGCACCGACAAAGATGGCAGAGCATAAGAAGCAGATCCAGGAACTTCTCGACAAGGAGTTCATTCGCCCGAGCTTTTCTCCATGGGGCGCGCCAGTCTTATTCGTGAAAAAGAAGGATGGCACGATGAGGCTTTGCATTGACTACCGGGAGTTGAACAGGGTTACAGTCAAGAATAAATACCCACTGCCGAGGATTGAGGATCTGTTTTACCAGTTGCAGGGAGCTTCGATTTTCTCCAAGATAGATCTGCGTTCTGGTTATCACCAGTTGAGGGTGAGAGGTGCTGATGTTTCGAAGACAGCTTTCAGGACTCGTTATGGTCACTACGAGTTCCTTGTGATGCCGTTCGGTCTGACGAATGCGCCAGCGATCTTCATGGATCTCATGAATCGCGTATTTCAGCCGTACCTCGACCAGTTTGTGATAGTGTGCATAGATGACATTCTCGTCTACTCCAAGAGTCGGGAGGAGCACAGCAGGCATCTGACCACAGTGTTGCAGACACTGCAGAAGCACAAATTATTCGCAAAGTTCAGTAAGTGCGAATTCTGGTTAGAGAAGGTGGCGTTCTTGGGCCACATTGTTTCTAGCAGTGGTATTGAGGTAGACCCCGCAAAAGTTGTAGCAGTCAGAGATTGGGTTGTGCCTCAGAATGCATCCGAGATCCGCAGTTTCCTTGGGCTAGCAGGATATTACAGAAAATTCATCCAGGGATTCTCCTCTATCGCCGTTCCACTCACAGCACTGACAAAGAAAAATGTGAAGTTTGTGTGGAGCGAGGAGTGTCAGAAGAGCTTCGATACTTTGAAGCAAGCTCTTATTTCTGCACCAGTTTTGGCCATGCCATCAGGGCCCGGCGAGTTTGTCCTGTATACCGATGCTTCGAAGCTTGGTTTAGGTGCAGTTTTGATGCAGCATGGGAGAGTGATAGCGTATGCTTCTCGACAGCTGAAAATTCATGAGAAGAATTACCCTACCCATGATCTGGAGTTAGCCGCCGTAGTTTTTGCTTTGAAGATTTGGAGGCACTATCTGTATGGAGAGAAGTTCCAGATCTTTACCGACCATAAGAGCCTCAAGTATTTCTTTACGCAGAAGGAGCTGAACATGCGTCAGAGACGTTGGTTGGAGCTTGTGAAAGACTACGATTGTGACATTAGCTACCACCCGGGTAAAGCTAATGTAGTTGCGGATGCTTTGAGCAGGAAAGTCGCAGTGATGGCTCATTTGACGATGCAGAAACCTCTTCAGATTGAGATGCAGAGGTTTGATCTTGAGACTTACCCTCGAGGTAGAGTTCCTCGTTTATCTACCTTGACTATCCAGTCCTCTCTTTTTGACCGTATTCGTAGCGGTCAGGCAGCAGATGAGCAGTTGGCACAGTGGAAGAAGAGAGATGAAGCTAAGGGCAGTGTTTTGTATTCAGTCAGCGACGGTATTGTGAGATACCGAGATAGGATATGGGTTCCCAGCGGTGATTCTATCCGAGCAGACATCTTATCAGAGGCCCATACGTCCCCGTACTCCATTCACCCTGGGAGTACGAAGATGTACAAAGATCTGCAGCTATTGTATTGGTGGCCAGGAATGAAGAAGGACATCAGGCGTTTTGTATCCGAGTGCCTGACTTGCCAGTTAGTGAAGGCCGAGCATCAGAGACCAGCAGGTTTGCTCAAGCCTCTTCCTATTCCCGAGTGGAAGTGGGAGAACATTACCATGGACTTTGTGACCGGATTGCCGAGGTCAGCTAGAGGATCGAATGCTATCTGGGTGATTGTAGATCGTCTTACCAAATCAGCGCACTTCTTGCCTATTAAGACGACTTTCACCATGGTTCAGTATGCAGAGCTGTATATCCGAGAGATAGTCCGACTCCATGGTATTCCAGTTTCTATCGTATCCGACAGAGATCCCAGATTCACTTCCTCGTTTTGGAAGAGCTTGCATTCGACTTTGGGTACGAAGTTGCTGTTTAGCACAGCTTTCCATCCGCAGACAGATGGACAGTCGGAGCGAGTTATTCAGATCTTAGAGGATCTTCTCCGTGCTTGCGTCATTGATTTCTCTGGGAGTTGGGAGTCGAACTTACCATTGGTAGAGTTCACCTATAACAACAGTTTCCAGTCGTCCATAGGTATGGCTCCGTATGAGGCGTTGTATGGCCGCAAGTGTAGATCCCCTGTTCATTGGGATGAAGTAGGAGAGAGAGCAGAGTTGGGTTCAGAGATTGTTCAGCAGGCAGCAGATGTAGTAGTCAAGATTCGTGATAGAATGAGGACTGCTCAGAGCCGACAGAAGAGTTATGCCGATCAGCGGAGGAGAGAGTTAGAGTTTGCAGTGGGCGATCATGTCTTCGTGAAAGTGGCACCTATGAAGGGTGTCATGAGATTTGGCAAGAAAGGGAAGCTCAGTCCGAGATTCATTGGACCGTTTGAGATCCTCGACAGAGTTGGGACGCTAGCGTATCGTGTGGCTCTTCCGCCGAATCTGGCCGGAGTACACAATGTCTTTCACGTCTCCATGCTGAGGAAGTATATGGCAAATCCTTCGCATGTGCTGAATTTCGAGCCGTTGCAGCTTACTCCGAACTTATCTTATGAGGAGAGACCCGTGCAGATCCTAGACAGACAGGAGATGAAACTTCGGAACAAGTTGGTTAAGCGAGTCAAAGTCAAATGGCTCAACCATTCAGAGGAGGAAGCTACGTGGGAGTCTGAGCCGGAGATGAGAAGTCGATACCCTGAGTTATTCGGTGAGTTCTAATTTCGAGGACGAAATTTATTTAAGGGGGGAGGATTGTAGAACCCGTAAATCAGTAGACGTATAAGCCATGCATAATTCTAGATTTTTAAATTTAATTGACTTCATTGCATGATTATTTTAAATGCATTTATTTGAAGTTAATTATTCATTATTTCAGTTCAGTAGTTTGATTTTTTAGCATTTCAGTTATTTCAGTGAGGCCGGACTGGAGTTGGAGTTTTGAGATAGAATTTAAGATTTGAGAAATATTTCCAGAAGTTAATTTAGCTAAGCAAGTAAGTTCATTTAAGTTAAAAAAGAAGTTTAAGGAATTATTTAAGTTAGTTGAGGATTTTAATTTAATTATTGGAGGTGATTAAGAAATGAGCTCATTTAAGTTACTTAATTAAGGGGTTAGTTCACTAAATTAATTAAAGGATTAGTAAGGCTTTTAAGGGTTATTAAATTACTAGATAATCAATTTTCCCCCTACCATTTATCATGCATTTTCGGCCACACCCCTAGAAGAACAAACTAGGACTTGCCAACTCACCTTTGACCCATTCTTGGTTGATTAGCATGCTAATTCTTTTAGCTATTTTTCCACCTTAATTAATTAATACTAGACCACTATCCTAACCCTTGTTTGGCATGATAAAATCGGCCACTATAGTCTAGAACCACCCAAGAGATCATTTGATAGCAATTCAAAATTCAAAATTCAAATGCATGAAGACTTGGTCTTGATATGATCCTATTTTTGTGCACCCTTCTCCTCACCTTCATAACCATCACTCCCCCCTCCACCTCCACCGAAAATAAGACCCCTTTTCAGTAGAAAAAACATGAATAACAGCTAGGGAGAAAGGGAGAAAAATCGAGAGCCAAGAAAGGTAGAGAAGCAAGCCACTCCGTCTCCTCCGCGCCGTCTCGTCTCTTCTTTTCGTTTTCTTTCGAAACGAAACCAGGCATGTCTAGATTTCTTTCAAACCTCAATCAAGTCATATTATCATTTATTTTTCAGTACATGATCATGTTTATTCAAGTAAAAATTGAGATCCAAGTCAAAACATTTTGAAACCACACATGCAGAATTTTCGATTTCCTTGGCAAGCTTCACGATTTCTTTTGGTTTGTGAGTTTCAGGTATTGGATCGACTCCAGGCTCCCAAGGCGGCTTATATACATGTAGTAGGATGCATTAGGACCATTTTGGTCCATTCAAACCAGCCCCATGCTTGCTGGAAATTCAGAATGACAGCAAGTCCCCATAGGTGCAGAAATGTTGTTCGAAAAATTCAGTTTGTTGTCATGGAGGAAGGATCTGATCTTGGCTGCCCCAAGGGCCTATAGCCATGGTCGGATCACTTCCCTAGAATGTCTAAGACGTTACTAAGTTTCCCTTTTGGTGGCTTGGTCCATGGTTCATCGGTTTTTAATCAAAACGTCACAACAGCCCCTATACCCCTTCGGCTTCTTCATTTGTTCAGCTTTTGGTTCGTTCTTTTGTTGCTTGGTGTGGATCTTGGTTGGCCTATGGCCCTTAGCCACGGTTCATATCATGTTCCTAGATGTCTAGATCGTGCCATGGTCAATCAAATGGCCACTGGAATGACGCAAGACATCGATCATAGCATAAACACTACACACGCATGCACGTGCTCTCGGTTGGACCCTTCGGTTAAGATTTGGTGTGATGCGGATTGTGGCTGGCCTAGGGCCCTTAGCCATGGTTCATATCATTCCTTGGGATGTTGGTAAGAGTCTCTGGTCGGTGGTTCACGTCCCTAATGGCCGATAGTCCTCGAAACCAATGCAAGTCTTGTAGTGCGCAGCTGCTGTAATTTTACAGCAAGTATGCTGTCGGTTCAGAAGCGTCGTTTGAGTTCATGTGTTGGCTTTAGCCCATGGCCTTGGACTGGACAGTGCCTCAAGTGAGTTAGGAAGGTCATGTTTTCGACCGTTCGTCATTTGGATCATTTTTGAGGTCGTACGAGAATTTACGGTGCAATGTGCCAAATTGACTCTCGAAAGAGCGTTTCGTGTTTTGGCCTCCATTTCACCTAGATTTCGACCCTATCATTTTAGGAACATTATTTTATGATTTTTCAGCGTATTTTAATCATGACTATACGTCGGTTCAGTGTCGGTTCAGGTTGGCTCGGAGTCATGATTAAATGCGAAGTCATTAGGCGTCATAGTCGCATCTTTTGATTGTAAATTGCATAGTTGGTCATGTTTAAGCTATTGCATATTTTTCATGGCACAGTTAGGTTGCAGCGAGCCTGGGAACGATCCAATCCAATCCAGTTGGTAAAATTACAGGAATTTTCATTACGCCAGTTAATTATTTTACGTGCATTAAACAGAAAATGATTATTTTTGAGATTTATGCGATATGGCTTGTGGTTCATTCACTATGTGGGAGTGTTATTTTATACGGTCGCCAGTGACCGATCAGTTCAGTATGGTACCACCCGGTCGCCAGTGACCGGCCAGCTCAGTTCAGTTTCAGCCTCCCCGGTAGCCAGTTACCGATCAGTTCAGCTTAGTGCAGTGGCCACAGGCGTAAAACATAATCTCAACAGAAAATTTTATCAGTTATTTCAGTACAGGCTCCAAGGAGCAAATATTTTTACAGTGACTTCCAGTTCAGTTATGCACGTATTATAATTGCTCAGTACAGATTATTTTCAGTATGCCCAGGACAGGATATTTTATCACATGCATATTTTAAATTCAGATTTTTACTCGTTACCTGCGATTTATGCATGCTGAGTCTTTAGGCTCACTAGACTTGATTGTTGTAGGTACTGATGAGGCCAGGGCCGAGGGCGGGGACCAGTGAGCCAGCTTGGGTCGGCAGTAGTGGCACCCGAGGACCTCAGTGCAGCAGTTGTTATGTTTTTCCGCAAACAATTTTATCAATTGTTGGATATTTTTAAATTGTGATTTTTGGCAAACTTTATTTTCTTCCGCTGCAATTATTTTGAAATATTGAACTTGTTTCACCAGTGATTTTATGAGCGAGGCCATTAAGTTCTTTTTAAAAAAAAAATTTTAATTTTCCGCAAATTTTCAAGCAAGTAGATCGAGGGCCTTTGCAGCGGGTGCGTCGACCCTACTGTAAAAATGACCAATTTTCTGTCCATGCACCGCGGGCGCGGTATCTTTCATGGTGCGGGTGCGGTTATGTTTGAACCGCGGGTGCGGTGTCATTTCTGTAAATAATTTCCAACTCTCTGTCCATCAACCGCGGGTGCACTCTTTCTTGGACCGCGGGTGCGGTCTGCCCTTCATTCAATATTCTAATTTTTCATGTCTCTCCTTTCCCCATCTCATTTATTGCTTCTCATTACATGTCATGCATTCTCGTATCTTTGAATATCGCATCAATGAAGACTAATAAATCTCAAGCCTTACATTTCTCTCCTTCTAAGAAATGATTTCGTCCTCGAAATCGCAGGCCATCAATCATATCATAAATGAAAAACAATATAATCAAAAGCTGAATAAATACTCACATCATGTAAACAACTAGGGATATTTCTGTCTCATATCTGCTTCTGTCTCCCAAGTCGCTTCTTCAGTGCCATGACGACTCCACTGGACTTTCACTAGCGGAATAGTCTTTGTTCTGAGCTGTTTTTCTTTCCGATCAAGAATCTATATCGGTTCCTCAGTATAATTCAAAGTCTGATCAAGCTCAGCTTGGTCAGGCTGAATGACATGAGAAGCATCAGGCATATATCTACGCAGCATTGATACATGAAATACGTCATGTATTCCAGATAGAGAAGGAGGAAGAACTAGTCGATAGGCTCGATCGCCAATCTTTTCAAGTATCTCATAAGGACCGATGTATCTAGGAGACAACTTCCCGCGTTTGCCAAATCTGACAACGCCTCTGAAAGGAGAAATCTTCAAAAACACTCTGTCTCCTTGTTCAAATACTAGCGGTCTACGTCTGATATTGGCATACTTGGCTTGCCTATCCTGTGTTGTCTTCATCCTCTTCTGAATTATCTTTACTTTCTCAGTCATTTCACGAATCATATCAGGCCCAAGTTCTGGTACCGCAGATATATCATCCCAGTATAGAGGAGATCTGCACTTCTTGCCATATAATGCTTCAAACGGTGCCATCTCTATACTCGTTTGATAGCTGTTGTTGTACGAGAATTCACACAACGGTAGTGAATCTTGCCAACTAGTGCCGAAATCTAGCACTACAGCTCTCAACATGTCCTCTAAAGTCTGGATAGTCCGCTCTGACTGTTCGTCGGTCTGAAGATGATAAACAGTACTCAGGTGTAATGTCGTACCTAAGGCCTGCTGCAAACTGTGCCAAAAGTGTGAAGTGAATCGTGGATCACGATCTGATACGATAGACTTCGTCACACCATGCAATCTGACTACTTCTCTGATATAGGTCTCGGCCATCTGATCGTGTCTGTATGTCATTCTGTATGGAATAAAACAAGCCGATTTGGTCAATCTGTCAAAATGACCCAAATCGCGTCACAGCCTCGGGATGATCGAGGTAACTTTGTCACGAAATCCATGGAAATGTGATCCCATTTCCATTCTGGAATAGACAAACTCTGAAGTAAACCTCCGGGCTTCTTTCTCTCAGCCTTCACCTGTTGGCAATTTAAACACTTAGACACAAATTCGGCAATGTCTGACTTCATCTGTTTCCACCAGAACTGTGTCTTTAGATCATTGTACATCTTCCTGCCACCAGGATGAATACTGAACCGACTACAGTGCGCTTTTGACATAATCTGTTGTTTTAATTCTGGAACATCTGGCACTACAATACGGTTATTCACATACAGAACAAAATCATGTACCTGATATTCAGACTGATGTCCCGATCTGACCATCTGAATCGACTTCTGCACATTCTGATCAGTTCTTTGTGCCTCTTTAATCCTCATAATCAAATTTGGCTCAACTTGAATCGAAGCAAGTCTCTGCGGTCTACTATCTGTGTCAAATGCTAAACCAGACAAACAGCAATCCTCAACTAAATTCGAAACACCAATCGTCGATAAGGATAGGGCACATACCTTTCGACTCAAGGTATCTGCTGTTGCATTTGACTTCCCTGGGTAATATTTGATCTCGCAATCAAAATCTTTCAATAAATCGAGCCATCTACGCTGTCTCATATTCAATTCTGATTGAGAAAACAGATACTTCAGGCTCTTGTGATCAGAGTAGATCTCAAATTTCTCGCCATAAAGATAATGACGCCAAATCTTCAATGCAAATACGATCGCCGCCAATTCAAGATCATGAATGGGGTATCGAATCTCGTGTGGCTTCAGCTGTCTCGAGGCGTATGCGATCACATGACCTCTTTGCATAAGAATACATCCCAGCCCTCTGTGAGATGCATCACAATATACAACGAAATCGCCAGTATCTGAAGGAATCATCAAGACAGGTGCACTGGTCAGCCTCTTCTTCAACTCTAGAAAGCTGGATTCACAATCCGCAGACCACACAAATGGCGCATTCTTCTATGTTAACTGGGTAATTGGCTTCGCAATGCTGGAGAAATCTTTAATGAATCGTTGATAGTACCCTGCCAGACCCATGAAACTGCGTATCTCTGGCACAGAAGTTGGTCTCTGCCAACTGACCACAGCTTCAACTTTACTCGAATCTACAGAAATAACGTCTACAGATATGATATGACCCAAGAAGACAACCTGTCTCAGTCAAAACTCACACTTTGACAGTTTAGCAAATAAGCTTTCATTTCTCAATGTTTGCAACACAATTCTCAAATGATTGGCATGTTCATTCAGATTCTTAGAATAAACCAAGATATGATCAATAAAAACAATCACAAACTCATCCAAATACCTCTGAAAGACACGGTTCATCAATCCCATAAACACCGCTGGAGCATTCGTTAAACCAAAAGGCATGACAACAAACTCATAATGTCCATACCTGGTTCGGAATGCTGTCTTCGGTATGTCAACATCTCTAACTCTCAATTGGTGATATCCGGATCTCAAATCGATCTTGGAATAAACAGAGGATCCCTGCAATTGATCAAATAAATCATCGATGCGAGGCAATGGGTACTTGTTCTTTACCGTCGCCTTGTTCAGTTGCCGGTAGTCAATACATAATCGCATAGAACCGTCTTTCTTCCTTACAAATAGCACTGGTGCGCCCCAAGGAGACACAATCGGTCCTAATGTATCCCTTGGTTAGAAGATCTTCTAATTGTGCTTTTAATTCTTTCAACTCTATCGGCGCCATCCTATACGGGGCTCGAGATATAGGAATAGTGCCTGGCATAAGATCTATACTGAAATCAACCTCTCGTACTGGAGGTAACCCTTGAACCTCGTCAGGAAATACATCTGCAAACTCCCGTATTACTGGCAAATCTGCCAATGCCGGGCTCGATTTCTGTAGATCTACAGAATAAATAAGGAATCCCTCTGCTCCTTTCTGCAACAATCTACTCATAGTCAATGCCGACACTAAGGGAATCCGAGATCTGGAACCCTTCCTATAGAATTTCCACTCCTCTGCCATTTCAGGTCTGAATTTTACGATCTTGTGGAAACAGTCTACGGTGGCTCTGTACTTGGTTAGCATATCAATCCCAACAATACAATCAAAATCAGCCAAACCAAGAACAATGCAATCCAAGTCAATCTCATGACCCTCGAATTGTAATATACAATTTCTAACTGTAGTCACAGATACAAGAGCACTTCCCAACGGAGAAGAAATAGACACTACAGTAGACAATGACTCGACAGGCAATGCATGTATCAATGCAAAACGTTCTGATATGAATGTATGTGATGCACCTGTATCTATCAATACATAGGCAGGATAACCACAAAGAAAACAGTTACCTGCAATCACATCGTCTGGTGCATCTTGGGCTTGTTCCTCCGTCAAAGCAAACACCTGAGCCTGTTGTCTGGGAGGTTGGCTCACTGTCTGGCCACCTCTGGCTCAAGGCTGGGATTGTGTAGGCGTGGGCTGGAATGAATGGACAGACGAAGCTTGCCTCTCAGGCTGAGTCACTGATGTAGATGACCCTGCACTCTTAAATCTCTGGGCACCTCTCTGGGGACAAACTCTAGCAAAGTGTCCCTGCTGCCTGCATATGTTACATCTGCCCATCACTCCCTGACACTACTCAGTGGCATGCCTACCACCACAAGAACTGCAATAAACACCAGTATACTCTGCACTCTGGCCAGGACCTCTCTGTCTTGACCCACTGGAGCTCGACGAACTGCTCCCTGACTTCTTAAACTGTCTGCCCTTTGCTTTCAGAAAATCCTTCTTGCCACTACTACTGCTTCCACTATCAAATCGAGGAGGAGGTGGTGGAAACTGGGCGGTGGGCTGTGACGGTCTCTGACTCTGAGCACTATAGGAAGCCCCTCGCTGCCTAATCAAGCCAGCCTCTGCTCCCTTCGCTCTGTTCAGTGCATCAGAAATGGTATTGGGTCGTCCCGTGTTCACCAAGGTGAAAATGTCAGGATTTAAACCATTGATGAATTGATCGGCGACCGCTTCATCATTTCCTGCCACGTGTGGCGCAAATCGAAGCAAGGAAGAAAACTTGGCAACATATTCTTCTATGTTCCACTGCCCCTGTTTCAAGTTGGCAAATTCGGCTCCTTTGTCTTTTCGATAGGAGACTGGAAACAAACGTTGATAAAATTCATCTTTAAATACTTTCCAAGTAATATCGATACCTCTATGCTCCAGGGCTCGTTTCGTTGTAAGCCACCAACTTTTTGCCACTTCGTGTAATTGATGCCCAATCTCACAATCCACTGCATTTTCCGTGCCTTTTAAAGTCGGAGAATGGAATGATTGAAATCTCTTCAATAAGGTTTCCATAGGTGTAGCTGTAACATCTATCTGAGTACCTGACGTACTACCATGTTCTGGCACTTGCCCTGCAGCTGGTTGTTGTATCCTTCTAGGCGGCATATTCTGATTATCAAACAGATTAGTACACAGTCTATACAATCTGTCTCAGTCCTCCTCTGATCATATGCCATTGATCCAGAATCGGTTCTGATTTAGTCTCGACAATTATGTGCTGTAAATCAACTCAGATACAATACAACATATAATAGGGAAAGCATTAAATCATGCTAGCACATCAAAAGCAAGGAAGAAGACTCGATCTACCCCGCTCATCCTATCTTATCTCAGTCTAAAGGAACCTCGCTCTGATACCACCTATTGTGGGGATCCGGGCTTTAACTCAATTCTTATCGGGATTAATCGGATCTTTATTCAAAAATGTGGGTCAAAAATTTTGCTTTTTAACATTAATTCAAATGTATATAAACAAGCACAAGATAGTTCTTCATTTTATTTCAATAAACATAATTACATATCTTGTTCTAATACATTCATACAAACCAGTGTTTAATACAAACTACAACCACAAGTAGTACAAGTTTAGTAAGAAACACTAGTAATCTTTTGCGCCCGAAGTCACCATGCTATCTCGAACTCATCTCTGTAGTGACCCAAATCCTGCCCCACCTGTTGTTATGCACACATACACAAACATAACAACAGCCGGAAACTCCGGTGAGAACAAATCCCAGTATAAAACATGTATGCATGCTAATACATAATCATAAATCATGAATGAAAGCAATAACAATGGATTCCATAGTCTATGAAACAAATATATATGAGCATGCAATTCAAATCAAACCATGTCCTGACTCGACTCGACTCTACTCTAGGGATCCCGGTGTGAATAAGACATCACTGTCTGTCACCTACCCTCCCAATCGGGGTAACTGTACGTCTTATTCCTAGACTTCGGCCCTGTCTGTATCGAATGTCTACAATCGGATTGAATCTGATCCGAAGCGTTGATACCACCGAACGTCTAGTTTGGCAAGTCTGCCAATGACTCTCCTATCTCAAATGCTTGAATATAACTCTATAAACAAGGCATCATCATATCAAGAGATTTAAATATAATTCTATAAACAAATCAAAATCATATCAAAAGATAGACAACAATTCTAGTATGTGATTTGGTTGGGAAACTCCAATTGAATCTCATTTGAGTTGTGTCTTCCCCAAACAAAACATTAATTATACCTTTCATCGCACAATCTGTCGTAGTCGAAGTCTCGCTATCAAAGTTGCCAATAGAATCTGAAATAGCATGATCAAAGTGTATTCTATCATTACATATAGGACTATATCTTCAATCTGAATACAATTCGACGGCATAACGGCGGATTCTCGATATACAGATAAACTCATAAATCAACACATTGTAATCAATATCAACAATTCACCATTCTCTTCATAATACACATTAACTCTGAAATTTGAACATGTTAGTTAAATCATACATATGCCGGAATTCATAACAATTACATACGGTCCCATTTCTTCGATCCGGTTGCGAATAACCGCTGCTTATAATCATAAAAACATATATCTACAAGCATATCCAAGTTTCCCCAACATCAATATCTCAAATCATGCAGGAAATGAATGAAACTTACATCCTCTTGTAGCCTTTGAAGTGAGGAACAAGAATTTAAGCTTGGATTAACTTTTGGATAACTAAATATTACACAATCAAATAGTAAAGATGGAAGAAAGCTTGGAACCCTTTTCTACTTCGTTTCTCAGCTGATGGAAGTGTTAAAAAATGAAGACCCAGCACAATTATATATATATATGCCATGTGTCATCATAAGAAACAAAGGTGGCTTTCTCGCATGCAGCACCACGGGTGCGCTCCCTCTAGACCGCAGGTGCGCTCAAGCTTCGGCAGTCTATTCATTTTCCAAAATCGACGACCGCGGGTGCGCTACATATAAGACCGCGGGTGCGGTGACCCTACTGTAAAAATGACCAATTTTCTGTCCATGCACCGCTGGTGCGGTATCTTTCATGGTGCGGGTGCGGTTAAGTTTGAACCGCGGGTGCGGTTTCATTTCTGTAAATAATTTCCAACTCTCTGTCCATCAACCGCGGGTGCACTCTTTCTTGGACCGCGGGTGCGGTCTGCCCTTCATTCAATATTCTAATTTTTCATGTCTCTCCTTCCCCCATCTCATTTATTTCTTCTCATTACATGTCATACATTCTCATATCTTTGAATATCGCATCAATAAAGACTAATAAATCTCAGGCCTTACAGTTTTGATGTAAACAAATGAAATGAGCTATATCAGAATTTGTATTGAAATGTCTAAATCGCTAACAGATGAAGACAGAAAGATAGAAACCAAGAGATTGAATATACAGATTATCGATTTCTGAATAGAAATAGGAATACAATCCTATGAATCTGGTGATAGATTTACCGAAATCTTGCCAAGAATGTACCAGGATGTGGTTATGATTGAACGATTGTTCCAAATCTACATATGTTATATTATACAGAATGACGTACAGATATGACTAGATGACTGAGGGGTATGTCAGAAAATGGGTCAGATTGTATTGAATGCCAGAGTTGATTATATTATACCGTGATTTTGGTTGATTTTGTACTTTTGGCCGAATGTATAGCATGATTTTTCATCTATGATTTATAGGTTAACAGATAGTCGGAGCGAACTATCTGGATACTGGAGGATATCCAGGAAAAGTAGTGCTGGATTTTAGCACTAGTGACCTGAGGTCTTGTTACTTTATGAAATATAGTACAATAATAGCTATTAGATGAGTATCGAGATAGCTTTAGTCGAGGTATTGTACAGTGAGAACTACAAACTTCCTTCATATGGGGATGATACTGCAGTGGTGCCTGAGATTGGATTTGATAGGATCAGAGATCTGATAAAGAAAATGAAACTGATTTAGAAGCAAATGAAGATAGCTCGGAAATTGATACGAAATACGCCAACGTCGGATGATGACTGTTGGTATGGAAGGCCGAAGATTGAATATATCCTTGAATAGGATTAACAGATGATGATATTGATTTGTTATCGAGTTGTTGATTGGTATATACGGATGTTGTATAGCCAATAGTTGTGATTGATTCTATCACAAGTTATTTTGAGTAGAATTTTGATATTATACTTCTTAAATGACTCCTCTAGTCGGGGATCAGAATCAGTAAAAGAAAGATAATTCAGAATGAAGACTATTCTGTTGTTGAAAGTGTAATAGAGTAGTTAGAATATTGAAGAAACTATTGGGAAGACAGAATCCGAGATGAGACAGAGATTTCAAAATTGTTTCATTGAGGTGAGCTTTCTGTTGGTTTCTGTACCTAAGATTTCGAGGACGAAATTGTATCTTAGAGGGGGAGAAATGTAATGCCCGAGAATTTGACTATTGTAATCTGAGATGATTTATTGATTATGAACTGAGGTGATTATAGTCGGGCCATTCCGAGACCAGACTGGGCAAAACATATGAAAAGTACAATGTTTGGACAAAACTGTTGGCGCCCGAGCGGTGGAAAATGACCGCCCGAGCGCCAGTGTTCAATAAGAATACCATTCGGGCAGAACCTGTGGCGCCCGAGCGGTAGAAAAGTACCGCCCGAGCGCCAATGGATAACAAGCCGAGTACCGGGCAGAGTGTTCGGCGCCCGAGCGGTAGTTTACAACCGCCCGAGCGCCGACTGAAAATCATGGAGAATGGGACACGTGTCTTTACATGCATGAGATATATATATAAGTTTCCTTCTTCAGAATTTAGCAGGAAGAGTCGAGGATTTTCTCTAAGAAATCCTTACACCTTTTAGCGTATAGATTTGTGATTTGTGAACGATCCGCCTGTCCGATTTGGAATTCGACTTCAGTACTGTGTTCCTATCGACGTAGGCAACAACTGGACGTAAGTTTTTCTACGTTTTGATATGTTTTGAAATTATGATGTTGCTAGAATTGAATGGAATTCATATACGATGTTCTTGACATGTTAGACATCATAGAATCGAAGTCAGATTAAGAAATGGACTGGTTATGTAATTGTTATGAATTTTGGAGTCGATTTGACTGAGATTCGATATCAGATTCGTATTATCATTGAAATTATGAGTTATACCAGTATTGATTATGAGTTCTGGTATTATTTCTGAGATGTTGGGATTTACGGGGTTATAGAGACTGTATTGTTATATCGTCGAAACCTCAGTAGATTGATATTGATCAGATTTATAATTGACTGAGATTGTATTGTTGTATTGTATGTCGATTGACATTGATCAGATAGTATGTTGATTTGAGTATTGATCAGAACAGGTTCTGAATTGAGTTACATATTGATATTGTGTCTGTTCGGTATTGTTATTACCAGATTGAGAATGGACAGAGTTGAATTCAGGACTTCGTCTTCGTCAGAGCGAGAAGATAAAGGTATAAATTAATGTTGAGTTGGGATTGCACAACTCGAGTGAGGTTTGGCTCGAGTTTCCCTAAATCACATACTTTACCTTATTGTATTGATTTGATTGATGTACTTGTTCTCTTGATTTATAGACAGCAGGTATTAGACGAGTAATCTTGTGACAGAAGTGCCTGATAGTGGTGGGATCGCCACGGGCACATTGCACGATGTCACAAGACAGTGTATTGGCGATAGGACCACAGTCCATGACGCTTAGGTCAGGACACTAGATGTTTGGTTATATCGACTTGGATAGAACTGGAGTCTTTTCTATTACTGTTGGTCGATATAGGAATACCGACATCTTTATATCTGGGTGTTATGGTTATATCGACTTGGATAGAACTGGAGTCTTTTCTATTACTGTTGGTCGATATAGGAATACCACATCTGGAAACCGGGATCCCTAGACTAGGATTGAGTCTAGTCTTAAATGTGGAGTCATGAGTCTAATTGACAGTTTATATTGAGTTACATTGATTATGTTCCTGAATATGGTACATGATGAATAATGATCCTGATAATGGTACATGTTTAGAATAGGATTTATTCTTGATATGGATTTATATTCTGATTTGAATACATGTTAGACATATCTGTTATATGCTTTTATATTGTTTTATGATTGCATGTATACATGATTTATACTGAGAATGTAATTCTCACCGGAGTTATCCGGCTGTTGTCTTGTTTGTATGTGTGCATGGCAACAGGTGGGATAGGATCAGGGTCAAGAAGAGAACGAGGCTGGACTAGATAGCGTGGAGTCCGGGCTTCGAAACAACTTAGGATTCAGCACTGATATATAGTTTAACCTAGTTGAATTCTTGTAGATAATACAAGATTTATATGTTTATGTTTTGTACGTAATCTGAATTGAATTACATTACGTTTCCGCCTTGTATTTTTCTGTTTATTATATAATTGTTTGAATTATTCTTAAAGATGATTAAGAAATGAATTAGCGTCCGGGTCCCCACAGATAGTACCCAACCAATCATGTTAAACGCCTAGCAGCATCGCTTACATGATTTCCTAGGTATCAAATGATAGTGTGTGGGGATCCGGACGCTAATTCATTCCTTAATCGTCTTTAGGAATAATTCAAACAATTATAATAAACAGGGTCTAATTTTTTTTTAAAATACAACGCGGAAACGTAATGTAATTCAATTCAGATTACACTTGGAAAGTCCTTTATGGAGGGTTGCAGTGCACTCTACAAGGAGCACCTATCTGCATGCTCGGACATCACAATGTCCCCTACCAATGAAACATGCTACTCACATCGCAGATACTAGTCTCCAACTCGAGCGGCCTATATCCTTCTTAGCGGCGGCTGAATCGACTAGGAACTGTTTAGAATATACAGTATTCCAAATATGAGTTTCATGATACTCATCATATGAGCATCTCATATTCTTTATACTATTTGTATATTTAAGGGCTTTATCTATGCAACTAGCATGGGTATACAGATAAAGATGTGCCAAAATAATAATTTCAAATATTATTAAAATAAAGATTGTTTATACATAAAATTTCATTGTGAACACTCGGCCAACACTTGGCTCGACGTGCACCGTATGAATCACAAACTCCTTAGGCCTCAAGTAGTGTTGCCACGTCCCTAGAGTCCTCACAAGTGCGTAGAACTCCTTATCATACGTGGGATAGTTCAGGGCGGCTCCATTGAATTTCTCGCTGAAGTACGCCACCGGTCGACCTCCTTGCATAAAGAATCCCCCAATACCTACACCTGAAGCATCACATTCAATTTCAAACGTATTAGCAAAGTCAAGTAAAACAAGTAAAGGATAATTAATTAATTTTTGCTTGATAATATAAAAGGACTTCTCTTGCTCCTCGCCCCAATGGAATGGAACGTTCTTCTTGATTACCGCCGTCATTGGTGCTGCCAGTGTGCTAAAATCCTTAACAAACCTCCTATAGAAGCTTGCAAGTCCATGAAAACTTCGGACTTGACCAACAGTAGTAGGCGATGGCCAATCTCGAATAGCACTTACCTTGTCTTCATCCACTTGTAACTCCTGTGAGCTTACCACAAAACCAGGAAAGACAAGTTTGCTTGTACAAAAATCTCATTTCTTTAAGTTAGCATATAGGTTTTCAGCCCTTAGTGTGATTAGCACAAGTTTAAAGTGACCAACATGCCCATCCAAGTCTTTGCTATATACTAGGATATCATCAAAGTAAACAACAACAAATTTTCCTATGTATGCACGCAAGACATGGTTCATTAACCTCATAAAGGTGCTAGGAGTGTTAGTTAAGCCAAAAGGCATGACCATCCACTCATATAACCCATATTTGGTTTTAAATGCAGTTTTTCACTCGTCAACTTCCCTCATCCTAATTTGATGATAGCTACTCCTTAAATCAATCTTGCTAAAAATACATGCACCATGCAACTCATCTAACATATCATCTAGTCTAGGTATGGGATGCCTATACTTAATGATTATGTTATTGATTGCCCTACAATCTACACACATACGCCATGAGCCATCCTTCTTAGGAACTAATAAAACTGGTACAGCACAAGGTGACATGGACTCACGCACGAAACCTCTATCTAACAACTCACTTACCTGTCGTTGAAGCTCCTTAGTCTCCTCCGGATTGCTCCTATAAGCTGGACGATTTGGCAATGCATTCCGGGTATCAAATCAATCTGGTGCACAATCCCCCTCAATGGTGGTAGTCCTTGAGGTAGCTCCTCCGGAAATATATCATCGAACTCCTGCAAAAGTGAGACAACAATGCTCGGAAGGGACCCGGCTATATCACTTTTGTTAAGGAGAATCTCCTTGTAAAGAATCAACACAAGTGGTTCATGTGTGTGCATTAAATGTTTCAACTCATCTTTTTGGGCCATATATGTTTTCTTTTTGGTCTCTTTCCTCTCATTTTCTTTCCTCTCATTTTTCTTTTGTATGGCTATCTCACTCTTTTTATCACTCGTTTTTTCAGCCATTTCATTTTTATTTTCAAAGGCCACCTCAATTTTTTGTTCACTCCTTTTTTCGACCTCGTCTCTTTTTTTCTTTTTTAATTGGTCCTCCAACACTTGTTTTGGGGACAATGGAAGTAATACAATGGACTCCTTTTTCAATACAAACGAGTACTTATTCTTGAACCCATCATGTGTCACCCGCCTATCATATTGCCACGGCCTACCCAACAAGATATGACACGCATGCATAGGCACCACATCACACAAGACCTCATCCACATACTTCCCACTAGAAAAGGAAACCAACACTTGTTTGTTCACCTTCACCTCCGCACAATCGTTCAACCATTGAAGCCTATATGGTTTATGATGCTTCAATGTAGGTAAACCCAATTTTTCCACCATCTCACTGCTAGCCACATTGGTACAACTCCCCCCATCTATGATTAGATTGCAAACCTTTTGATTTACAAAACACCTAGTGTGGAACAAGTTTTCCCTTTGGTTAGTATCCTCCTCCTTGACTTGGGCACTCATGATTCGCCTAGTCACTAGTGCTTCACCTACAACCGCCTCATACCGCTCATCAGGATCCTCCAACGCAGGCATCTCATCATCATCATCACCCTCACTATGCGACTCATACTCACCATAATCATTTAAAATCATCACCCTTTTATTAGGACATTCACTAGCAATATGACCCAACCATTGACACCTAAAACATCTAGTATCTCTAGCTCGAGTAAGAGGAGTTTCAGATTTATCTTGCACTCCTGGTTTAGGCGCCTCTTGTTTGGTCTCAGCCTTGGGCTTGGTCACCACCTTATTCTCCTCACGTTTCACCGCATTTGATCGCCAAGAAGATGATGGACCCCCTGCTTGATTAGTGCGGCCAACTCCTCGCATCTTGAGTTGCTCCTCTGTGGGGACCCGGACGCTAATCATCTTTGGGATTTAATTATCAATTAAGATAAACGGGGTATAAAAATTTTTCTTTTTTTTAAATATAAGTGCGGAACGTAATGGAATTAATCTATTATACAAACCAGTATAATAATACAAGTCTTGTACAACATGCTTCTAGGTCAAACTAGTTTAAGGTTTAACTACTAAATTTCAATTATTAAACAAGGTCTACAATAAATCTGGAGTCACCACTCTAAACTCGTCTTCTCTCATCATCTTCTTGACCCCGATCCTGTCCCACCTGTTGTCATGCACACATACAAAACAAGACAACAGCCGGATACTCCGGTGAGAATAAATCCCAGTATAAAACATGTATACATGCATATACACAATATAAATCATAAAGCATATTATCATGCATAAAATTCATAACAATAGGTTTCATAGTCTAGGAAACCAAATCAAAATAAGCATTCAGTAACAACGGATTCCATAATCTCTGGAATCAAAATAAAATAAGCATGCAACTCAATTCAATTCATATCGTGACTCGACTCGACTCTAACTCTAGGGATCTCGGTGTGAATAAGACGTCACTGTCTGTCACCTAACCTCCCAATCGGGGTAACTGTACGTCTTATTCCTAGACTTCGGTCCTGTCTGTATCGAATGTCTACAATCGGATTTAATCTGATCCGAAGCGTCGATACAACCGAACGTCTAGTTTAGCAAGTCTGCCGATGACTCTCCTATGTCAAATGCTTGAATATAAATTTATAAACAAGATATAATCATAATCAAATATAAATATTAAATCTAGTATGTGATTTAGAGAAACTCCAACCAAGTCTGATTCGAGTTGTATCTCCCGAATTCACATGAATCATACCTTTGTCTTCCCGGTTTGACGAAGACGAAGTCTTGTATTCCAATCTGTCCATATTCAAATCTGATAATGACAATCATATAAATACCCTATCAGTATATAACCCAATTCAAGACCTGTTCTGATCAATACTCAAATCGGTATATAATCTGATCCATATCTGAACAAGCTACAATCTAATTCATATCAATAATATAACGATGCAATCGAAATCATTACTGAATCTGATCAATATCAATCTACTGATGTTTCGACGGCATAGCAATACAGTCACGATAACCCCGTCTATCTCAACATCACAGATATAATACCAGAATTCATAACCAGTACCAGTACAACTCATAATTTGAATAATAACACAACTCTGATATAGAATCTCAACTAAATCAACTCTGAAATTCATAACAATTTCATAAACAGTCTATTCTTTAATCTGACTTCAGTTATACCATGTCTACTGTAGCAGAAACATCATATCTGATTCATATTCAATTCTGACAATATCATAAATTCAAATCATGTCTAAACGTAACGAAACTTACGTCCAGTTGTAGCCTGCGTCGATAGGAACACAGTACTGAAGTCGGATTAAAATTCTAACGGGCTGATCTTCCACAATCACAAATCTACGAGGCGTAAGGATTTTTCTCTCAAAGCTTCGACCCTTTTCTGAATTTTGTGAAGGAAAGGCGTGCAATTCTTATATATATACTGCATGCAACAACAGGAAACGTGGCTTATTTTTCATGTTGCACGTCACACCGCGGGTGCGCTCATTCCATAACCGCGGGTGCGCTCTGTGTAATGATATACATCAACTTTTCCGAAAGCTTCGACCGCGGGTGCGCTTTGTCCTGTAACGCGGGTGCGTTGACCTCATGTAGCAGCACCGTGGGTGCGCTGCCTCTGGAACCGCGGGTGCGGTGTTGCTACTGTAATTTTATTCAACTTTCTGTCCATGCACCGCGGTGCGCTGCTTCTGGACCGCGGGTGCGCTGCTTCTGGACCGCGGGTGCGGTGACCCTACTGTAAAAATGGCCAACTTTCTGCCCATCAACCGCGGGTGCGGTCTTGTTCGTAGCGCGGGTGCGATCTCTTTCTTCAAGCAACACTTCATAATCTCATTTAGTGCCTCTCATTACATGTCATGCATACTCATATCTTCCGAATATCACATCAATGAAGACTAATAAATCTCGAGCCTTACATTTCTGCCCCTCTAAGAAATGATTTCGTCCTCGAAATCGCAAATAATCAATTCACACATATCAGAAGGAATGTATATAGAGTTTAAATCAAAACTCATCTCAATGAATCCATTCTGAAATCTTAATCTCATATCAGATTCTGTCTTTCAAGGAATATTTCTAATGTTCTGTTGACTTTACTGTATATGCAACAGTAGAATATGCTTCGTTCTAAATTTTCTTCCTTTCACGGATCTCTGATTCCAGACTGGAGTAATCATTCAAGAAGCATAAAATCATAATACCACTCGAAATCATTTTAATCGAATCAATCACAAAATACTGGCTATACAACATCCGTATATGCCAATCAACGGCTCATACCAACTCAATATCATTAGCTGATATCAATTCTGTTTATCCCAGTCAAGGATATATTAAATCTTTGGCCCCAAATACCAATCGTCATCATCCGACGTCAGTATATTAAGTCTGTCTGATCTGAGCTGTTTTCATTTTCTTCTGAATTAGCTACATTTTCTTTGTCATATCTCTGACTGTATCAAATCTTATCTCAGGTATCTTCGAGATATTATTCTTATACCAAAGAAATCTGCAGTACTCCCTGTACAATGTATCGTCTGTAACTATTTCATTATCCATCTGGTTATCTGCTAACTATTATCGTACAATAATTCACACAGCGACAATATGTCATCTTAACTGGTGCTAGCATCCAGCACTACAACTCCATAATTATCTTCTAATATCTGGATAGTACGCTCTGGCTATCTGTCAGTCGGTGGATAATATATGAATGAGTTCATGGTACTTCTACCACAATTACAAACTCAATCAAAATCACAATCTGATATAATTTACTCCCACATTCTGATCAATCTGACCATTTCCTTGTCATCGATCTTTGTCATCTGGTCATGTTTGTACGTCATCTTGTACAAACTAATAGATATAGATTGAACAATCTGTCAATCACAATCATATCATATCACAATCTGGGAAGTATTATAGTGGTCTTATTACAAAATTCATCGAATTATACTCTCCATGTCTAGTCAGAAATATACCAATTCTATAATAAATCTTCTGATCTCTATCTTTCTATCTTCATTTATTGGCGGTTCAGACATTTCAGTACAATTCTGGCCACATTTCAGCATAAATTCTGTCATAATTGATTTAATCTGTCTATATCAAAACTATCTGTTCGAATTATCATATACTTTCTGTTACCTGAACGACTACTGAATCCATTTCTGTGCGCTTCAGACCCTATTTGTCATTTTTAATTCGAACTATTTGGTATAAACAATCAGTTAATAATATAAATTAAAGAAAAATACCTACCAGGTACTCGGTTCTGATTGTCGATATCAAATTCTGTTGTACAATTCTGAAACATTTGGCATCACAAGATAATCATTCTCATACAATAAAATCACATATCTGTCACTCTGATCGATGTTCTGTTCTGATTATCGAAATTAAGTTCTGAACATTCTGATTATATCCCTGAACTGCCGAAATTCTGGAGTTCAGCTCTGATTTGTTTTGAATAATCTATATCAAACACTGACTCAGAATAACAGTACTATTAAATCATATTCATAATATCAATAATCTATACTGATCTAGTGAGTTTAGTAAACTCATAAAACGGCAATTCCTGGCAATATTGTCAATTCTGACTAATCAATCAATCACGTCTTCATGTCGTTCTGATCAACTGTTATATATCATCTGCAAATATAATATGCCCTCAAACAATATAAGCTGTCTCAAATATTGTGTTAGAACAATAACAATACTCCAGCAGATACAAAACAACAATCGTATAAGATAATCTGCCAACTAAGACCAAAATAAATTTCTGACATTCTGCAATTTCTGATCTTTCTGATATCGGTATCGTTCTTAGTCACTGATCACAATCTCAACTGTGTCAAAATCAATCGATATACTAGCTTCAGATATCACATACTCTGAATACAATCTGTTTCAAACAGGATTCATATCTGAAAATTTCTGTATACAATAATCATAGTTCTCCGAGTATTCAATACAATCTTTAGATACTCGATTCAATCAATCAGATGCTGCAAATATATCAAAACATCATAGATACAACGAGCATAAAATCATCAGAATACTCTGAACCTACTGAAATATGCCAAAGAGAAACACTAAATCAGATGTAACTCCTGGTCGGTACTCTTCTACTGATCTTTTAATTCTTTCAATTCATTCAGTGACATTCTGCACATTCAATATCATTCTGTACTGAATTCTAACAAAACAAACAGTACCTGATCTCAATTTAATTCTGAAATCTATTTTTCTGATATAAAGCAAATCTGAAATCTTATCTAGCAATTATCAGCCAACTCGTACATCACTGGCAATTTGCCAATGCTAGGCACGATTTCAGTCTGCTCCTTTCTGTATCAATCGAGTCATAATCAATACAGATATCAAAGGAATTCTAAATCTAGAATCCTTACCGAGGAAATCTTTACTCATCAGCCATATCTGGTCTGAATTTTATACTGTCCTGAAAGGAATCTATAATAGTTCTGTACTTGTTCATCATATTAATGTCAATAATGCAATCAAATCAGAAAATACAAGTACCTCATAATTTAACTCGATCTCATTCTCATCTTACTGTAGTATACAATATATCACAGAAATCTCTGATATCAATTTTTCTTTCCCAGAAGGTACAAAAATTAAAACTACAGCAATACAGACCCAACAGGTACCGTATATATCAATGCAACTCAGTCAAAGACAATCGTAAGAAATGCATTAATATATATATCAATGCATATGCAATATAATCATAAAAGAACAGTACCTGCCACTATATCATCAAGTGCCTCTTGGGTCTGTTCCTCGGTCACTACCACCAGATGGTCCAGTTCCCTGAAATCTGCAGGAATCTCTCTTGGGCCAAACTTTAGCAAAGTGTCCTGGTTGTCGGCAGATACGACAACTACCAGTCACTCCCTGGCATTGCTCTGTGGAATGTCTCCCTCCGCAAATCCTGCAATACACTCCAGTATAACTTGGGCTGGAACCACTGGAGCTAGTTGAACCGCTCAGTCCGCTCCCTAACTTCTTGGATGGTTTCTTTCGAGCTTTCAGCAAATCTTGCTTTCCACTCGTGCTGCCGCGATCAAATCGGAGAGGGGATTGCTGTGTCTGGGGTTGCATCGCACACACCCTTTTTATTGTCTAATCAGACTCGCCTCCGCTCTCTTCGCTTTACTCAAGGCATCAGCAAAATGATAAGGTCGCTGTATATTCATCAATGCAACTATCTCCGAGTTCAATCCTCTGATGAACTGATCCGCTACAGCTTCATCATTCCCAATTTACATTAGGAGCAAAACGCAGTAGAGTAGAGAATTTAGCAACATATTCTTTAATATTCAGTTGACCTTGTCTCAAATTTTCAAACTCTGTTTTCTTGTCCTCCCGGTACGAAACTGAGAAAAATCTTCGATAAAATTCAGTTCTGAATATTTCCCAAGAAATCACTGTACCTCTCTGTTCTAGCATTCTTTTACTTGTAATCCACCAACTTCTAGCAGTCTCTCGTAACTGGTGGAATATCAGTTCAATTCTCTGCTCATCTGAATAATCAAGTAAATCAAACAGTATTTCTATGTCATCAAACCAATTCTCACAATCTTCAGACATCTCGACACCACTCAGAATCGGCGGCTGAAATAACTGAAATTCTTCCAACTGTATTTCCATCTGAGTTTCTGATACATCTATCTGTTCAGTCGAAGTACTACCCTTTTCTGGAATTCTCCGTGGAGGTATATCTGCTTATCAAAACATTAGTACTCAAATACTACAAATCTGTTCCAATCTTTCTCTGATCATCTTACTGCTGATCATAAATCAGATCTGATTCATACTCAATAATACATAATACCAACTCAAATTAGATAATCAGGTAAACATGTATTTAAAAGCAGTAAAGCATAATGATGAGCTAGCACACACAATGTAAGTCACATTAAAATAAATCTCATACTAGCAATCACATGCAAGGAAAGAAAACTCACTCTACCCTGCTCATTCTCTTCTATCTCAGTCTAAAGGATCTATCGCTCTGATACCACCTGTTGTGAGGACCCGGACGCTAATCATCTTCTTAATCATCTTTGGGATTTAATTATCAATTAAGATAAAAAGGGTCTAAAAATTTTTCTTTTTTTTTTTTAAAAATGTAAGTGCGGAACGTAATGGAATTAATCTATTATACAAACTAGTATAATAATACAAGTCTTGTACAACATGCTTCTGGTTCAAACTAGTTTAAGGTTTAACTACTAAATTTCAAGTATTAAACCAAGTCTACAATAAATCCGGAGTCACCACTCTAAACTCGTCTTCTCTCATCATCTTCTTGACCCCGATCCTGTCCCACCTGTTGTCATGCACACATACAAAACAAGACAACAGCCGGATACTCCGGTGAGAATAAATCCCAGTATAAAACATGTATACATGCATATACACAATATAAATCATAAAACATATTATCATGCATAAAATTCATAACAATAGGTTTCATAGTCTAGGAAACCAAATCAAAATAAGCATGCAGTAACAACGGATTCCATAATCTCTGGAATCAAAATAAAATAAGCATGCAACTCAATTCAATTCATATCATGACTCGACTCGACTCTAACTCTAGGGATCCCGGTGTGAATAAGACGTCACTGTCTGTCACCTACCCTCCCAATCGGGATAACTGTACGTCTTATTCCTAGACTTCGGTCCTGTCTATATCGAATGTCTACAATCGGATTTAATCTAATCCGAAGCGTCGATACCACCGAACGTCTAGTTTAGCAAGTCTGCCAATGACTCTCCTATGTCAAATGCTTGAATATAAATCTATAAACAAGACATAATCATAATCAAATATAAATAATAAATCTAGTATGTGATTTAGGGAAACTCCAACCAAGTCTGATTCGAGTCGTATCTCCCGAATTCACATGAATCATACCTTTGTCTTCCCGGTCTGACGAAGACGAAGCCTTGTATTCCAATCTGTCCATAACCAAATCTGATAATGACAATTATATAAATACCCTATCAGTATATAACTCAATTCAAGACCTGTTCTGATCAATACTCAAATCGGTATATAATCTGATCCATATCTGAACAAGCTACAATCTAATTCATATCAATAATATCACGATACAATCGAAATCATTACTGAATCTGATCAATATCAATCTAATGATGTTTCGACGGCATAGCAATACAGTCACGATAACCCCGTCTATCTCAACATCACAGATATAATACCAGAATTCATAACCAGTACCAGTACAACTCATAATTTAAATAATAACACAACTCTGATATAGAATCTCAACTAAATCAACTCTGAAATTCATAACAATTTCATAAACAGTCTATTTTTTAATCTGACTTCAGTTATACCATGTCTACTGTAGCAGAAACATCATATCTGATTCATATTCAATTCTGACAATATCATAAATTCAAATCATGTCTAAACGTAACGAAACTTACGTTCAGTTGTAGCCTGCGTCGATAGGAACACAGTACTAAGTCGGATTAAAATTCTAACGGGCTGATCTTTCACAATCACAAATCTACGAAGGCGTAAGGATTTTTCTCTCAAAGCTTCGACCCTTTTCTGAATTTTGTGAAGGAAAGGCGTGCAATTCTTATATATATACTGCATGCAACAACAGGAAACGTGGCTTATTTGTCATGTTGCACGTCACACCGCGGGTGCGCTCATTCCATAACCGCGGGTGCGCTCAGTGTAATGATATACATCAACTTTTCCGAAAGCTTCGACCGCGGGTGCGCTTAGTCCTGTAACGCGGGTGCGTTGACCTCACTGTAGCAGCACCGCGGGTGCGGTGTTGCTACTGTAATTCTATTCAACTTTCTGTCCATGCACCGCGGATGCGCTGCTTCTGGACCGCAGGTGCGGTGACTTTACTGTAAAAATGGCCAACTTTCTGCCCATCAACCGCGGGTGCGGTCTTGTTCGTAGCGCGGGTGCGGTCTCTTTCTTCAAGCAACACTTCATAATCTCATTTAGTGCCTCTCATTACATGTCATGCATACTCATATCTTCCGAATATCACATCAATGAAGACTAACAAATCTCGAGCCTTACATCCTCTATACTGGGATGATATATCTGAGGTACCAGAACTTGGACCTGATATGATCCGTGAAATGACTGAGAAAGTGAAGATCATTCAGAAAAGAATGAATACAGCACAGGATAGGCAAGCCAAGTATGCCAATATCAGACGTAGACCATTAGTATTTGAACAAGGAGACAGAGTGTTTTTAAAGATTTCACCGTTCCGAGGCATTGTCAGATTTGGCAAACGCGGGAAATTGTCTCCTAGATACATCGGTCCATATGAGATTCTTGAAAAGATTGGCGATCGAGCCTATCGACTCGCTCTTCCTCCTTCTCTATCCTGGATACATGACGTTTTTCATGTATCGATGTTGCGTAAATATATGCCTGATGCTTCTCATGTCATTCGGCCTGACGAAGCTGAGCTGGATCAGACGTTGAGTTATATTGAACAACCAATACAGATTCTTGATCGAAAAGAAAAACAGCTCAGAACGAAGACTATTCCACTAGTGTAAGTCTAGTGGAGTTGTCATGGCACTGAAGAAGCGACTTGGGAGACAGAGTCAGAGATGAGACAAAGATATCCCGAGTTATTTCTATGATGTGAGTGTTCATTCCATTTTCGATTACATTGCCTCTTTTACTTGATTTAATTGATTGTCTGCGATTTCGAGGACGAAATCATTTCCTAGAGGGGGAGAAATGTAAGGCCCGAGAATTTGATTATCATAATCAGATTTGTGTTGTTGATAATTAAGGAAGTTGTAGACGCCTTGTATCGGACCGGAAGAGACGAGAAAGTAGATGCAAATTATAGATATGAGATGAACTCGGCACATATGCGCCACTAGACCGGCGCACATGCGCGAAAAGTATAGAAGTATCGGCGCACATGCGCGAGAAAAAGGCGCGCATATGCGCGACACCTCCAGAACCTTTGGCGCATATGCGCAAGATGAAGCGCGCATATGCGCGAGGTGTTGAATTTGCCTTGGCCGAGACCAGTAGGTCTCGCGCATATGCGCGGGTAATGTCACGCATATGCGCGAGACGTGTACTTCAAAGAATTACAACACTTGTCCTTGCCATGCAATATAAAGGATGTGTGTCTTCATTTCTCTCCTAGCACAGCTGAGATCACCGAGAGAAAGAGAAAAGTTCAAGGAAAGGGAAAGTTCTCTTCTTTTAAAGCTAGTTTGTACAAGATTTTCACATCCAAACATTAATCCGATTTTGGTTTTGAGCTCCTCTCATCAAAGGCTTTAAGGGGATGTAAGTTTCATTCATTTCCAGCATGATTTGAGATATTGATGTTGGGGAAATTGTGAATTACACTAGATTATGTGTTCTTGTGAAGTTAGTGACTATATATTCGTAAACGGATCGATTATCGGATATCATATGCAATTGTTATGATTTTACAGCATATTTAGAGTTAAATATGAAGATTTTGAGTACTATCATGTGCTTGTTATAATGATGATTATGAATTGAGACTTATGGATTGGTGATATATGTTGAGAGTTGGATTGACCGGTATCGAGAAATAACGTCGTTATGCCGTCAAATTGTACCGAGATCAAGTATTGAATTGGATATGTGTTGATTGAGATTAGAGATTGATAGAATATGTATCAACATTTCCCTTTCAGATTTGATAGTGACAGATTCGTCATTGAGACTTCGACATCGACAGACATTGTGCGACGAAAGGTATAGTTCATGTTTTGTTTGGGGAAGACACAACTCAAATGAGATTCAATTTGAGTTTCCCAACCAAATCACATACTAGAATTGTTATTTATCTTTTTATATGAATTTGATTTGTTTATAGATTTATATTCAAATCTCTTGATATGATGATGTCTTGTTTATAGATTTATATTCAAGCCTTTGAGATAGGAGAGTCATTGGCAGACTTGCCAAATTAGACGTTCGGTGGTATCGACGCTTCGGGTCAGATTCACTCCGATTGTAGACATTCGATACAGACAGGGCCGAAGTCTAGGAATAAGACATACAGTTACCCCGATTGGGAGGGTAGGTAACAGACAGTGACGTCTTATTCACACCGGGATCCCTAGAGTAGAGTCGATTCGAGTCAAGATATGATTTGATTTGAATTGCATGTTGATATAGATTGGTTTCATAGACTATGGTGCCCATTGTTATTGCTTTCACGCATGATTTATGATTATGTATTAGCATGCATACATGTTTTATACTGGGATGTATTCTCACAGGAGTTTCCGGCTGTTGTTATGTCTGTATGTGTGCATAACAACAGGTGGGGCAGGATCTGGGTCACGTCAGAGATAATATCAAGATAGCGTGGTGACTACGGGCGCAGAAGATCACTAGTGATGTTGTACTAGATTTGTACTACTCGTAGTTTATGGTTTGTATTAAACACTGGTGATGTGTTTGTAGTAAAACATGACACGTATATTATATGTGTTGTAATTAAATAAAGAAAGATATTACGCTTAGTATTTACATTTGAATTAATGTTGAAAAGCGAAAATTTGACCCACATTTTGAATAAAGATCCAATTAATCCCGAAAAGAATTGAGTTAGAGCCCGGGTCCCCACAACATCGATCAGAGTGGCAGATATGTGATTTTTACTGTATGAGAATGATTATCGTATGATGTCAAATGTGTCAGATTCGCACAACAGAATTTGATATCGATAGTAAGAATCGAATATCAGGTAAGTATTTTTTTAATTTATATTAATAACTAATTTGTTTGTACCAAATAGTTCGAATCTGAAATGACAGGTAGTGTCCGAAACGCACCGTAGTATATTCGGTTTCATTTTGGTGAATGAGAATGTATGATATTCGAACAGATAGTTTTGACATAGACAGATTAAATCAGTTGTGACAGAATTTGTACTGACGTTGGCAGAATTTGTACTGAAATGTCTGAATCGCCAATAAATGAAGATAGAAAGATAGAAATCTGAAGAGTTATTACAGAATTGGTATATTTCTGACTAGACATGGGGAGTATAATTCAATGAATTTCGTAATGAGATCACTATAATACTTTCCAGATTGTGATATAATATGATTGTGATTGACTGATTGTTCAATTTATATCTATTAGTTTCTACAAGATGACGTACAAACATGACCAGATGACAAAGATCGATGTCAAAGAAATGGTCAGATTGATCAGAATGTTGGAGTAGATTATATCAGATTTTGAATTTTAATTGAGTTTGTAATTGTGGCAGAACATACCATGAACTCATTCATATATTATCCACCGACTGAGAGATAGCCAGAGTGTACTATCCGGATATTGAGAGATATCCAGAGAGTGACAGTGCTGGATGCTAGCACCAGTTGAGATGACATATTGTCACTATATGAATTATTGTATAACGATAGCTATCAAACGAGTATTGAGATAGTTACAGACGATACATTGTAAAGTGAGTACTGCAGATTTCTTTGGTATAAGAATAATATCTCGGAGATACCTGAGATAAGATTTGATACAGTCAGAGATATGACAAAGAAAATGTAGCTAATTCAGAAGAGAATGAAGATAGCTCAGACCAGACAGACTTAATATGCCAACGTCGGATGGTGACGATTGGTATTTGGGGCTGAAGATTTAATATATCCTTGACTGGGATAAACAGATTTGATAACAGCTGATGATATTGATTTGGTATGAGCTGTTGATTGGTATAAACGGATGTTGTATAGCCAGTATTGTGAGATTGATTCTGTCAGAGTTATTTCGAAGGGTATTATGATATTATGCTCTTGAATTATTATTCCAATTTAGAATCACAGATCCGTACAAGAAAGATATTTCAGAATAAAGACTATTCTATTATTGAAAATACAGTAAGTTGACAGGGCATCAAAGAGACTATCTGAAAGACAGAATTTTTCATGAGATTAAGATTTCAGAATGGATTCATTGAGATGAGTTTCTGATTTAAACTCTGTATACATTCCTTCCGATATGTCTGAATTGATTACTTGCGAGTTCGAGGACGAACTCAGATCTAAGAGGGGACAAATGTAAGGCTTGAGATTTATTGGTCTTCATTAATGTGATATTCGAAGATATGAGAATGCATGACATGTAATGAGAGGCACTAAGTGAGATGGGAGTAGGAAAGACATGGAAAAGATATGAGAAATTAGAGTTTTTAATGCAAGGAAGACCGCACCCGCACCATGAAAGATACCGCACCCGCGGTTGACGGGCAGAAAAATGGGCATTTTTACAGTAGGGTCACCGCACCCACGGTCCAAGAAGCAGTGCACCCGCGGTTGATGGCCAGTAGGTTAGGGAATTTGGTGCGAACCAAGATCGCACCCGCGGTCCACATGACACCGCACCCGCGGTCGTCGAATTGTGAAAAATGAAAAGTGGTGGCGAGAGCTTAGCGCACCCGCGGTGGAAAGAGAGCGCACCCGCGGTGCTGCATGCGAGAAATCCACCTTTGTTTCTTAAGTTGACACATTGCATGGTATATATATAATTCAAGCATGAGTCATTCTTCTTTCACTTCCAGCAGCTGAGAATGAGAACAAGGAGAGAGTTTCTTCAAGCTTTCTTTGTGGGAGATTTTGAATTGTGAAAGAATTATATGTCCAAATTGTGAACCAAGTGGAGATTCTTATTCCTTGCATCAAGGGCTTCAAAAGGGTATATGTTTTATTAAGTTCAGCATGTTTTGAAGTTGAGCTGTTAAAGGAAATCAGATTTGGTTTCTATTTTGTATTCTTATGATTATTGTGAACATATAGTGGAAAAAGGGATAGAAGAAATAATACCATATGTGATTGTTATGATTTTCCAGCATGTATGGAATTGAGATGGTGCAGATTTCAGAATAGTACATGTGATTCATGAAGATTTTGGATTATGGTTATTGATTATTGTTATATGAGTTGATCGGTATATCGAGAAGCGTCGAAATGCATTGAAATGAAATATTGATTCCTATGTGTATTGAGGTGTACTAGAGCTTGATAGAATGTACATTTATGATGCCATTTAAGATTTGTATTGGCGACTTTGACATCGAGACTTCGACATCGACAGAGATTGTGCGACGAAAGGTATAATTCATGTTTTGTTTGGGGAAGACACAATTCAAATGAGATTCAATTTGAGTTTCCCAACAAAATAACATACTTGTTCTGTTTGTACTTTATATTGATTTATATATATGTACTGAGATAGGAGTGTCATTGGTAGATACGCCAGTTTTCTAAACGTTCGGTGATATCGATGCTTCGGATCAGATTCACTCCGATTGTAGATTTCGATACAGACCAGACCGAAGTTTAGGAATAAGATGTAACGCCACCCCGATTGGGAGAGTAGGTGGGAGACCTGTTACATCTTATTCACACCGGGATCCCTAGACTTAGATACGAGCAAATTAAAGAGTAAGAATCAGATTGTTTTATCTGTATTCACTGATGTGTCATAATTACTGATTATGTGTTATGATTTGTATTAAACAACATGACATGCATGTATACATGTTTTATACTGTGATTTATTCTCACCGGAGTATCCGGCTATTGTCTTGTTTTGTATGTGTGCATGACAACAGGTGGGGCAGGATCGGGGTCAAGAAGATGATGAGAGAAGACGAGTTTAGAGTGGTGATTCCGGACTTATTGTAGACTTGGTTTAATACTTGAAATTTAGTAAATGAACCTTAGACTAGTTTGAATAAGTGTTGTACATTATTGTACTTTTATACTGAGATGTATATTAGTTAATTTCCATTACGTTTCGCACTTACATTTTTTTTAAAAGAAAAATTTTTAGACCCTGTTTATCTTAATTGATAATTAAATCCCAAAGATGATTAGCGTCCGGGTCCCGACATACTGTATGTGAATAATCGTATTGTTGTGCCAGATGTTTCGGATTTGAAACGACAGATATTGTCAAAAGCGCATAGCAGTCGATTCAGTATTCATCCTGGTGGCAGAAAAATGTATAATGATTTGAAAAGACAGTTCTGGTGGAAACAGATGAAAGCTGATATTGCTGAATTTGTATCCAAATGTCTGAATTGCCAGCAGGTGAAAGCCGAAAGAAAGAAACCAGGAGAACTATTACAGAGTTTGTCTATTCCTGAATGGAAATGAGATTACATTTCCATGGATTTTGTGACGAAGTTACCGAGATCCTCCCGAGGTTGTTATGCGATTTGGGTCGTGATTGACAGATTGACCAAATCAGCATGTTTTATTCCGTACAAGATGACGTACCGACATGACCAGATGGCAGAGATTTATGTCAGAGAGGTGGTCAGATTGCACGGAGTGCCGAAGTCGATTGTTTCAGACCGTGATCCTCGGTTTACTTCGCACTTATGGCAGAGTTTGCAGCAGGCTCTAGGTACAAAGTTATATTTGAGTACCACATATCATCCTCAGACTGACGGACAGTCAGAGCGGACTATCCAGATACTGGAGGATATGCTTAGAGCTGTAGTTGTAACACCCTCTCGACTCAATTAATAAAAATCACAGCGGAACTCTAAATAAAAATTTTTCTTGAAGGGGAGGAAGGATTTAAAATACATTTCAATGTACAATCAAAAGTATATGCAGGATCCATGAAGTGTTGCAACAAAATACAAAATATTATTTTGATCATGTATAGCAAAATATCTTCTTCCTTCCATCTTCTATGCATATGACATTGGCTCTAATCAACGTCCTGGTCCGTCGCTCTTATCTGCATCACATGAAATATCTGGAATGAGTTATAAAACTCAGCAAGTGGAACTCTTACATAACAAGCTATACATATCATACTCTGTAAAACATGACTTTGAAATCATTAAATACCATCAACTCTGAAACATGAATATCATAGTATGAATAACAATAATGATGATATTTCTCTTTTCTCTGTTGGATTGATATCTAGATAGATCTCTGTCTCTGTACCTATATCCCATCGATATAAATCGATTACTCTGTCGGGATATAAGCCTATGGGCGTTGATCAACTAATTGCATGTAATCTCTAACTATGAATCTATCAATCCAATAAATCATTTGAACTCTCTTTTTAGCATTAAACCAAACACTTTGCATACTCTTTTCTTTTGTATTCTCTTTGACATAATTGAGACATAAAATGCCTCTAATATACAACAAAGTGTATTAATACATAGCATGAATCAAATGGAAGGGAATAACATGTTAAAACCATTGAAATACAATACATATATTATCATGAGAGCACAAGGAATGAATTCCACTTACTGCACTTGGATCACTTGGTTCTATATTCTTGGTTGAATTCCTACAACAATAAACCATAAAATGAACCATCAACATCTCAATAAACACAAACCCATACCACAAATCCTATAAAACCAACACAATCTAAATACCCATATCATCTCCAACGCCATAAACCAAAAGATAACCAAAGCCACAAGCTTACCTTAGCTCCTTGAACCCACAAGAACCTTGATCTAACTTCAACAATCCAAGTAGGAGCTTGAATCGAAGGCACAAAAGTAAGAAAATGGAACCCTAGCTCACCCCTTGCTGAAGAAATCGAGAATGGAGGAGAGAAATGAGAGAAATGAAGCCAACTCATGTATTTAATCACTTAAATCTCGAAAACACGCTTATACTATTCATCGACCGCGGGTGCGCTGCCTTCTACACCGCGGGGGTGCTATGCCTTCGGCATCTCATCCAAAAATCCAAAAATGCCGACCGCTACTGTGCAGCAAAACTGACCGCGGGTGCGCAGAAGGTTCTGCCCAGACACCACGGGTGCGGTCTCTTTTTCAGTGCGGGTGCACTGACCATACCGCGGGTGCACTGCATAAAGGAGTGCGGGTGCACTCTCCTCTGTAGCCAACAATAAACTTTTGCAACTAAATTCGAATTGCAGCGTCGCTTCTCCTCATAATTCGGCAACACTCTCAACAAGAAAGTTGCACCTCTAAATCTTATCTAACCACCCCAATTGGCCTCATACCAATTGGCTCAACAAACAAATTACCATGAATAAAATCGCAACGATGCTACAATAAAACCACACATCAACTATAAACAACAATACTATAAACCATACATCAAGATTCTAAAGATCTAAACCATGCATAAACTTAACCAAATAGTTCATAAACATACGAAATCTAAAACCTTACCATTCACCAAGCTTGGATATTACAATCTCCCCTCCTTAAAGGAATTTCGTTCCCGAATTTGACGTCACTGCGCAAAAAACTCAGGATACTTCTCTTTCATTTCATCCTCTGGTTCCCACGTGGCTTCTTCAATCAAATGATTCCTCCAAAGGACTTTAACAATGCCGATCTCTTTGTTTTTCAACACTTTAACTTTGCGATCCAAAATCTGGACCGGAATCTCTTGGTACGTCAAATTCGACGTCAAATCCAATGGCTCGTGACGAAGAACATGGGAAGGATTCGCAATATACTTCCTGAGCATGGAGACATGAAAAAAATTATGAACTCTGTCAAGATCTGGCGGTAGGGCTAACCTGTAAGCTCGATCGCCAACTCTATCCAAGATCTCAAATGGGCCAATAAATCTCGGACTCAACTTTCCCTTCTTGCCAAATCGCATCACACCTTTAAGAGGTGCTATCTGCAAGAACACATGATCGCCAACCTCAAACTGCAATGGCCTACGACGCACATCAGCAGAGCTCTTCTGTCTCGACTATGCTGTTTTCATCCTCTCTCGAATAACAGCAACAACATCAGCTGTCTGTTGGACCAACTCTCGACCCAACATCTTCATCTCACCAATCTCGTCCCAATACAAGGGCGATCTACACTTTCTGCCATAAAGTGCTTCATACGGTGCCATGCCAATCGTCGCTTGGTATCAATTATTGTACGTGAACTCAACAAGAGGTAATTTGGAATCCCAGCTACCAGGATAATTGATAGTACAAGCTCTGAGCATATCCTCTAAAATCTGAATAACTCTCTCTGATTGACCGTCGCTCTGGGGGTGATATGCTGTACTAAATGCTAACCGTGAACCCATAGCTCTGTGCAAAATCTTCCAAAACTCTAAAGTAAATCTAGGGTCACGATCAGACACGATCGACACAGGAACACCATGAAGTCTAACAATCTCAGCTATGTACTCTTCGGCATACTGGTTCGTGGAGGACGTCGTCTTGACTGGGAGAAAATGCGCTGACTTGGTCAATCGATCAACGATAACCCAAATAGAGTTAAAACATTTCTGCATTCTGGGAAGACCAATCACGAAGTCCATCGTAATGTGCTCCCATTTCCATTGAGGAATCGGCAATGAGAGCAACGTCCCAGCAGGTCTCTGATGCTCGATCTTCACCTGCTAACAAGTTAGGCACTGAGAAATAAACATGGCAATATCCTTCTTCATACCTGGCCACCAATAGAGTCTACGAAGATCCTGATACACATCTTGGTGCCATCTGGATGTATCGAGTATGGCGCGGTATGTGCCTCTGTCAAGACGTCTTGCCGAATATCATCACCAGCAGGAATACATATACGGCTTCTAATTGTCATCAAACCATCTCTATTCATCTCAAACTCTGAATTACCTCTCTCCTCTGCTCTAGCTCTCATCTATGTCAACTATAAATCATTGGCCTGCTCTCTACGGATCCTGTCCGTCAATGTAGCCCGAATGATCAACGCTGAAAAGCGAGCAATGGTTCCCGGAACCACCAAAGCTATCTCTTCTTGCTGCAAGTCTAACAGCAACGACTTCTGGATCATAGAACTCAAGGAAGAACTAGACTTACGGCTCAATGCATCCGCTACAACATTCGCCTTCCCTGGGTGGTAACTAATAGTCACATCATAATCTTTGACAAGCTCTAACCACCGTCTCTGTCGCATATTGAGTTCTTTCTGAGAAAACAAATACTTTAAACTCTTGTGGTCCGTGAAAATTTCACACTTTTCGCCATACAAATAGTGTCTCCAGATTTTTAGGGCAAAAACCACAGCTGCCAGTTCCAGATCATGCGTAGGATAATTTTTCTCGTAATCTTTCAATTGACGAGAAGCATAAGCTATAACTTTTCCTCGTTGCATCAGCACTGCACCAAGACCCTTCTTCGACGCATCGGTATAAACAACAAAGTCCTCTGAACCACTGGGCAATGCAAGTACCGGAGCTGTCGTCAATCTATCTTTCAACTCTTGGAATCCACTTTGGCATTCATTGGACCACTCAAACTTCACAGTTTTCCTCGTCAAATTGGTTAACGGCAGGGCAATCTTGGAAAAATCTGAAATAAAACGACGATAATAACCCGCCAAACCAAGGAAACTGCGTACCTCTGATACAGTGGTAGGGATAGGCCACTTCTGTATCGTCTCAACTTTTACTGGATCAACCGCTATACCATCCTTCGAGACAACATGGCCTAAAGAAAGAAATCTGCTCCAACCAGAACTCACATTTCTTCAACTTAGCATACAGCCTCTTCTCTCTCAACAATTGAAGAACAACTCTGAGGTGCTCTGCATGAAGCTCTCTGGTCTTGAAATAAATCAATATGTCATCGATGAAAACAATGAAAAAGCTATCCAAATACGGCTTGAACACCCGGTTCATAAGGTCCATGAAGACTGAAGGAGCATTGGTCAGACCAAACAACATAACAAGAAATTCATATTGACCATACCTGGTCCGAAACGCTGTCTTAGGGATATCAGACTCCCTAACTTTCAACTGGTAATAGCCAGATCGCAAATCAATCTTCGAAAACACTGTAGCCCCTTGCAGTTGGTCAAAAAGATCATCAATCCGTGGCAACAGATATTTAGTCTTAATCGTCACTTTATTGATTTCTCTATAATCAACGCATAGCCGCAAAGACCTGTCTTTCTTTTTGACGAAAAGAACCGTAGCTCCCCATGGCGAAGAACTCGGCCGTATAAAACCTTTATCCAATAGATCTTGCAACTGCGTTTTTAACTCTTTCATCTCTGTAGGGGCCATTCTGTATGGAGCTTTGGAAATAGGAACCGTACCAGGAACTAGATCAATCACAAACTCTACATCTCTGTCCGGCGGTAAACCCGACACATCATCCTCAAAAACATTAGGGAACTCCCTCACAACATTAATATCGTCAATATTCAACTTCATAATTCTATCCGTATCAACAATCGAAGCCAAAAACCCATCACAACCTCGAAACAACAACTTCTTGGCCTCAAGACATGAAATAAAAGGAAAGACCAGCAAGGTACCTTCATTGGCGAGCATACCTTCCTTATTTTCATCATCTACAAATTTCACCTTCTTGGCAACACAATCAATCACTGCATTGTAAGCTGATAGCCAATCCATGCCAAGTATAATATCAAACGCAACCATCGGAATAACAATCAAATCGGCATAAACCACTCGCTCATCAATTTGAACAGTACACACATACATAATAGACGTCGGGCAAAACACATCTCCAGAAGGCAATACAACTTTAAACTGGAGGGGAAGAACAGAAGGAACTAAACCCAAAGATCTCAAAAATAGTTCAGACATAAAAGAATGAGTAGCACATGTGTCAATCAATGTCGTAGCTACTCTGCCTGAAATTAAAATATTACTAGAGATCACAGAAGAATCATGGTTTATACCTTCATTCGTCATGGTGAAGATGCGACCCTGCACCTTCTCTTAACTCGATCCCTTCGGACAGTCCTTGGCGATATGGCCTGCAGTACCACATCGGTAGCATGTGTAAGTACCAAACCTGCATTCTCCCCAATGATGCCTACTGCACTTGGGACACAACGGCTTCTCTGGATCAAATGGAACTGTCGGTGCTTTAAAACTCGGCTCTACCTTGCCTTTCCCCTTGTAACTGCCTTGTCTTCTTTGGCTCGAACCTTGACCTCTTTGAGCAATAGCTTGGTGTCTCGCCTGTCTCTCTCTAGCAATATCTTTCTCATCTTGCTCATCTAACAGTGCTTTAGCCACGATCTCTTTAAATGTCGCCGCCTTGGACATATTGATGTCCCTCCTGGTTTCTGCTCGAAGACCTCTAATGAAATGTGCACCCTTGTCTTTGTCATTTGAGGCAATATATGGGGCAAACAGACAGTCCTCCTCAAACTTCAAGATATACTCGTCAACATTCATACTTCCCTGTTGAAGCTCTAAAAACTCAGTCACCTTCCGAACTCGAAGTGCATCCGGAAAATACTTGTCGTAGAAAAGATCCGTGAAATCTTGCCACTTCAATGTCGGAACATCAACACCTACCTTGGTAGCATTCCACCAAATACGTGCAGCTTTGACTAGCATGAATACTGCACAATCAACTCTATCCTTGTCTTCATACTTGAGATGAACAAATATCGCCTCAAGTGCTTTAACCCACTCTACAGCCACCAATGGATCGGTACTTACTGCAAACTCAGGCGGATCCATCCTCTTGAAAGCAGTAAAGATCCAATCAGTCCCAACTGCTTGAGCCACTTGGCCTCTACCTTGACCTGAACCTTGCAAACGAAGCAACTGCTGAATCTGCTCACTATGAACCTTGGCTTGCTCTTTCAGTAATTTGCCAAACTCGTCGGCAACTCTCGATGAGGAGCTATCCTCCCCCTCTGCAGCCTTTCTCTTAGGAGGGATCTCTGCTCCTACAATGTGCTCACATAATACATATCAACTGATAACAATAATTAGATGAAGAAGAAGACATACCCGGACCGCTAAAAGTAGACGAAGTCATATGCATTGGTCTAAAGAACGTTGCTCTGATACCACATATGTAACACCCTCTCGACTCAATTAATAAAAATCACAGCGGAACTCTAAATAAAAATTTTGCTTGAAGGGAGGAAGGATTTAAAATACATTTCAATGTACAATCAAAAGTATATACATGATCCATAAAGTGTTGCTCCAAAATACAAAATATTATTTTGATCATGTATAGCAAAATATCTTCTTCCTTCCATCTTCTATGCATATGACATCGGCTCCAATCAACGTCCTGGTCCGTCGCTCTTATCTGCATCACATGAAATATCTGGAATGAGTTATAAATGTGAAGGGCCTAAAACTCCTTTCTTGAAAATTTGCGGAAAATTAAAATTTTTTTTTTCTTTTTAAAAGAACTGAAATGTCCTCATTCATAAAATCACTGGTGAATCAAGTTCAATATTTCAAAATATTGCAGCGGAAGAAAATTAAAGTTTTGCCAACAACAACGATTTAAAAATATCCAACAACTGATAAAAATTGTTTGCGGAATAACATAACAACTGCTGCACTGAGGTCCTCGGGTGCCACTACTGCCGACCCAAGCTGGCTCACTGGTCCCCGCCCTCGGCCCTGGCCTCATCAGTACCTACAACAATCAAGTCTAGTGAGTCTAAAGACTCAGCATGCATAAATCGCAGGTAACGAGTAAAAATCTGAATTAAAATATGCATGAGTTAACATATCCTGTCCTGAGGCATACTGAAAATAATCTGTACTGAGCAATTATAATACGTGCATAACTGAACATGAAATCACTGTAAAAATATTTGCTCCTTGGAGCCTGTACTGAAATATCTGGTAAAATTTTCTGTTGAGATTATGTTTTACGCCTGTGGCCACTGCACTAAGCTGAACTGATCGGTAACTGGCTACCGGGGAGGCTGAAACTGAACTGAGCTGGCCGGTCACTGGCGACCGGGTGGTACCATACTGAACTGATCGGTCACTGGCAACCGTATAAAATAACACTCCCACATAGTGAATGAACCACAAGCCATATCGCATAAATCTCAAAAATAATCATTTTCTGTTTAATGCACGTAAAATAATTAACTGGCGTAATGAAAATTCCTGTAATTTTACCAACTGGATTGGATTGGATCGTTCCCAGGCTCGCTGCAACCTAACTGTGCCATGAAAAATATGCAATAGTTTAAACATGACCAACTATGCAATTTACGTTCAAAAGATGCGACTATGACGCCTAATGACTTCGCATTTAATCATGACTCCGAGCCAACTTGAACCGACACTGAACTGACGTATAGTCATGATTAAAATACGCTGAAAAATCATAAAATAATGTTCCTAAAATGATAGGGTCGAAATCTAGGTGGAATGGAGGCCAAAACACGAAACGCTCTTTCGAGAGTCAATTTGGCACATTGCACCGTAAATTCTCGTACGACCTCAAAAATGATCCAAATGACGAAAGGTCAAAAACATGACCTTCCTAACTCAATGAGGCACTATCCAGTCCAAGGCCATGGGCTAAAAGCCAACCAAGAACTCAAACGAGCCTCTGAACCGACACAGCAACTTGCTGTAATTTCCAGCAGCTGCGACCTAGCTTGCATCGCGTCGTTTGCGAGACTTTTGGCCATTGGGGCTTGAACCACCGACCAAAGCCTCTCCACAACGTCCCAAGGAATGATTTGAACCATGGCTAAGGGCCCTAGGCCAGCCACAATTCGCCTCATTCCAGCAACCACCCGAAAGTTCTCACCAAGGGCCCTCATGCGTGCGTGTGTAGTGTTTATGCTATGATCGATGTCTTGCGTCGTTCCAGTGGCCATTTGATTGACCATGGCACGATCTAGACATCTAAGAGCATGATATGAACCGTGGCTAAGGGCCATAGGCCAACCAAGATCCACACCAAGCCAACCAACTCGAAGTACATGTGCTGTCAAAACCAAAGGGGCCGAGAGGGGAGGGGGCTGTTTTCACGTTTTGATTAAAAACCGAGGGGCCATGGACCAAGCCACCAAAAGGGCAACTTAGTCACGTCTTAGACATGCTAGGGAAGTGATCCAACCATGGCTAAAGGTCCTTGGGGCAGCCAAGATCAGATCCTTCCTCCTTGACATCCAAACTGAATTTTCGAATCACATTTCTGCACTTATGGGGAACTTGCTGTCATTCCGGTTTTCCAGCAAGCATGGGGCTGGTTTGAATGGACCAACATGGTCCTAATGCATCCTACTACATGTATACAAGCCGCCTTGGGAGCCTGGAGTCGATCCAATATCTGAAACAATCAAAACTCAGAAAAACGTGAAGCTTGTCAAGGGAAGTCGAAAATTCTGCATGTGTTTTCCAAAATATTTTGACATGGATCTCGATTTTTGCTTGCTACAACATGATCATGTACTGAAAAATAAATGATAATATGACTTGATTGAGGTTTGAAAGAAATCTAGACATGTCTGGTTTCGTTTTGAAAGAAAACGAACGAAACAACGACGACGCGGCCCGGAGGAGGTGGAGCGCTTCTCTTGTTCTTTCTAGTTCTCGATTTTTCTCCCTTTCTCCCTAGCTGTTATTCACGATTTTTCTACTGAAAAGGGGTCTTATTTTCGGTGGAGGTAGAGGGGGAGTGATGGTTATGAAGGTGAGGAGAAGGGTGCACAAAAATAGGATCATATCAAGACCAAGTCTTCCCAAATTTGAATTTTGAATTTTGAATTGCTATCAAATGATCTCTTGGGTGATTCTAGACTATAGTGGCCGATTTTATCATGCCAAACAAGGGTTAGGATAGTGGTCTAGTATTAATTAATTAAGGTGGAAAAATAGCTAAAAGAATTAGCATGCTAATCAACCAAGAATGGGTCAAAGGTGAGTTGGCAAGTCCTAGTTTGTTCTTCTAGGGGTGTGGCCGAAAATGCATGATAAATGGTAGGGGGAAAATTGATTATCTAGTAATTTAATAACCCTTAAAAGCCTTACTAATGCTTTAATTAATTTAGTGAACTAACCCCTTAATTAAGTAACTTAAATGAGCTCATTTCTTAATCACCTCCAATAATTAAATTAAAATCCTCAACTAACTTAAATAATTCCTTAAACTTCTTTTTAACTTAAATGAACTTACTTGCTAGCTAAATTAACTTCTGGAAATATTTCTCAAATCTTAAATTCTATCTCAAAACTCCAACTCCAGTCCGGCCTCACTGAAATAACTGAAATGCTAAAAATCGAACTACTGAACTGAAATAATGAATAATTAACTTCAAACAAATGCATTTAAAATAATCATGCAATGAAGTCAATTAAATTTAAAAATCTAGAATTATGCATGGTTTATACGTCTACTGACTTACGGGTTCTACAATAAAACTCAGCAAGTGGAACTCTTACATAACAAGCTATACATATCATACTCTGTAAAACATGACTTTGAAATCATTAAATACCATCAACTCTGAAACATGAATATCATAATATAAATAACAATAACGATGGTATTTCTCTTTTCTCTGTTGGATTGATATCTAGATAGTATCTCTGTCTCTGTACCTATATCCCATCGATATAAATCGATTACTCTGTCGGGATATAAGCCTATGGGCGTTGATCAACTAATTGCATGCAATCTCTGACTATGAATCTATCAATCCAATAAACCATTTGAACTCACTTTTTGGCATTAAACCAAACACTTTGCATACTCTTTTCTTTTGTATTCCCTTTGACATAATTGAGACATAAAATGCCTCTAATATACAACAAAGTGTATTAATACATAGCATGAATCAAATGGAAGGAAATAACATGTTAAAACCATTGAAATACAATACATATATTATCATGTGAGCACAAGGAATGAATTCTACTTACTACACTTGGATCACTTGGTTCTATATTCTTGGTTGAATTCCTACAACAATAAACCATAAAATGAACCATCAACATCTCAATAAACACAAACCCATACCACAAATCCTATAAAACCAACACAATCTAAATACCCATATCATCTCCAACGCCATAAACCAAAAGATAACCAAAGCCACAAGCTTACCTTAGCTCCTTGACCCCACAAGAACCTTGATCTAACTTCAACAATCCAAGTAGGAGCTTGAATCGAAGGCACAAAAGTAAGAAAATGGAACCCTAGCTCACCCCTTGCTGAAGAAATCGAGAATGGAGGAGAAGAAATGAGAGAAATGAAGCCAACTCATGTATTTAATCACTTAAATCTCGAAAACACGCTTATACTATTCATCGTCCGCGGGTGCGCTGCCTTCTACACCGCGGGTGTGCTATGCCTTCGGCATCTCATCCAAAAATCCAAAAATGACGACCGCGGGTGCGCTGCAAAACTGACCGCGGGTGCGCTGAAGGTTCTGCCCAGACACCGCGAGTGCGGTCTCTTTTTCATGGCGGGTGCACTGACCATACCGCTGGTGCAGTGCATAAAGGAGTGCTGGTGCACTCTCCGCTTTAGCCAATAATAAACTTTTGCAACTAAATTCAAATCGCAACGTCGCTTCTCCTCATAATTCGGCAGCACTCTCAACAAGAAAGTTGCACCACTAAATTATATCTAACTACCCCAATTGGCCTCATACCAATTGGCTCAACATACAAATTACCATGAATAAAATCGCAACGACGCTACAATAAAACCACACATCAACTATAAACAACAATACTATAAACCATACATCAAAATTCTAAACATCTAAACCATGCTTAAACTTAACCAAATAGTTCATAAACATACGAAATCTAAAACCTTACCGTTCACCATGCTTGGATATTATAGTAGTGCTTTATTTTTGCACTGGTTGGCATGATTCATTGCCACTTTGTGAGTTTTCGTACAACAACAGCTATCAGACGAGTATTGATATGGCACCATTTGAAGCATTGTACGGAAAGAAATGCAGATCCCCTCTTTATTGGGACGATATCGCTGAGGTACCTGAGGTTGGACCTGACATGATCAGAGATATGACTGAAAAAGTGAAGCTGATACTGAAAAAAATGAAGGCAGCTCAAGACAGACAGGCCAAATATGCCAATATTCGACGTAGACCGTTGGTATTTGAGGCAGGAGACCGAGTATTCCTTAAGATTTCACCTTTTCGAGGAGTTGTCAGATTTGGCAAGAGAGGGAAATTGTCTCCACGTTATGTTGGGCCGTATGAGATTCTTGAGAAGATAGGAGATCGTGCCTATCGACTTGCCCTACCGCCTTCTTTATCTGGGATACATGATGTATTTCATGTATCTTTATTGAGGAAATATCTCTCTTATTCTTCACATATTATTTAGCCAGACGAGGCCGAACTTGATGAGATACTGAGTTACTTCGAGAAGCCGATTCAGATTCTCGATCGAAAGGAAAAGCAACTCATAACGAAGACTATTCCGCTTGTGAAAGTTCAGTGGAGTCGTCATGGCATTGAAGAAGCTACGTGGGAAACTGGGTCAGATATGAGACAGAGATTTCCTGAGTTATTCCACTGATGTGAGTATTCTTATTTAGCGTCTATTCTCCATTCTTTATTGTAGAATTGATATTTGATTTGATTACCTGTGATTTCGGGGACGAAATCGGATCTTTGGGGGGGAGAAATGTAATGCCCGAGATTTGATTTCTGTAATCTGATGTGATTTGTTGATAAATTGATGTGGTTATAGACGGAACGGATCAGACCGGGACAGGCGAAAAGAAGATCGAATTATGTGCGAGGACAGAACACCTCGCGCATATGCGCGAGCGGATAGGGTGCATATGCGCGAGGCAGGCAGAGAACCTCGCACAAATGCGCGACGTGTATCCGCGCATGTGCGCGAGGGTGCCCGAGAGTTGTGAAGTACCTCGCGCATATGCGCGGAAGAGGTGCGCGCATATGCGCGAGCTGCCGAGAAGGAAACTGCCAAGACCAGTAGGTCTCGCGCATATGCGCCGGTTGAGGTCGCGCATATGCGCGAGACGTGTTGCACTTAGGATGAGCCATTTGCCCTTGACATGCATGATATATATTGTAATGCCCGAGATTATATAGCATGTGTAATGCCCGAGATCTGAATTGGTAATCACCAATTATTAATGCATGATTTGATGTATTTATCGAAGGCCGAAGAAGCGACGTTGCGATTCGATTTTAGTTGCAAAATATATTGTTGGGACAGCAGAGACAGTGCACCCGCGGTTCAAAAGACAGTATGCTCAGCGCACCCGCAGTGAGACGTGTGTTATGAAAAATAAGACGCGTGGCTTGGCATGCACAAGTGATATATATATACATATTTCCTACCTTCAGAAACGAAAAGAAAGAAGGAAAAGCTTCCGAGGAATTCTCCAGCTTGTTCGTAGCTTTGAATGGTGATTGTGAGAAATCAGTCTGTCCAATTTTAAATCCGACTTCAGTACTGTAATCCTATCGACTCAGGTTATAACTGGACGTAAGTTTTATTGAGTTTTGGTATCATTTGAAAATATGATGTTGTAGGAATTTGATATGATTCATATATGGTGTTCTGGATATGTTAAACATCGTAGAATCGAAGTCAGATTGAAAAACAGACTGATTATGGAATTGTTATGATTTTCTGATTATATTGATTTGAAATCGGATAGATTTGTATTATGGATTGATTACAGATTGTATTGGATATGGGTTATAGATTGTAATTGATATATGTTGATGTGGTATTGACGGGGATGTCGTGATCGTTCCGTTATGCAGTTGATTTTGAGTTGAATCCAGATTGATCAGATTGATATTGATTTGAGCAGTATATTGATATGATATTATTGATATTATCATGGCCAGATTGAGGGATTGACAGACTTTGAATTCCAGACTTGAACGTCGTCAGAACTTCAACGAAAGAAAGGTATAAGTCAATGTGGTATTGGGAGATCGACTCAAGTAGGATATACTTGAGTTTCCCTAAATCACATACTTATTGTTATTATATGCATTGATTTGATTTGATATGCTTGTTCTATTGATTTATAGAAAGCACGTATTAGATGAGTATTAGACAAGTGATCTTGTGACAGAAGTGCCTGATAGTGGTGGGATCGCCACGGGCACATTGCACGATGTCACAGGATAGTGAATTGGCGATAGTGCCAAAGTCTGTGACGGATAGGTCAAGACACTGGATGTTTGGTTCTATCGACGTGGATAGAATTGGAGTTTCTTCTATTACTGTTGGTCGATATAGGAATGCCAACATCCGGAAACCGGGATCCCTAGACTAGGATTGAGTCTAGTCTGAGCCGTGGAGTCACGAGTATGATTTACGATTTCATATTAATTATGTTTCATATTTGATACATGTTACTGATATTTGTTACATGCGTTTACATTTTTTATATGATTGCATGTTTCATTGATTTATACTGGGATTTTATTCTCACCGGAGTTATCCGGCTGTTGTCGTGTTGGTATGTGTGCATGACAACAGGTGGGACAGATTCAGGGTCGAGAAGATGAAGATAGATCGTGATTAGAGTGGAGACTACGGACTTGGACTTAGATAGGGTTTGAACACTTGAATGTTAGTTGTTAAACCTTAGTTGAATGATTGTATATATAGTACAAGACTTGTACTTTAATACTGATATATATATTAGATTGAATCCCTTTACATTCCGCATTTAAAAAAAAAAATTTAGACTTTGTTTATTATAATTTATTAAAGTGTCCTGATGATGATTAAGAACATGATTAGCCTCCGGGTCCCCACAACAGGTGGTATCAGAGCGATAGATCCTTTAGATTGAGATAGAAGCTAGTGAGCGGGGTAGATTGAGTTTTCTTTCCTGCTTTTGATTGCAAGCATGATTTACTGCTTTAATACATGTTTACCTGAATTATCTGATTTTGATATGGTAATGTGTATTATTGAGAATGGATCAGAACCAATTCTGGATCAGCTGTAAGATGATCAGAGGAGGACTGAAACCGGTCTATGGTATTTGGGTTACTAATCCATTTGATTATCAGATATGCCTCCGAGAAGAGTATCGGAACAGGGTAGCACTTCAAATCCTCCAATGGATGTAACAGCAACTCCAATGGAAACCAATTTAAAGAGATTTCAGTCATTCCATCCACCTACACTGAAAGGTACTGAGACAGCAGTAGATTGTGAGAGTTGGCTTGACGACATTGAGATGCTGTTCGAGTCCTTAGATTACACTGATGAGAGGAGAGTGAAACTGATAGGACACCAGTTACACGATGTGGCAAAGAACTGGTGGATTACTACCAAGCGGGCCTTGGAGCATCGAGGTACGATAATTACCTGGAATGTCTTCAGAACAGAGTTTTAACAGAGATTCTTTCCAGTGTCCTACAGGAAGGACAAGGGGGCCGAGTTTGCCAATTTTAGACAGGGCCAGCTGAATATCGAAGAATACGTGGCCAAGTTCTCCACCCTGCTACAATTTGCTCAACATGTGGCCGAGAATGAAGAAGCTGTTGCTGATCAGTTCATTAATGGCCTGAATCCGGAGATCTTTACCTTAGTGAATACCGGGAGACCGAATAATTTTACCGATGCCTTGAACTGGGCCAAGGGAGCCGAAGCCGTTCTGATGAGACAGAAGGGAGCTTCGTTTGTTGTACCTCCAGCACCGAGACCACAGCAACCACCTCCCCGGTTTGAGAGTGGCAACAGCAGTGGCGGAAAGAAGGATTTCTTGAAAGCTAGAGGAAAGCAATTCAAGAAGTCAGGAAGCAGTTCTTCTAGCTCTGGGAGTTCCCGACAGAGCCAGAGCTATACAGGATGATACGAACACGGGTGGTCAAGCTCCAAGGAAGGCATGGGATCCTTTGCAGTTGCCGGAGGGACCAGTCACGAGGGGACGCCTAAAGAAGTTCAAGGAGTCACTGCAAGAAGTCATGAGCAAGCATGAAGGGGTCGTGATGCATGGGAGTACGTCGGGAGGCCGAAGGAATATCATTCAAGCATTGTTGGAGACGGCCGAGACTCCACGGACGTGTACACGGACCTGCACACGGGGTCCGTGCCCTTTACAGTCGAGGATGAAGAATTCCAGTGTCTACACGGACCCGAGCACGGACCAGTACACGGGGTCCGTGTCCTATGACAGTTGCGAAATCTGTGTGTACACGGACCCGTACACGGAGGTGGACACGGGGTCCCTGCCCCTTGTTTCCAGCTGAAGTGAATTCCCGAGAGTACACGGACCCGTACACGGAGGGCTACACGGGGTCCATGTCTGAGACGGCTGAGCGAGAATATTTTCCTTTCTAGAGTTTTAATTATTTTGGAGACTAGATTTTTGGATATCTTTTGTTTAATAAAAACATGTTGGACGAAATTTGGAGACAATTCAGATTATCATTGGTATTTTTATCAAAGTTTAGAGTTTTTCTCTCAAGCTTTTCAAAGCCTATGCTTTGAGTTCATTCAAAAATCAAACTTATCATACGGATTGTCAGGGACAAGTTCCCTGAAGGTTCGTCTGTTTCTCATGTGTTTAAATCGTGAATATTTATTGCTAAGTTTTTATAATTTAGAGGTGAATATCACACATTCAAACTTGATTCAAAAGATCGGGACAACAATGATTCTTTGTTCGTTATTGAATTGAGGGCGCGATTCGATTTTAATCGTGTTTGCTATTCGTTCGTACAAAGATTCATATCATTTGGTATCAGAGCTTTGGTTCATTGAATTCAAGTAAGTTTACCCTTCGTTCTATTATCAGATCTAAATTTTCTTTCGTTTCGTTTAACCTTCGTCGTTCGTGAATCTGTGATACACGAAATTTTGTGCCTCATTTTTATTCTTTGAATTTTCGGAATTCTTACAGCAAAAAAAAAAATAAATAAAAAAATAAAAAAGTACAAAAAATTCCGAAAATTCACCATTACCTCTTTTTAGTATTTTGTTCTATTCTCTGTTGTGAGTCATATACACTTGTCTCACACCGTCAAAAAAAAATTTAAATTTATTATCATTCACCTTCAAATTTCTTGTCTGCACAGTCCAAGTGAGTCGATCACAATTGTTCACAAGTTGAACTTGATTGTTTGATGTACAAATACAAAGTTTGAGCACACCTTCGAGGATACTATCGAATTTGAGTGAAAAATACTTGAGTGCGAGTGTATTTTCTTTGGAGTGAACGGTGAGTATTTGCTGTGAGCAAAAAAATAATAATAATAATAAGAGAGGAGAGACGAGTGAATTTTTTTTTTGGAGTGACCGTGAGCATTTGGGTGAGGATAATTTTGTTTTCTACTAACGTTTTCTTGCAGGTACAAATTTGAAATTAAATGGAGAGGGTGGTAGGAGATAGTTCGAACCTGGGGTTGTCTAAGGTTCAAAGTGAGGCGTTGTTTGGGCATTTTAGTAGGATGATGAGAAATGAATTAGAGCCCTTACATGAGAGGTTGGATAAACTTGAGGTTAGTACTAGCGGGATTAAGTCTAAACCTAAGGATGTGGGTAGAGGAGAAGAAGAGGAAGAATATGATTTGGGAGGAGATGAGGAAAGTCAAAATGAGAATTGGGGAAGGAATGGAAGAGGTAGAGGATTTGGGAGAGGAAGAAGAGAAGCCGTACGGGGCAGATATGATGGGAATAGGGAAGATGGTAACATGGGTAGTATTAAGATGAAAATTCCTTCATTCCATGGGAAGTCTGATCCGGAGGCGTACTTAGAGTGGGAAAAGAGGGTAGAGTTCGTGTTTGAGTGTCACCACTACTCCGAACAAAAGAAGGTTAGGTTGGCGATGGTTGAATTCTTAGACTATGCTCTCATATGGTGGGATCAATTAGTGACCACTAGGAGGAGGTATAATGAGAGACCCATTGAATCTTGGGATGAGATGAAGAGGGTCATGAGGAAGAGGTTTGTGCCCAACCACTATTATAGGGAGATGTTTAAAAGGCTACAAACTTTGAGGCAAGGGTTGAATAGTGTTGAGGACTACTATAAGGAGATGGAAGTAGTCATGATTAGGGCCAATATTTAGGAAGATAGTGAGGCGACCATGGCTCGTTTTTTTTGTGGTTTGAACAGGGAAATTCAAGATCAAGTGGAGCTTCGGCACAACCTGGATCTAGACGAGATGGTGCAAATGGCCATAAAAGTGGAGCAACAACTCAAAAGGCGTGGAGTTGGCCGAACCAATCAAACTGGGGGTTCATCATCTTCTTGGCGATCAAATGGGGTGAAACGTGAGGAGAATAAGGTGGTGACCAAGCCCAAGATTGAGACCAAACAAGAGGCGCCTAAACAAGGAGTGCAAGGTAAATCTGAAACTCCTCTTAAGCGATCTAGAGATGTTAGATGTTTTAGGTGTCAAGGATTAGGGCATATTTCTAGTGAATGTCCTAAAAAAAGGGTGATGATTTTAAATGATTATGGTGAGTATGAGTCACATAGTGAGGATGATGATGATGATGAGATGCCTGCATTAGAGGATCCTGATGAGGGATATGAGTCGGTGGTAGGTGAAGCACTAGTGACTAGGCGAATCATGAGTGCCCAAGTCTAGGAGGAGGAGACTAACCAACGAGAGAACTTGTTCCATACTAGGTGTTTTGTAAATCAAAAAGTTTGCAATCTAATCATAGAGGGGAATCGAGCACCAAATCGATTTCGTGCCTGGGAGTGCATTACCAAATCGTCCAGCCTATAGGAGTAACCCGGAGGAGACTAAGGAGCTTCAACGGCAGGTAAGTGAGTTGTTAGATAGGGGTTTTGTGCGTGAGTCCATGTCTCCTTATGCTGTACCTGTTTTATTAGTTCCTAAGAAAGATGGCTCATGGCGTATGTGCGTAGATTGTAGAGCAATCAATAACATAACCATTAAGTATAGGCATCCCATACCTAGACTAGATGATATGTTAGATGAGTTGCATGGTGCTTGTATTTTTAGCAAAATTGACTTGAAGAGTGGTTATCACCAAATTAGGATGAGGGAAGGTGATGAGTGGAAAACTGCTTTTATAACCAAATACGGGTTATATGAGTGGATGGTCATGCCTTTTGGCTTAACTAACGCTCCTAGCACCTTTATGAGGTTAATGAATCATGTTTTGCGTGCACACATAGGAAAGTTTGTTGTGGTTTATTTTGATGATATCCTAGTGTATAGCAAAAATCAGGATGGGCATGTCAATCACTTGAGACTTGTGCTAATCACATTAAGGGCTGAAAACTTATATGCTAACTTAAAGAAATATGATTTTTGTACAAGCAAACTTGTCTTTCTTAACTTTGTCGTAAGTTCACAGGGTATACAAGTTGATGAAGACAAGGTAAGTGCTATTCGAGATTGGCCAACGCCTACTACTGTTGGTAAAGTTCGAAGTTTTCATGGTCTTGCAAGCTTCTATAGGAGGTTTGTGAAGGATTTTAGCATACTGGCAGCACCAATGACGGCGGTGATAAAGAAAAATGTCCCATTCCACTGGGGCGAGGAGCAAGAAAAGTCTTTTAATCTTATTAAGCAAAAATTAATTAATGCTCCTTTACTTGTTTTACCTGATTTTGCTAATACCTTTGAAATTGAATGTAATGCTTCAGGTGTAGGTATTGGTGGAGTGCTGATGCAAGGAGGACGGCCGGTGGCATATTTTAGTGAAAAGCTTAATGGAGCAGCGCTTAACTATCCAACATACGACAAGGAGCTCTATGCACTTGTGAGGACTCTAGGGATGTGGCAACATTACTTGTGGCCTAAGGAGTTTGTGATCCATACGGATCATGAGTCCCTAAAGCACCTTAAGGGCCAACAGAAGTTGAACAAGCGGCATGCCAAGTGGGTGGAATTCATTGAAACATTCCCCTACATCATCAAATACAAACAAGGTAAGGAAAATGTAGTGGCCGACGCACTATCACGGAGGTACGTACTAATCTCTACCTTGGAATCTAAAATTTTGGGTTTTGAGCATGTCAAGGAGTTGTATGTGCTAGATGATGATTTTAAGAGTGAGTTTGAAACTTGTATGCATGGTCCACATGACAAATTTTATTTGCATCATGGTTTTTTGTTTAAAGAAGATAAATTGTGCATTCCCAAGTCATCAATTCGTGAATTACTTGTTAGGGAGGCACATGGGGGTGGTTTAATGGGGCACTTTGGGGTGGCTAAAACTTTAGGCGCATTGCATGAGCATTTTTATTGGCCACATATGAAACGTGATAATGAGCGTGTGTGTGATAAGTGCATAACTTGTAGGCAAGCTAAGTCTAGAACACAACCGCATGGATGGTATACACCACTTCCTGTTCCTAATGAGCCTTGGATTGACATTTCTATGGACTTTATTTTGGGGTTGCCTAGGACTAAGAAGGGGAGGGATTCTATTTTTGTTGTTGTGGATAGATTCTCTAAGATGGCACATTTTATAGCTTGTCATTAAACCGATGATGCTTCAAACATTGCGGATTTTTTCTTTAGAGAAGTCATTAGGCTACATGGCATGTCTAGGACTATTGTTTCTGATCGCGATGTTAAATTCTTGAGTTACTTTTGGAAGACTTTATGGGCTAAAGTTGGAACAAAATTGTCGTTTTCTACTACTTGTCATCCTCAAACGGATGGACAAACTGAAGTTGTCAATAGAACTTTTGGAACACTTTTGCGTGCTATTCTTAAAAAGAACTTAAAGAATTGGGAGAATTGTTTGCCATTTGTTGAGTTTGCTTATAATCGCAGTGTGCATTCTACTACAAATTTTTCGCCATTTGAGATTGTTTATGGTTTTAATCCTTTGACTCCGTTGGATTTGATGTCTTTACCTGTGAGTGAAAGGTTAAACATGGATGGGAAAAAGAAGGCTGAATTTGTTAGGAAATTGCATGAAAAGGTCAAGGCCAACATTGAGAAGAGAAATGAGCAATATGCCAAGCAAGCCAACAAAGGGAAGAAGAAGGTGATATTTGAGAAGGGAGATTGGGTGTGGCTACACTTGAGGAAGGAAAGGTTCCCCGAGAAGAGATGTTCAAAGCTATTACCTAGGGGTGATGGACCATTTCAAGTCCTTGAAAGGATTAATGACAACGCCTACAGACTTGATCTACCAGGTGAGTATAACGCGAGTTCTACTTTTAATGTTAGTGATTTGTCGTTGTTTGATGTAGGTGACGAGCAAGATTTGAGGACAAATCCTTTTCAAGAAGGGAGGATGATACGAACACGGGTGGTCAAGCTCCAAGGAAGGCATGGGATCCTTTGCAGTTGCCGGAGGGACCAGTCACGAGGGGACGCCTAAAGAAGTTCAAGGAGGCACTACAAGGAGTCATGAGCAAGCATGAAGGGGTCGTGATGCATGGGAGTACGTCGGGAGGCCGAAGGAATATCATTCAAGCACTGTTGGAGACGGCCGAGACTCCACGGACCTGCACACTGGGTCTGTGCCCTTTACAGTCGAGGATGAAGAATTCCAGTGTCTACACGAACCCGAGCACGGACCAGTACACGGGGTCCGTGTCCTATGACAGTTGCGAAGGTCGTGTGTACACAGACCCGTACACGGAAGTGGACACGGGGTCCATGCCCCTTGTTTCCAGCTGAAGTGAATTCCCGAGAGTACACGGACCCGTACACGGAGGGCTACACGGGGTCCGTGTCTGAGATGGCTGAGCGAGAATATTTTCCTTTCTAGAGTTTTAATTATTTTGGAGACTAGATTTTTGATATCTTTTGTTTTATAAAAACATGTTGGACGAAATTTGGAGACAATTCAGATTATCATTGATATTTTTATCAAAGTTTAGAGTTTTTCTCTCAAGCTTTTCAAAGCCTTTGCTTTGAGTTCATTCAAAAATCAAACTTATCAAGATTCGTTCTTGTGGCGTTTGTTGATTGATATCATACGGATTGTCAGGGACAAGTTCCTTGAAGGTTCGTCTGTTTCTCAATTGTTTAAATCGTGAATATTTATTGCTAAGTTTTTATAATTTAGAGGTCAATATAACACATTCAAACTTGATTCAAAAGATCGGGACAACAACGATTCTTTGTTCGTTATTGAATTGAGGGCGCGATTCGATTTTAATCGTGTTTGCTATTCATTCGTACAAAGATTCATATCACAGGACCTTATTGCAACACTTGGGGAGGGAAGCATTCCACAGAGCAGTGCCGAGGAGTGTTCGGCAGTTGCCGTATCTGTAGACAGCAGAGACATTTTTCTCGAGTTTGTCCTTAAAGAGATTCTGATGTGAATCTTTGTACGAACGAATAGCAAACACGATTAAAACCAAATCGCGCCCTCAATTCACTGACGAACAAAGAATCGTTGTTGTCCCGATCTTTTGAATCAAGCGTGTGTGTTGTGATTTTCACCTCTAAACTATGAAAAGTCTAGCAACAAATAATCACGAGATAAACAACCGAGATTATAACGAACCTTCGAAGAACAAGTCGACGACAATCCGCACAAGCACGATCGACAAACGCCACAAAGTTAAAAACTTTGATAAGTTTGATTTTCGAATAACAAAGCGAAGCTTTGAAAAGTTTGAGAGAAAACTCTAAACTTTGATAAAATATCAAATAATGAATCTGAAAAAGTTCTCCAAAATTTTGTGCAACATATGTTTATATCAAAAGATAACAAAAAAAATCTAGTTGCCATAATAATTAAAACTCTAACTAGGAAACTAGGATTCTTCCCGAAACTGACTCGCGCTCGGGCGGTAGAATATTACCGCTCGAGCGCCAAGGCTTCTGTACTACTCACGCTCGGACAATAAGTATGGCGCTCGGGCGGTAATATTTGACCGCTCGGGCGCCGATGCTGGCTGACTCAACTTCATCTATCACTTGAATAATATTCTTTTGACTTCCAAACTCATTTCCATGCATCAAAAACCCTCCAGCACTTTGCACCTTGCTTGTAAGACCTTCTTCATTGCTCATAAGTCCGTGCAACGCTTCCTTGAACTTCTTCAATCGTCCCCTCGTGATTGGCCCCTCCGGCAACTCCAAAGGGTCCCATGCTTTCCTTGGCGCCTGACCATCCGTGTTCGCATCATCCTCTCCTTCTTGAAAAGGATTTGTCCTCAAATCCAGCTCGTCACCTACATCAAACAACGACAAGTCAATAACATTAAAAGTAGAACTCACGTTATACTCACCTGGTAGGTCGAGTTTGTAGGCATTGTCATTGATCCTGTCAAGGACTTGAAATGGTCCATCGCCCCTAGGTAATAGCTTTGAACGTCTCTTCTCGGGGAACCTTTCCTTCCTCAAGTGTAACCACACCCAATCTCCCTTCTCAAATACCACCTTCTTCTTTCCCTTGTTGGCTTGCTTGGCATTTTTCTCATTCTTCTTTTCAATATTGGCCTTGACCTTTTCATGCAAACCCCTAACAAATTCAGCTTTCTTTTTGCCATCCATATTTAACCTTTCACTCACAGGTAAAGACATCAAATCCAACGGAGTCAAAGGATTAAAACCATAAACAATCTCAAATGGCGAATAATGTGTAGTTGAATGCATGCAACGATTATACGCAAACTCAACAAATGGTAAACAATCTTCCCAATTCTTTAAGTTCTTTTTAAGAATAGCACGCAAAAGTGTACCTAAAGTTCTATTGACAACTTCAGTTTGTCCATCCGTTTGAGGATGACATGTAGTAGAAAACAACAATTTTGTGCCAAGTTTAGCCCACAACGTCTTCCAAAAGTAACTCAAGAATTTAACATCGCGATCGGAAACAATAGTCCTAGGCATGCCATGCAACCTAACGACTTCTCTAAAGAATAGGTCCGCAATGTGAGATGCATCATCAGTTTTGTGACAAGCAATAAAATGTGCCATCTTAGAAAACCTATCCACAACAACAAATATAGAATCCCTCCCCTTCTTTGTCCTAGGCAACCCCAAAACAAAGTCCATAGAAATATCAACCCAAGGTTCACTAGGGACGGGAAGTGGCGTATACAAGCCATGTGGTTGTGTTTTAGATTTAGCTTGCCTACAAGTAATGCACTTATCACAAACACGCTCAACGTCACGTTTCATGTGTGGCCAATAGAAATGTTCATGCAATGCACTTAAAGTTTTAGCCACACCAAAATGTCCCATTAAGCCACCCCCATGTGCCTCCCTCACAAGTAGCTCACGAATGGATGATTTAGGGATGTACAACCTATCTTCTCTAAACAAGAAACCATGATGCAAATAAAATTTATCATGTGGACCATGCATACAAGTTTCAAACAAACTCCTAAAGTCCTCATCTAGCACATACAATTCCTTCACATGCTCAAACCCCAAAACTTTTGACTCCAAGGTAGAGATTAGTACGTACCTTCGTGACAATGCGTCGGCCACTACATTTTCCTTACCTTGCTTGTACTTGATGATGTAGGGGAATGTCTCTATGAACGCCACCCACTTGGCATGCCGCTTGTTAAGCTTTTGTTGCCCCTTAAGGTGCTTTAGGGATTCATGATCCGTATGAATCACAAACTCCTTAGGCCTCAAGTAGTGCTGCCACGTCTCTAGGATCCTCACAAGTGCGTAGAACTCCTTATCATACGTGGGATAGTTCAGCGTTGCTCCATTGAGCTTCTCACTAAAGTATGCCACCGGCCGCCCTCCTTGCATCAACACTCCACCAATACCTACACCTGAAGCATCACATTCAATTTCAAATGTATTAGCAAAATCAGGTAAAACAAGCAAAGGAGCATTAATTAATTTTTGCTTGATAATATTAAAGGACTTCTCTTGCTCCTCGCCCCAATGAAATGAAACGTTCTTCTTGATCACTGCCGTCATTGGTGCGGCCAACGTGCTAAAATCTTTTACAAACCTCCTATAGAAGCTTGCAAGACCATGAAAACTTCGGACTTGACCAACAGTAGTAGGCGTTGGCCAATCTCGAATAGCACTTACCTTGTCTTTATCAACTTGTATCCCTTGTGAGCTTACCACAAAACCAAGAAAGACAAGTTTGTTTGTACAAAAATCACACTTCTTTAAGTTAGCATATAAGTTTTCAGCCCTTAGTGTGATTAGCACAAGTCTCAAGTGATTAACATGCCCATCCAGATTTTTGCTATACACTAGGATATCATCAAAATAAACCACAACAAACTTTCCTATGTGTGCACGCAAAACATGATTCATTAACCTCATAAAGGTGCTAGGAGCGTTAGTTAAGCCAAAAGGCATGACCATCCACTCATATAACCCGTATTTGGTTTTAAAAGCAGTTTTCCACTCATCACCTTCTCTCATCCTAATTTGGTGATAACTACGATTCAAATCAATTTTGCTAAAGATACAAGCATTATGCAATTCATCTAACATATCATCTAGCCTAGGTATGGGATGCCTATACTTAATGATTATGTTATTGATTGCCCTACAATCTATACACATACGCCATAAGCCATCTTTCTTAGGAACTAATAAAACATGTACCGCACAAGGTGACATGGACTCACGCACAAAACCCCTATCTAACAACTCACTTACCTGCCGTTGAAGCTCCTTCGTCTCCTCCGGATTGCTCCTATAAGCTGGACGATTTGGCAATGCACTCCCGGGCACCAAATCAATTTGGTGTTCAATCCCCCTCAAAGGCGGTAGTCCTTGAGGTAGCTCCTCCGGAAATATATCATCAAATTCCTGCAATAGTGAAATAACAATGCTCGGAAGGGAACCGGCTATATCACATGTGTTAAAGAGGATCTCTTTATAAAGAATCAACACAAGTGGTTCATGTGTGTGCAACAAGTGTTTCAACTCACTTTTTTGGGCCATATATGATTTCTTTTTGGCCTCTTTCTTCTCATTTTCTTTCCTCTCTTTTTCTTCCCTCTCATTTTTCTTTTGTATGGCTATCTCACTCTTCTTATCACTCTTTTTTTCAGCCATCTCATTTTTGTTTTCAAAGGCCATCTCACTTTTTAGTTCACTCTTTTTTTCGGCCTCATCTCTCTTCTTTTTTTTTAAATGGTCCTCCAACACTTGCTTTGGGGACAAAGGAAGTAATACAATGGTTTCCTTCTTCAATACAAAGGAGTACTTATTCTTGTATCCATCATGTGCCACCCGCCTATCATATTTCCAAGGTCTACCCAACAAGATATGACATGCATGCATGGGTACCACATCACACAAAACCTCATCCACATACTTCCCAATAGAAAAAGGCACTAGCACTTGTTTTGTTACCTTCACTTCCGCACAATCATTCAACCATTGAAGCCTATATGGTCGAGGGTGTTTTAGTGTAGGTAAACCCAATTTATCCACCATTTCAACACTAGCCACATTAGTACAACTCCCCCCATCTATGATTAAGTTGCAAACCCTTTGATTCACAAAACACCTAGTATGGAACAAGTTCTCTCTTTGGTTAGTCTCCTTCTCCTTGACTTGGGCACTCATGATACGCCTAGTCACTAGTGCTTCACCTATAACCGCCTCATATCCCTCATTAGGATCCTCTAACGCAGGCATCTCATCATCGTCACTCTCACTTTGAGACTCATATTCACCCAAGTCATACTCCTCATCCTCTCTACTCAAATCCTTAGGTTTAGACATACTCCCACTAACACCAACCTCAAGCTTATCCAACCTTTCATGTAACGACTCCATTTGGGTCGACATCATCCTACTAAAATGCCAAAATAACGCCTCCATTTGAACCTTAGACAACCCCGGGTTCGAACTATCTCCTACCTCCCTCTCCATCTAATTTCAAACTTGTACGTGCAAAAAAACGTTAGTACAAACAAAATAATTCTCACCCAAATGCTAACGGTCACTCCAAAGAAATTCACTCGTCTTTTCTCACAAATTTTTTTTTTTTATGCTCACAACAAATACTCAATAATCACTCCAAAAAAAATTCACTCACACTCAAGTAATGTCACTCAAGTTCGAGAGTCCTCTCAAGGTGCTCAAGCTTTGTATTTGAATTTATCAAACAATCAAGTTTAAGCTTGTGAACAAATGTGATCGACTCACTTGGACTGCGTAGAGAAGTAATTTGAAGATCAATAATAATAATTTTTTTTTTTGACTGTGTAAGGCAAGTGTGTATGACTCACAAAAAGGAATAGAACAAAATATCAAAAAGAAATAATTGTGGATTTTCGGAATTTTTTTTTTTTTTTTTGCTGAGTACTACTCGAAAATCCCAAAAAAAAAGACACAAACAAATTTCGAGAATCACAGATTCACGAAAAAATCTACGAAGAACGATAGACCAAAACAGATCTGAAAACAAACGAAGAAATAATACAGATCTGCAAATTTAATAACAAGATAACTTGCTTGAATTTCAATGAACCTAAGTTCTAATACCAAATGATGTGAATCTTTGTACGAACGAATAGCAAACACAATTAAATTCAAATCGCGCCCTCAAATTCACTGACGAACATAGAATCGTTGTTGTCCCGATCTTTTGAATCAAGCGTGTGTGTTGTGATTTTCACCTCTAAACTATGAAAAGTCTAGCAACAAATAATCACGAGATAAACAACCGAGATTATAACGAACCTTCGAAGAACAAGTCGACGACAATCCGCACAAGCACGATCGACAAACGCCACAAAGTTAAAAACTTTGATAAGTTTGATTTTTGAATAACAAAGCGAAGCTTTGAAAAGTTTGAGAGAAAACTCTAAACTTTGATAAAATATCAAATAATGAATCTGAAAAAGTTCTCCAAAATTTTGTGCAACATATGTTTATATCAAAAGATAACAAAAAAAATCTAGTTGCACCATCCGTGTTCGCATCAGATTCTCAGATATCACAGGGTGCCGAATCATCTGGATCAGCGGCACAGACTGATAGACGATCAGCTGCTGTTCATTCATTCCAGCCAGCACCATCTTAGTCACAGCAGAGGCCAGGAGGTAGTCAGACAGTTAGCCAGCCTCCTAGACAGCAGGCCAGAGTATTTGCTTTGACAGAGGAGCAGGCTCAGGACTCACCTGACGATGTTGTTGCAGGTAACTGTTATATTTTGAGTTTTCCTGCATATGTACTGATAGATACTGGTGCATCGCATACATTCATATCTGAGCAATTTGCTTTGATGCATTCTTTGCCTATTGAGTCATTATCTGCTGTAGTGTCTGTCTCTTCTCCGTTGGTGACAGGTTTGATATCAGTGAAATCTGTTAAATCTTGTATGCTACAGTATGATGGGCATGAGATTGAGTTAAACTGTATTGTGCTTGGGTTGTCTGATTTTGACTGTATTATCGATATCGATATGTTAACCAATTACAGAGCTACTGTTGATTGTTTCCACAAGATTGTGAGATTCAGACCGGATAAGGCTGATGAGTGGAAATTCTAAGGTAAGGGTTCTCGATCTAGAATTTCTTTGATATCCGTATTATCTATGACTCGATTGTTACAGAAAGGAGCGGAGGGATTCCTTGTCCATTCAGTTGATTTACTGAAATCGAGTCCATCATTGGCGGATTTGCCAGTGGTGTGTGAGTTCGCTGATATTTTATCAAAAAATGAATCTGAAAAAGTTCTCCAAAATTTTGTGCAACATATGTTTATATCAAAAGATAACAAAAAAAATCTAGTTGCACCATCCGTGTTCGCATCAGATTCTCAGATATCACAGGGTGCCGAATCATCTGGATCAGCGGCACAGACTGATAGACGATCAGCTGCTGTTCATTCATTCCAGCCAGCACCATCTTAGTCACAGCAGAGGCCAGGAGGTAGTCAGACAGTTAGCCAGCCTCCTAGACAGCAGGCCAGAGTATTTGCTTTGACAGAGGAGCAGGCTCAGGACTCACCTGACGATGTTGTTGCAGGTAACTGTTTTATTTCGAGTTTTCCTGCATATGTACTGATAGATACTGGTGCATCGCATACATTCATATCTGAGCAATTTGCTTTGATGCATTCTTTTCCTATTGAGTCATTATCTGTTGTAGTTTCTGTCTCTTCTCCGTTGGTGACAGGTTTGATATCAGTGAAATCTGTTAAATCTTGTATGCTACAGTATGATGGGCATGAGATTGAGTTAAACTGTATTGTGCTTGGGTTGTCTGATTTTGACTGTATTATCGATATCGATATGTTAACCAATTACAGAGCTACTGTTGATTGTTTCCACAAGATTGTGAGATTCAGACCGGATAAGGCTGATGAGTGGAAATTCTAAGGTAAGGGTTCTCGATCTAGAATTTCTTTGATATCCGTATTATCTATGACTCGATTGTTACAGAAAGGAGCGGAGGGATTCCTTGTCCATTCAGTTGATTTACTGAAATCGAGTCCATCATTGGCGGATTTGCCAGTGGTGTGTGAGTTCGCTGATGTCTTCCCAGATGAGATTTCTGGTTTGCCTCCGATTCGAGAGATAGACTTCAGTATTGAGTTGATGCCAGGTACAGTTCCGATTTCGAGGGCTCCGTACAGAATGGCACCAATTGAGTTGAAAGAGTGAAAGAACAGTTGGAGGATTTATTGGCCAAGGGGTATATCAGACCGAGCGTGTCTCCTTGGGGTGCTCCAATATTGTTTGTTCGAAAGAAAGACGATTCTATGATACTCTGTATCGACCACCGGCAACTGAACAAAGCAACGGTAAAGAATAAATATCCCTTGCCTCGCATTGATGATTTGTTTGATCAGTTGCAGGGTTCTTCTGTATATTCCAAGATCGATCTGAGATCTGGATATCATCAGCTGAGAGTCAGGGATTCTGATATCTCGAAGACAGCATTTAGAACCAGATATGGAAATTATGAATTTATTGTCATGCCGTTTGGTTTGACTAATGCTCCAGCTGTGTTTATGGGTTTGATGAACCGTATATTCCAGAGATATCTTGATGATTTCGTGATTATATTTATCGATGATATCTTGATTTATTCGAAGAATATGATTGAGCATGCCGAGCATTTGAGAATTGTGTTGAGAATTCTGAGGGCTGAGAAATTATATGCTAAACTGTCAAAATACGAGTTTTGGTTGAGACAGGTTGTATTCTGGGTCACATCATATCCGAAGATGGTATATCAGTTGATCCCGGCAAAGTTGAAGCCGTGATTTCTTGGCCAAGACCGACATCAGTACCTGAGATTCGTAGTTTTATGGGTTTGGCAAGATATTATCGTCGATTTATTAAAGATTTCTCGAGCATTGCCAAGCCAATTACTCAGTTGACTCAGAAGAATGCTCCATTTGTTTGGTCTGAAGAATGTGAGACCAGCTTCCTTGAATTGAAGAAAAGACTGACCAGTGCACCGATATTGACTATTCCATCAGGTAATGGTGATTTTGTGGTTTATTGTGATGCATCTCACCGAGGATTGGGTTGTATTCTGATGCAGCAAGGGCATGTTATTGCTTATGCCTCGAGACAGCTGAAGCCACATGAGACTCGTTACCCAATTCATGATCTTGAATTGAATTGGCTGCCATCGTCTTTGCTTTGAAGATATGACGACACTACCTTTATGGTGAGAAGTTCGAAATCTATTCTGATCATAAAAGCTTGAAATATCTCTTTTCACAGTCAGAATTGAATATGAGACAGCGAAGATGGCTTGATTTGCTTAAAGACTTCGATTTTGAAATCAAGTACTATCCGGGGAAATCTAATGCAGTAGCAGATGCACTGAGTCGAAAGGTATGTTCTTTATCCTTATCGACGATTGGTGTTTCGAATTTGATAGAAGATTGCTGTTTGTCTGGATTGGTATTTGAGACAGATTACAGACCGATTAGATTATATGTTGTTCAAGCCAAACCAGAGCTGATTTTGAGAATTAAAGCGACTCAGAAACTGGATCAGAATGTACAGAATTCGATTTCTATGGTCAGAGCTGGACATCAATCGGAATATCGGGTTCATGACAGTGTTTTGTATGTGAATAATCATATTGTTGTGCCGAATGTTTTAGATTTGAGACAGCGGATACTGACAGAAGTGCACAGCAGTCGTTTTAGCATTCATCCTGGTGGCAGAAAAATGTATAATGATTTGAAGACACAGTATTGGTGGAAACAGATGAAATCTGATGTTACTGAATTTGTAGCCAAGCGTCTGAATTGCCATAGGTGAAAGCCGAGAGGAAGAAACCAGGAGGTTTACTGCACAGTTTATCTATTCCTGAATGGAAATGGGATCACATTTCCATGGATTTTGTGACGCTGTTACCACGTTGCTCCAGAGGTTGTGATGCGATTTGGGCTGTGATTGACAGAGTGACCAAATCCGCATGTTTTATTCCATACAAGATGACGTACAGATATGACCAGATGGCCGATATTTATATCAGAGAGGTAGTCAGATTGCACAAAGTGCCGAAGTCGATTGTTTCGGACCGTGATCCTCGGTTTACTTCGCACTTTTGGCAGAATTTGTAGCAGGCTCTAGGTACGAAGTTACATCTGAGTACCGCATATCATCCTCAAACCGACGGACAGTCAGAGCGGACTATTCAGACATTGGAAGATATGCTTAGAGCCATAGTGCTTGATTTTAGCACTAATTGGCAGGATGAATTGCCACTTTGTGAGTTTTCGTACATCAACAGCTATCAGACGAGTATTGAGATGGCTCCTTTCGAGGCGTTCTACGGTAAGAAATGTCGATCTCCTTTATACTGGGACGATATCTCTGAGGTTCCTGAGATTGGACCTGACATGATCAGAGATATGACTGAGAAAGTGAGGCTGATTCAAAAGAGAATGAAGGCAGCTCAGGACAGGCAAGCCAAGTATGCCAACATCAGACGACGACCGTTGGTATTTGAGGCAGGAGATAGAGTATTTTTGAAGATTTCACCTTTCAGAGGAGTGGTCAGATTTGGCAAGAAAGGAAAGTGTTCTCCACGATACGTTGGTCCGTACGAGATTCTCGAGAAGATAGGAGATCGTGCCTATCGACTCGCATTACTACCTTCATTATCAGGGATACATGACGTCTTTCATGTATCTATGCTGCGAAAGTATCTCCCTGATGATTCTCACATTATTCAGCCAGACGAGATCGAGTTTGACAAGACTTTGAGTTATGTCGAGAAACCGATCCAGATTATCGATCGTAAGGAAAAGCAACTCAGAACGAAGACTATTCCTCTTGTGAAAGTTCAGTGGACTCGTCATGGCACTGAGGAAGCTACTTGGGAGACTGAATCAGACATGAGACAAGAATTCCCAGCATTATTTCACTGATGTGAGTTTTTATTTCAGTTTCTATTACATGCCTTCTTATTGATATGATTGATTGCCTACGAGTTCGAGGACAAACTCATATTTAAGAGGGGGAGAAATTTAATGCCCGAGATGTGAATTGGTAATCAGAAATTATTAATGCATGATTTGATGTATTTATCGAAGGCCGAAGAAGCAACGTTGCGATTCGATTTTAGTTGCAAAATATATTGTTGGGACAGCAGAGACAGTGCACCCGCGGTTCAAAAGACAGTGCACCCGCGGTCGTTTATCATGAAATGTTGAAGGTTTACAGTAGGCGTACCGCACCCGCGCCAGAAAAGCCACCGCACCTGCGGTAAATGAACAGAGACCAGACCGCACCCGCGGTAGAAAGGATAGCGCACCTGCGGTCGTCGTTCATGCAATTTTGAGTGTGGATCAGTATGCTCAGCGCATCCGCGGTCCAAAGTGTAGCGCACCCGCGGTGAGACGTGTGTTATGAAAAATAAGACGCGTGGCTTGGCATGCACAAGTGATATATATATACATATTTCCTTCCTTCAGAAACGAAAAGAAAGAAGGAAAAGCTTCCGAGGATGTGGGGACCCGGGCGCTAACTCGATTCTTTTTGGGATTAGTTGGATCTTTGCTAGAAAATGTGGGTCAAATTTTCGCTTTTAACATTAATTCAAATGTATATAAACATGCACAAGGTCTTCATTTATTTTATATCTACAAACATAATATACATGTCTTGTCCAGTACATATTCAACAAACCAGTATTCAAATACAGTACATGACAAAAGTACAAACTACTAGTACATCTGCTATGCCCGTGATCACCACGTTATATTCATCTCTCATCTCCGTTGCGACCCAGATCCTGCCCTACCTGTTGTTATGCACACATACAGACACAACAACAGCCGGAAACTCCGGTGAGAATAAATCCAGGTATAAAACATGTGTACATGCATGTCATGCAGTTTAATACAAATCATAACACATAATCAGTAATTATGACACATTAGTGAATACAGATAAAACAATCTGACTCTTACACTTTAACTCGACTCGTATCTAAGTCCAGAGATCCCGGTGTGAATAAGATGTAACAGGTCTCCCACCTACTCTCCCAATCGTGGTGGTGTTACATCTTATTCCTAAACTTCGGTCTTGTCTGTATCGAAACGGAGTGAATCTGATCCGAAGCATCGATATCACCGAACGTTTAGAAAATTGGCGTATCTACCAATGACACTCCTATCTCAGTACATATATATAAATCAATATAAAGTACAAACAGAACAAGTATGTGATTTTGTTGGGAAACTCAAATTGAATCTCATTTGAGTTGTGTCTTCCCCAAACAAACATTGAATTATACCTTCTTGTCGTTGAAGTAAATCGCAGTCTCGAAGTCGGTATCAAATCTGTCAATCCAACTCTAAAATGACAATGTTGAGATGCACAATATCAATCCACAACTCAAACTAATACATGTTCATAACAATATTCTATCTCGGTGTATTTCGACGGCATAACGACGTAGTTTCTTGCTACCGATCAACTCACATATCAATATCAACTTTCAACAATCAATAATCAACACCATATATATATCATACTCTCAAAATCTGCATATTCTTAATCATAATACATGCTGAAAATGGTAGTACACGCATACGACATCATTTCTTCGATCCGGTTTCGAATCTATAATCAATACAATCATATGAACACATAATCTCTATCATATCAAGCTTTCCCCAACATCAATATTTCAAATCATGCCGGAAATGAATGAAACTTACATCCCCTTGAAGCCTTTGATGAGAGGAACAATAATCTCAACTCGGAATACAAATCGGATGAGTAAATCTTGAGAAATCTTACTTGAAAGCCTTGAAGAAACTTGAAGTATTCTCAGAGTTCTCTCGGTGGATTCCTGAAGTTTTTTTTTTTTTTTTCACTGAAATGAAAGGTTACACTTTATATATGCATGGCAAGAACACATGGCTCATTCTTTGGATTACACGTCTCGCGCATATGCGCGACATCACCTGCGCATATGCGCGAGACCTACTGGTCTCGGCCATGTCAATCTTAACTCCTCGCGCATATGCGCGCTTCATCTCGCGCATATGCGCCAAAGATTCTGGACGTGTTGCGCATATGCGCGTATCTACTCGCGCATGTGTGCCAATGTTTCTGGAAATGTCGCGCATATGCGCCGGACTGGTGGCGCATATGGCGCATATGCGCCGAGCTCATCTCACACCAAAAATTGCTTCTACTTTTCCGTCTCTTCCGGTCCGATACAATACGTCTACAATCCCTTTAATTATCAACAAAACAAGTCTGATTATGATAATCCAATTCTCGGGCCTTACATTTCTCCCCCTCTAAGAAATGATTTCGTCCTCGAAATCGACTTCAATCATTCGAAGTATATACAAGATGCAATATAATTAAAATTGAATAAATACTCACGTCATAGAAATTGCTCGGGATATCTCTGTCTCATATCTGCTTCTGTTTCCCAAGTCGCTTCCTCGATGCCATGACGACTCCACTGGACTTTTACAAGTGGAATAGTCTACGTTCTGAGCTGCTTCTCTTTCCGATCAAGAATCTGTATCGGTTGCTCAACATAAGTCAACGTCTGATCAAGCTCGGCTTCGTCAGGCTGAATGAAATGAGAAATATCTGGCATATATCTACGCAACATCGATACATGAAAAACGTCATGTATCCCAGATAAAGAAGGAGGAAGAGCCAGTCGATATGCTCGATCGCCAATCTTCTCAAGAATCTCGTAAGGACCGATGTATCTAGGAGACAACTTTCCACGCATGCCAAATCTGACAATTCCTCTGAAATGAGAAATCTTCAAAAACACTATGTCTCTTTGTTCAAATACTAACGGTCTACGTCTGATATTGGCATACTTGGCTTGTCTATCCTGTGTCGTCTTCATTCTCTTCTGGATTATCTTTACCTTCTCAGTCATTTCACGAATCATATCAGGCCCAAGTTCTGGTATGGTGTTTCTGCTACAGTAGACATTGTATAATTGAAGTCAGATTAAAGAATAGACTGTTTGTGCAATTGTTATGATTTTCGAAAGATATTGATTGGGATTTGTTATCAGAGTTGTGTTGTTACTGATCTTAAGTGTACAGATGTTGAGATTATGAATTGTACTGATACTGATTATGAATTCTGATATTATATCTGTGATGTTGAGATTGACGGGGATATCGAGATCGTATTGTTATGCCGTCGAAACATCAGTTCATTTAGAGTGATCAGATTCAGTAATGATTTCGATGATATCGTTGCTATGAATTAGATTGTACCTTGTTCAGATATGGATCGGATTATATACTGATTTGAGTATTGATCAGAACAGGTTTTGAATCGAATTATATACTGATATTGTATTTATGTGATTGTCATTGCCAGACTGGGTATGGACAGCTTGGAATACAAGACTTCGTCTTCGTCAGACCGGGACAGTAATTCATGTTTTGTTGGGGAAGACACAACTCAAATGAGATTCAATTTGAGTTTCCCAACAAAATCACATACTAGAATTGTTGTTTATCTTTTTATATGATAATGCTTTGTTTATAGATTTATATTCAAGCATTTGAGATAGGAAAGTCATTTGGTAGATTCGCCAAATTACTAAATGTTCGGTGGTATCGACGCTTCGGATCAGAGTCACTCCGATTGTAGATATTCGATACCGACAGGGCCGAAGTCTAGGAATAAGACGTACAGTCACCCCGATTGGGAGGGTAGGTGACAGACAGTGACGTCTTATTCATACCGGGATCCCTAGAGTTAGAGTTGAGTTGAGTCAAGATATGAATTGAATTGAGTTGGATGCTTATTTTATTTTGGTTTCAGAGATTACGGAACACATTGTTACTTCATGCTTATTTTGATTTAGTTTCATAGACTATGAAACCTATTGTTATTGATTTTATGCATGATAGTATGCTTTATGATTTATATTGTGTACATACATGTCTACCATGTTTTATACTGGGATTTATTCTCACCGGAGTATCCGGCTGTTGTCTTGTTTGTATGTGTGCATGACAAAAGGTGGGACATGATCGGGGTCAAGAAGACGATGAGAGGAGACAGATTAGAGTGGTGATTCCGGACTTATTTTAGATATGGTTTTAATACTTGAAATTTAGTAGTTGAACCTTAGACTAGTTTGAATAAGTGTTGTACATTATTGTACTTATATACTGAGATGTATATTAGTTAAATTCCATTACGTTCCGCACTTACATTTTTAAAAAGAAAAATTTTTAGACCCTGTTTATCTTAATTGATAATTAAATCCCAAAGATGATTAAGAAGATGATTAGCATCCGGGTCCCCACACGATATGTCATTCTGTATGAAATAAAACACGATGATTTGGTTAATCTGTCAATAATGACCCAAATCGCATCACAACCCCGGGATGATCGAGGTAACTTCGTCACGAAATCCATGGAAATGTGATCCCATTTCCACTCAGGAATAGATAAACTCTGAAGTAAACCTTCGAGCTTCTTTCTCTCGGCTTTTACCTGTTGGCAATTCAAGAACTTTGACACGAATTCTGCAATATCTGACTTCATCTGTTTCCACTAGAATTGTGTCTTCAAATCGTTGTACATTTTCATGCCACCAGGATGAATACTAAACCGACTACAGTGCGCTTCTGACATAATCTGTTGTTTCAATTCTGGAACATCTGGCACTACAATACGGTTATTCACATACAGAACAAAATCATGCACCTGATACTCAGACTGATGTCCTGATCTAACCATATCCATCGACTTCTGCACATCCTGATCAGTTCTTTGGGCTTCCTTAATTCTCATAATCAAATCTGGCTCAACTTGAATCGTAGCAAGTTTCAATGGTCTACCATCTGTGTCAAATGCTAAACCAGACAAACAGCAATCTTCAACTAAATTCGAAACACCTATCGTCGATAAGGATAGGGCACATACCTTTCGACTCAAGGCATCTCCTGCTGCATTTGACTTCCCTGGGTAATATTTGATTTCGCAATCAAAATCTTTCAACAAATCAAGCCATCTACGCTGTCTCATGTTCAATTCTGACTGAGAAAACAAATATTTTAGGCTCTTGTGATCAGAGTAGAACTCAAATTTCTCGCCATAAAGATAATGACGCCAAATCTTCAATGCAAAAACAATAGCCGCCAATTCAAGATCATGAATTGGGTATCGAATCTCGTGTGGCTTCAGTTGTCTTGAGGCATACGCAATCACATGACCTCGCTGCATAAGATCACATCCTAGCCCTCTGTGAGATGCATCACAATATACAATGAAATCGCCAGTACCTGAAGGAATCATCAAGACAGGTGCACTGGTCAGCCTCTTCTTCAACTCTAGAAAGCTAAACTCACAATCCTCAGACCATACAAACGGAGCATTCTTCTGTGTCAACTGGGTAATCGGCTTTGCAATGCTGGAGAATTCTTTGATGAATCGTCGATAGTACCCTGCCAGACCCATGAAACTGCGTATCTCAGGCACAGAAGTCGGTCTCGGCCAACTGGTCACAGCCTCAACTTTACTCGGATCCACAGAAATACCGTCTTCAGATGTGACATGACCCAAGAAGACAACCTATCTCAGCCAAAACTCACACTTTGACAGTTTAGCAAATAATCTTTCATTTCTCAACGTTTGCAACACAATTCTCAAATGATTGGCATGTTCATTTAGATTCTTAGAATAAACCAAGATATGATCAATAAAAACAATCACAAACTCATCCAAATACCTCTGAAAGACACGGTTCATCAATCCCATAAACACCGCTGGAGCATTCGTTAAACCAAAAGGCATGACAACAAACTCATAATGTCCATACCTGGTTCGGAATGCTGTCTTCGGTATGTCAACATCTCTAACTCTCAGTAGGTGATATCCCGATCGCAAATCAATCTTGGAATAGACAGATGATCCTTGTAACTGATCAAATAAATCGTGAATACGCGGCAATGGATATTTATTCTTCACCGTTGCTTTATTCAGTTGCCGGTAGTCGATGCATAATCTCATGGAACCATCTTTCTTGCTCACGAATAGCACTGCAGCACCCCAAGGAGATACACTGGGTCTGATATATCCCTTGGCTAGAAGATCTTCTAACTGTGCTTTCAATTCTTTCAACTCTATCGGCGCCATCCTATACGAAGCTCGAGATATAGGAACGGTACCTGGAATAAGATCAATAATGAAATCTACCTCTCGGGCTGGGGGTAACCCTGGGATCTCATCTGGAAATACATCTGCAAACTCCCGTACTATTGGCAAATCTGCCAATGCCGGGCTCGATTTCTGTAGGTCTACTGAATAAATAAGGAACCCCCTGCTCCTTTCTGCAGCAATCTATTCATAGTCAAAGCAGACACTAAGGGAATCCGAGATCTGGAACCCTTACCGTAGAATTTCCATTCTTCTGTCATTTCAGGTCTGAATCTGACAATCTTATGAAAACAGTCTACGGTAGCTCTGTACTTGGTTAACATGTCAATCCCGACAATACAATCAAAATCAGATAAGCCAAGTACAACACAGTCTAAATCAATCTCATGTCCCTCAAACTATAGTATACAATGTCTAACTGATGTCACAGATATCAAACCACTTCCCAACAGAGAAGAAATAGACACTACAGCAGACAATAACTCGACAGGCAATGCATGTATCAATGCAAAACGTTCTGATATGAATGTATGTGATGCACCTGTATCTATCAATACATAGGCAGGATAACCACAAAGAAAACAGTTACCTGCAATCACATCGTCTGGTGCATCTTGGGCCTGCTCCTCCGTCAATGCAAACACCTGAGCCTGTTGTCTGGGAGGTTGGCTCACTGTCTGTCCACCTCTGGCTCTAGGCTGGGACTGTGTAGGCGTTGGCTGAAAGGAATGGACAGACGAAGCTTGCCTCTCAGGCTGAGTCACTGATGCAGATGACCCTGCACCCTGAAATCTCTGTGCACCTCTCTGTGGACAGACTTTGGCGAAATGTCCCTGTTGCCTACATTTGTTACATCTGCCCATCACTCCTTGACACTGCTCTGTGGCATGTCATCCTTTGCAAGAACGGCAGTATACACCTGCATAATCTGCACTCTGACCAGGACCTCTCTGTCGGGGTCCACTTGGAGCTCGACGAACTGCTCCCTGATCTCTTGAACTGCTTGCCTTTAGCTTTCAAAGAATCTTTCTTGCTACTACTACTGCTTCCACTGTCAAATCGAGGAGGAGGTGGTGGAAACTGTGCGGCGGGCTGTGGCTGTCTCCGACTCTGAGCACTATAGGAAGCTCCTCACTGCCTAATCAAGCCAGCCTCTGCTCCTTTCGCTCTGTTCAGTGCATCAGAAAAGGTGTTGGGTCGTCCTGTGTTCACCAAAGTAAAAATATCAGGGTTTAAACCATTGATGAACTGGTCCGCGACCGCTTCGTCATTTCCTACCACGTGTGGCGCAAATCGAAGCAAGGAAGAAAACTTGGCAACATACTCTTCTATGTTCCATTGCCCCTGTCTCAAGTTGGCAATTTCTGCCCCTTTGTCTTTTCGATAGAAGACTGGAAAGAAACGTTGATAAAATTCATCCTTGAATACCTTTCAAGTAATATCAATACCTCTATGCTTCAATGCTCGTTTCGTGGTAAGCCACCAACTCTTGGCCACTTCTTGTAACTGATGCCCAATCAACTTCACTCTTCGTTCATCTGTATAGGCAAGAGATTCAAATAGCATCTCTATATCGTCTAACCAGCTCTGACAATTCACTGCATTCTACGTGCCCTTCAAAGTCGGGGGATGGAATGACTGAAACCTCTTTAATAACGTCTCCATAGGTGTAGCTGTCACATCCATCTGAGTACCTGACGTACTACCCTATTCTGGCACTTGCCATGCAGCTGGTTGTGGTATCCTTCTAGTCGGCATAATCTGATTATCAAACAAATTAATATACAATCTATACAATCTGTCTCAGCCCTCCTCTGATCAAATACCTCTGATCCAAAATCGGTTCTGATTCAGTCTTCACAAGTACATGCTGTAAATCAATTCAGATAACAATACAACATGTAATAGGGAAAGCAATAAATCATGCTAGATTCTATTCTATCTCAGTCTACTGAACCTATTGCTCTGATACCACCTGTTGTGGGGACCCGGGCTCTAACTCGATTCTTTTTGGGATTAGTTGGATCTTTGCTAGATAATGTGGGTCAAATTTTCTCTTTTAACATTAATTCAAATGTATATAAACATGCACAAGGTCTTCATTTATTTTATTTCTACAAACATAATATACATGTCTTGTCCAGTACATATTCAACAAACCAGTGTTCAAATACAGTACATGACAAAAGTACAAACTACTAGTACATCTGCTATGCCCATGATCACCACGCTATATCCATCTCTCATCTCTGTTGCGACCCAGATCCTGCCCTACCTGTTGTTATGCACACATACAGACACAACAACAGCCGGAAACTCCGGTGAGAATAAATTCCAGTATAAAACATGTGTACATGCATGTTATGCAGTTTAATACAAATCATAACACATAATCAGTAATTATGACACATTAGTGAATACAGATAAAACAATCTGACTCTTACTCTTTAACTCCACTTGTATCTAAGTCTAGGGATCCCGGTGTGAATAAGATGTAATAGGTCTCCCACCTACTCTCCCAATCGTGGTGGCGTTACATCTTATTCCTAAACTTCGGTCTGGTCTGTATCAAAATCTACAATCGGAGTGAATCTGATCCGAAGCATCGATATCACCGAACGTTTAGAAAATTGGCGTATCTACCAATGACACTCCTATCTCAGTACATATATATAAATCAATATAAAGTACAAACAGAACAAATATGTGATTTTGTTGGGAAACTCAAATTGAATCTCATTTGAGTTGTGTCTTCCCCAAACAAACATTGAATTATACCTTCTTGTCGTTGAAGTAAATCGCAGTCTCGAAGTCGGTATCAAATATGTCAATCCAACTCTGAAATGACAATGTTGAGATGCACAATATCAATCCACAACTCAAACTAATACAAGTTCATAACAATATTCTATCTCGGTGTATTTCGACGGCATAACGACGTAGTTTCTTGCTACCGATCAACTCACATATCAATATCAACTTTCAACTTTCAACAATCAATAATCAACACCATATATATATCATACTCTCAAAATTTGCATATTCTTAATCATAATACATGCTGAAAATCGTAGTACACGCATACGAAATCATTTCTTCGATCCGGTTTCGAATCTATAATCACTACAATCATATGAACACATAATCTCTATCATATCAAGCTTTCCCCAACATCAATATTTCAAATCATGTCGGAAATGAATGAAACTTACATCCCCTTGAAGCCTTTGATGAGAGGAACAATAATCTCAATTCGGAATACAAATCGGATGACTAAATCTTGAGAAATCTTACTTCAAAGCCTTGAAGAAACTTGAAGTATTCTCAGAGTTCTCTCGGTGGATTCCTGAAGTTTTTTTTTTCACTGAAATGAAAGGTTACACTTTATATATGCATTGCAAGAACACATGGCTCATTCTTTGGATTACACGTCTCGCGCATATGCGCGACATCACCGGCGCATATGCGCGAGACCTACTGGTCTCGGCTATGTCAATCTTAACTCCTCGCGCATATGCGCGCTTCATCTCGCGCATATGCGCCAAAGATTCTGGATGTGTCTCGCATATGCGCGTATCTACTCGCGCATGTGCGCCAATGTTTCTGGAAATTTCACGCATATGCACGTATCTACTCGCGCATGTGCGCCAATGTTTCTGGAAATGTCGCGCATATGCGCCGGACTGGTGGCGCATATGCGCCGAGCTCATCTCACACCAAAAATTGCATCTACTTTTCCGTCTCTTTCGGTCCGATACAATACGTCAACAATCCCTTTAATTATCAACAAAACAAGTCTGATTATGATAATCCAATTCTCGGGCCTTACATTTATTCTCCAGCTTGTTCGTAGCTTTGAATGGTGATTGTGAGAAATCCGTCTGTCCAATTTTAAATCCAACTTCAGTACTGTAATCCTATCGACCCAGGCTACAACTGGACGTAAGTTTTATTGAGTTTTGGTATCATTTGAAAATATGATGTTGTAGAAATTTTATATGATTCATTTATGGTGTTATGGATATGTTAAACATCGTAGAATCGAAGTCAGATTGAAAAACAGACTGATTATGAAATTGTTATGATTTTCTGATTATATTGATTTGAAATCGGACAGATTTGTATTATGGATTGATTACAGATTGTATTGGATATGAGTTATAGATTGTAATTGATATATGTTGATGTGGTATTGACGGGGATGTCGAGATCGTTCCGTTATGCCGTTGATTTTGAGTTGAATCCAGATTGATCAGATTGGTATTGATTTGAGCAGTATATTGATATGATATTATTGATATTGTCATGGCCAGATTGAGGGATTGACAGACTTTGAATTCCAGACTTGAACGTCGTCAGAACTTCAAAGAAAGAAAGGTATAAGTCAATGTGGTATTGGGAGATCGACTCAAGTAGGATATACTTGAGTTTCCCTAAATCACATACTTATTGTTATTATATGCATTGATTTGATTTGATATGCTTGTTCTATTTATTTATAGAAAGCACGTATTAGATGAGTATTAGACGAGTGATCTTGTGACAGAAGTGTCTGATAGTGGTGGGATCGCCACGGGCACATTGCACGATGTCACATGATAGTGAATTGGCGATAGTGCCAAAGTCTGTGACGGATAGGTCAAGACACTGGATGTTTGGTTATATCGACGTGGATAGAATTGGAGTTTCTTCTATTACTGTTGGTCGATATAGGAATGCCAACATCTGAAAACCGGGATCCCTAGACAAGGATTGAGTCTAGTCTGAGCCGTGGAGTCACGAGTATGATTCACGATTTCATATTAATTATTTTTCAGATTTGATACATGTTACTGATATTTGTTACATGCGTTTACATTGTTTATATGATTGCATGTTTCATTGATTTATACTGAGATTTTATTCTCACCGGAGTTATCCGGCTGTTGTCGTGTTGGTATGTGTGCATGACAACATGTGGGACAGGTTAAGGGTCGAGGAGATGAAGATAGATCGTGATTAGAGTGGAGAGTACGGACTTGGACTTAGATAGGGTTTGAACACTTGAATGTTAGTTGTTAAACCTTAGTTGAATGATTGTATATATAGTACAAGACTTGTACTTTAATACTGATATGTATATTAGATTGAATCCCATTAAACTCCGCATTTAAAAAAAATTTAGACCCTGTTTATTAATTTGATTAAAGTGTCCTGATGATGATTAAGAACATGATTAGCGTCCGAGTCCCCACAGCATGTTAATCTGAGATTCCTGATGTTGAATTGATATGATTATAGACGAATCACTCCGAGACCAGATTGGGAGAAGCATGAGATTTATGTATATTTTGTACAGAATTGTTGGCGCCCGAGCGGTAGAAAAGGGCCGCCCGAGCGCAAATGTTCAACATGAATATGTTTTGGGAAGAAGATACGGCGCCCGGGCGGTAGTTTGTGACCGCCCGAGCGCCAATGTGCAATCCGAAAGAGCTTGGGCAGAACATTCTGCGCCCGAGCGGTAATTCTCGACCGGCCGAGCGCCGATCTAAGTTCAAGAAATGTAGCCATGTTTCATAGACATGCAATTGGGATATATATATATATATACATATACACTTCACCTTCCCAGAAAAGAAACAAAGAAAAGGAACGAGAAAGGCTTGTGAAATCCTTACGCCTTTATATTTCGATCCGTCCGTTAGATTTTAAATCCGACTTGAGTACCGTGTTCCTATCGACGAGATAGTTTTATTACGTTATTTTATGATTTGAAATTATGATACTGCCAGAATCGGATATGATTCATATATGGTGTTTCTGAATGTTAGACATCGTATAATCGAAACCAGATTGAAGAACGGATACCGTATAGAATTGTTATGATTTTCTGAGTTGATTTTAGTGAGATTTGACATCAAATTTGTATTGTATCGATTATGAGATGTTGGAATTGATATCTGTTAATGTGTATTGCTGGGTATACTGAGATTGTACAGTTATGCTGTTGAAACAGAATTTGATTCAGTTATGATTATATCCAGTATTGATATAAACTGTATATTGATACAATACCCTCGATATTGTCATTGCCAGATTGAGTATTGACAGACATTGAATCCGAGACTTCGACAGAGTTAGATCGACTTAAAGAAAGGTATAAATCAATGTTGATTGGGGATTGCACAACTCGAGTTTGATTCAACTTGAGTTTCCCAAAATCACATACTGAATTGTTATTGATATTGAAAATTCTTGATATTGATATGCTTAGTCTATTGATTCATAGCAGAGCATGTGTCGAGTCAAGGGCTGATGTGCCTAGTCATTGGCTAATGTGCCAAGTCTTCGGCTGATTCGCTAAGACACTAGATGTTTTGTTTATATCGATGTCGCTTAGGAGTTGATTCATTCTTATCGCTGAAATTCGGTATATCGTACTAAAATCCAGGAACCGAGATCCCTAGATTAGAGAGAGTCGAGTCTGAGATGACGAGTCCAGAGTTTTATTTACAGCTTTATATCGATACATGTCTTTCTGATTTGATACATGTTATTGCTATCTGTTTCATGCTTCTATATCGGTTTATATGATTGCATGGTTACATTGTTTATACTGAGATCTATTTCTCACCGGAGTTATCCGGCTATTGTCTTGTTTGTATGTGTGCATGACAACAGATGGGGCAGGATCAGGATCAGGACGAGGATGAGAGATTAAAAACTAGCGTGGAGATCCGGACTTAGAGTAGATTGATTTTCAGTACTTGATGTAGTGACTGAACTTTAGTTTGAAATAAATAATGTTGTACAAGACTTGTACGTTTATATTGACATGTATATCAGATTGAGTATATTACGTTTCCGCATTTGTCATTTAAAGAAAAAAATTTATGTCACACATTTCTTAATTGTTATACTGATTCTTAATAATGATTAAGAAGACGAGTTAGGTTCGGGTCCCCACAGCAGGTGGTATCAGAGCAGTAGTGTAGAACCCGTAAATTAGACTACGTATAAGCCATGCATAATTCTAGTATTTTAAATTAAAATGATTTTATTGCTTGAGTATTTAAATTCTTCCTTTAAATTTAATTAGTTTATGCAGTAGTTTAATTTTTATCTTTTCAGTTAATTCAGTGAGGCCGGACTGGAGTTGGAGTTTTGAGATAAAATATAAGATTTAGAAATCATTCCCAGAATTTATTTTAGCTAGCTAATAAGTTAATTTAAGTTAAAAGAAGGTTTAAGGAATTATTTAAGTAACTTGAGGTAAGTAGGAAATAAGTTCATTTAAGTTCCATAAATTATGTGTTAATACACTAAATTATTTAAAAGATTGGTAAGGCTCTAAAGGTTTAAAATACACTAACTAAACAATATTTACCCTTCATTTATTAGATTAATTTCGGTCACCCCTTAAGTGAGATAACATTTCTTTGACAACTCATAACCTTTGACCCTTTCCTTGTCATTTCTTAGCATGATAATCCTTTCATTTATTAACCACCATTAATTAATAATAGATCATTATCCTAGCCTTGAGATGACATGAAGAATCGGTCATACCCTATCTATCCCTCCAACAATCATTTTGATATCAAACCATTTCAAATTGAAAAGAGAGAAAGACTTGGTCTTGCCATCCATTTTATATTGCAACTCCCTCCATCTCTCCTAACCATCATTCCCCCTCCTCACCACCAAAATTCAAAGGAAAAACCAGAGAGAAATCGTGAGGTAGCCATAGAAAATAGGAGAGAAAAATCGAGTAGAAGCAAGAACAAGAAGATCACTCCGTCTCCTCCGCGCCGCGTCGTCTTTTCGTTCGTTTTTCTTTCAAAACAAACCAAGGCATGTATATATTTTTATTTGCTCTTCAATCAAGCCATATTAGTATTTTAAACAACATACTCATGATTTTATTCAAGCAAAAACCAAATTTTTTCCATGCTATTTTTGAAACATGAAGTGCAGATTTCTTCGGCCCTCTTGTTCTTCACGGTTTGCTTGTTTCTTTGAGTACAGGTGATTGGCTCGTGTCCAGGCTCCCAAGGCTGCATCTAGACATGTACTAGGACATGTTAGGATCATATCCATTCGTTCAAGCCCCATAACCGCTGGAAACCAGAAATGACAGCAACTCCCCAAACATGTCCCATTTGCATTCGATTTTCTTAATTGCTGTCAAAGATTGATGGATCTGATCTTGGCTGCCCTAAGGCCTATAGCCATGGTTAGAACACCTCCCTATCATGTCTAAGATGTGACAAAGTCGCCCTTTTGAGGCTTGTTCCATGGTGAATCGGTTTTCAAATCAAAAGAAACAAGAACAGCCCAAGGCCCCTTCCCCTTATTGCATGTGTTGTTCGGTTTTTAGGGAGTGGTTTGGATCTTGTTTGGCCTCTGGCCCTTAGCCATGGTTCATACCATAACCGTTGATGTCAAGATTGTGCCATGGTCAATCGGATGGCCACTAGAACAATCCATGACAACAAAACAATAGCAATGCCCCACGCGCGCAGAATTGGTGCTCGGTTGGGACGTGTGGTTTGTTTCTGGTGTGGTTCGAATTGTGGCTGGCCTAGGTCCATTAGCCATGGTTCAAATCATCCCTTAGGATGTTGGAAAGAGGCTCTAGTCGGTGGTGCAAGCCCCAAAGGCAGGTAGTCTCGAAAACAACGCAAGGAAACGAAGGCGCTGCTGCTGTATTTTGTGGACAACAAGTGGTGCGTCGGTTCAGAGGTACATTTCAGGTTCTTGGTTGGCTTTTAGTCTATGTCCTTGGACTGGACAGTATCTCATCGAGTTGGGAAGGTTGTGTTTTTGGCCGTTTGTGATTCGGATCATTTTAGAGGTCGTACGAGGAATTTCGGTGCGATGTGCCAAATTGACTCTCGAAAGAGCATTTCATGTTTTGGTCTCCATTCACCAAAAATTTCGGCCCTTACCATTTTAGGAGCATTATTTCATCATTTTTAAGTGTATTTTAATCATGACTAAATGATGGTTTGGTGTTGGTTCGGGTTGGCACGGAGTCATGGTTAAATAAGAAGTCGTTGGGCGTAATTGTCTCGTTTTTTGATTCAATTACAAAGTTAGGTCAAGAAAATCATTTGCATATTTTTCATGTTAAATTTAGGTCGCACCGAGCCTAGGAACGATCCAACTCAAGTAGTAAAATAATACAGGATATTTAATTATGTCATTTAATTATATTACGTGCATAAAATATAAAATATTCATTTTTGAGATTTATGCGATATTGCTTGTGGCCATTTCACTATCATGGGATTATTACATCACCCGATCGTCAGTTACCGGTTCAGTTCAGTTCAGTTTCACCCAGTATACTGTGGAATTAGTCTGATCAGACGATTATTACTTCACCCAGTCGTCAGTTACCTGTAAGGCCCGAGATTTTATTACTTTAATCTGAGATTAATCTGAAATGATTTATTTATTAATTGAGATGATTATAGATGAAACGGATCAGACCGGGAGAGCCGAAAGAAGATTTGACATTTTGTGCAAGAAAAGTCCACGCGCACATGCGCGACATGTATGGGCGCTCATGCGCGAGGAAGATAGAACCATGCGCGCACATGCGCGACTTGAATGCGCGCACATGCGCGGAACATCCAGAGAGTTCGGCGCACATGCGCGGCTTGAATGTGCGCATATGCGCGGAATGTCCAGAGGGTTCGGCGCACATGCGCGGCGGAAGGCGCGCATTTGCGCGAGTAAGTGGATGCGCGAGACCTACATATGCGCGACGATGGGCGCGCATATGCGCGAGCGGTTGAGACACAAGCGCCGAGATAATAAATCTTGCGCGTATGCGCGGGGCTTGAGCGCGCATATGCGCGAGAGGTTTTTTGGCAAATTCTGGAGAAGCCACGTACAATTTACATGCAACATATATATATGATTCATCTTTCCTTAGTCTTCAGCAAGAAACGAGGTGAGCTTCAGAAATTCCCCAAAGCCTCATCGTACCTTAGACTTGTGATTTTGTTCAATCCGATTATCAGAACTCGAATCCGACTACAGTACTATGTTCCTATCAACGCAGACTACAACTGGACGTAAGTTTTGTTACGTTTAGACACGATTTGAAATTATGATATTGTCAGATTTGAATATGAATCAAATATAGTGTTTCTGCTACAGTAGGCATTGTATAATTGAAGTCAGATTAAAGAATAGATTGTTTATACAATTGTTATGAATTTCGAAAGATATTGATTGGGATTTGATATCAGAGTTGTGTTGTTACTGATCTTAAATGTACAGATATTGAGATTATAAATTGTACTGATACTGATTATGAATTCTGATATTATATCTGTGATGTTGAGATTGACGGGGATATCAAAACTGTATTGTTATGCCGTCGAAACATCAGTTGATTTAGAATTATCATTTTCAGTAATGATTTCGATGATATCGTTGATATGAATTAGATTGTACCTTGTTCAGATATGGATCAGATTATATACTGATTTGAGTATTGATCAGAACAGGTTTTGAATCGAATTATATACTGATATTTTATTTATGTGATTGTTATTGCCAGACTGGGTATGGACAGATTGGGATACAAGACTTCGTCTTCGTCAGACCGGGAAGACAAAGGTATAATTCATGTTTTGTTTGGGGAAGACACAACTCAAATGAGATTCAATTATAGTTTCCCAACAAAATCACATACTTGTTTTGTTTGTACTTTATATTGATTTATATATATGTACTGAGATAGGAGTATCATTGGTAGATACGCCAATTTTTTAAACGTTCGTTGATATCGATGCTTCGGATCAGATTCACTCCGATTGTAGATTTCGATACAGACCAGACCGAAGTTTAGGAATAAGATGTAATGCCACCACGATTGGGAGAGTAGGTGGGAGACCTGTTACATCTTATTCACACCGGGATCCCTAGAGTTAGAGTTGAGTTGAGTCAAGATATGAATTGAATTGAGTTGCGTGGTTCTTTTATTTTGGTTTCAGAGATTATGGAACCCATTGTTACTGCATGCTTATTTTGATTTAGTTTCATAGACTATGAATGTGGGGACCCGAACTTAATTCAGTTCTTAATCACTTTCTGGGAAAAATTAATCAATTAAAATAAACAGGGTCTAAAATTTTTTTAAAATATGAGAGTACGCAGCATATGAAATAAGTCCTATCTCATTTACAATATCACTATTCAGATCTAAGTACAAGTCCTGTACAATCATAAATCATCATAACTACTGTTTCTTCACTACATCTCAAGTGATATAATAGATATACTCCTAAGTCCGGATCTCCATGCTAACTGTCTTCTCTAATCCTCTTCTTGACCCTGATCTAGCCCCACCTGTTGTCATGCACACATACAAAACAAGACAACAGCCGGATAACTCCGGTAAGAATAAATCCCAGTATAAACAATGTAAACATGCAATCATATAAAAACATATATAAAAGCATAAATAAGATATCATTAACATGTAGCAACTCAACAAACATGAATGATATAAACATTGTAAATCAACATGTCGTATCAGACTCAACTCAACCGACGCGTCGTCTCAGACTCGACTCAATTGACGCGTCGTCTCAGACTCGACTCAATTCTAATATAGGGATCCCGGTTTTGAATATTGAGAATTATATCGAATCTCAGTCGATAGCAATGACTCAACCCTAAACGGCATCGATATAATTCCTATATCCAGTGTCTGGGCGAAACAGCCACAGAATTGACGAATCAGTCAAGGATTAAGCGAATCAGCCAATAATTAGACGAATCAGTCAGGGACTAGGCGAATCAGCCGATAGCCAGACGAATCTGCCGGTAACTTGGCGAATCAGCCAATGACTAGCGAATCAGCAGTCAATACATGCATACAGTAACTAGGCGAATCAGCCGATGACTAGCGAATCAGCCGACAATACATGCAGTGGCTATAAATCAATAGACTACAAACATTAATCTCATCAATTACAAATATCAATGCAATAAACTAAGTATGTGATTTAGGGAAACTCGAGTCAAACCTCACTCGAGTTGTGCAATCCCAACTCAACATTAATTAAGCATGTCAATACTCAATCTGACAATAACAATATTGAGGGTACGGCATCAATACACCACTCAATAAATACTGGATATAATCAGAATTCAATCAAATTCTGTTTCAACAATGTAATGTCATAATTTCAATATATCCAGCACTACCATATCAGTCAGATATCAATTCCAACACCTCATAATCGATAACAATTCAATTCTGATATCAAATCGACTCCAAAACTACTCCGAAAATCATAACAATTTCATATGGTATCTGTTCCTCAGTCCGGTTTTGATTATACGATGTCTAACATGACAAGAACATCATATATGAATCATATCAGATTCTGACAATACCATAATTTCAAAACATATCAAAACGTAGCAAAACTTACGTCCAGTTGTAGCCTACGTCGATAGGAACTCAATACCGAAGTCGGATTCAAAATCGGATAGACGGATTTCTCACAAAAGACGGATTTTCAACCCTTTTTCAGAAACCTTTTTCTCGATTCTTTTCTTCTGAAGGGGGAAGAATTCGTGTATATATATATATATACATCCACGTACATGCAAGAGGACGAGTGGCTCATTCTGCCTATTACACGTCTCGCGCATATGCGCAACATCAACAGGCGCATATGCGCGACACATTTCCGCGCATATGCGCCCAACTCTCTGGACCTCTCGCGCATGTGCGCCCAACCCTTTGGACCTCTCGCGCATGTGCGCGTGTACAAGTCGCGCATGTGCGCCCAATGTTTTGTCCCGCATCATGGGCTTCCGCACTACTCGCGCATATGCACGCTTACTCTCCGCGCATATGCGCGAGACCTTCGGCTCTCGCATCAACAATCTTACATGCAAACTTTCAATTCGTGTCTCGATTAGCCCTTTCATTATCGTTTCGATTAAAATCAATAATCGTAATTTAACACGATATAAAATCTCGGGCATTACAATGAAACCTATTGCTATTGATTTTATGCATGATTGTATGCTTTATGATTTATATTGTGTATATGCATGTATACATGTTTTATACTGAGATTTATTCTCACCGGAGTTATCCAGCTGTTGTCTCGTTTTATATGTGTGCATGACAACAGGTGGGAAAGGATCGGGGTCAAGAAGATGATGAGAGAGGACGAGTTTAGAGTGGTGATTCCTGACTTATTGTAGACTTGGTTTAATACTTGAAATTTAGTAGTTGAACCTTAGAATAGTTTGAATAATTGTTGTACATTATTGTACTTATATACTGAGATGTATATTAGTTACAATCCATTACGCTCCGCACTTGTGTTTTAAAAGAAAAATTTTTAGACTCTGCTTATCTTATTGATATATAAATCCCAAAGATGATTAAGAAAATGATTAGCGTCCGGGTCCCCACAACAGGTGGTATCAGAGCTGTAAGGCCCGAGAATTTTATCCTATTAATCTGAAATGATTTGGGGATAATTGATATGATTATAGACGGAAAGGATCGGACCGGGAAAGACGAGATAATGCATGAAAATGTGCGAGGAACAGTAGCCCTCGCGCATATGCGCGGCATCTGTGCCGCGCATATGCGCGACGTGGGCAGAGGACCTCGCGCATATGCGCGAAATGAGTCGCGCATATGCGCGAGCCTGTACAAGCGAAGTCCAGAGGACCTCGCGCATATGCGCGGAGATGAGTCGCGCATATGCGCGAGCTGCCGAGAAGCCAAGCACCGAGACCAATAGGTCTCGCGCATATGCGCCGATGATGTCGCGCATATGCGCGAGACGTGTAATAGGCGGAATGAGCCACTCGTCCTCTTGCATGTGCGTGGATGTATATATATATATACTCGAATCCTTCCACCTTCGGAAGAAAGGAATCGAGGAAAAAGAGAAAGAAAAGGGTTCGAAGCATAGACTTGCGACTTTTACGAAATCCGTTAGTCCGATTTTGAATCCGACTTCAGTATTGAGTTCCTATCGACGTAGGCTACAACTGGACGTAAGTTTTGTTACGTTTAGACATGTTCTGAAATTATGATGTTGTCAGAATTAAATGAAATTGATATATGATGTTCTTGACATGTTAGATATCATAGAATCGAAGTCAGATTAAAGAATAGACTGTTTATGAAATTGTTATGAATTTCAGAGTTGATTTAGTTGAGATTCTATATCAGAATTGCGTTATTACTCAGATTATGAGTTGTACTAATACTGGTTATGAATTCTGGTATTATATCTGTGATTTTGAGATAGACGGGGTTACCGTGACTGTATTGTTATGCCGTCGAAAAATCAGTAGATTGATATTGATCAGATTCAGTATTGATTGAGATTGATCAGATTCAGTAATGATTTCGATTGTATCGTGATATCATTAATATGAATTAGATTGTACCTTGTTCAGATATAGATCAGATTATATACCGATTTGAGTATTGATCAGAACAGGTCTTAAATTGAGTTATATACTGATATGGTATTTATATGATTGTCATTATCAGATTTGGATATGGACAGATTGGGATACGAAACTTCGTCTTCATCAGACCGAGAAGACAAAGGTATAAATTGATGTTTATTGGGAGATCGACTTGAGTTAAATTCTACTCGAGTTTCCCTAAACCACATACTTGTATGGTATTGTTTTTATACCTTTATGTTTTACTGATTATGTTTATTCTATTGACATAGAAAGTAGAAAGCAGAGAGCTATTGAATAAGAGTCACTGACAGAGGGGCCAGACTATGACAGAGCCGTCACTGACCCATTGCACATTGTCAGAATAGGCATAGTCTTGGTAGATACTCCGAGACAACGGACGTTTGGTCATATCGATGTGATTATGAGTAGAGCCGCTCTTATCAAAGATATTCGATATAGCGAGGGCCAAGTCCGTAAATAGGAACGTAGCAATTACAACCACCGCGAACGTAAGAGATAGGTGGGAGATTTGTTACATTCCTATTCACCGGGATCCCTAGATTAGAATGAGAGATGAGTCGAGTCTTAAATATCGAGACTAGAACTTGATTTACATATTTGTATTGATTTATGTTTCGTAGGTTACGATTCATGTTTTATTTACAGACTGGTATTGATACATGTTGTTTGATTATGCTACATGTAATAAGATATAATTCATGCTTTTATTTTAATTCAGTTAACTGCATGTCTACATTATTTATACTGGGATTTATTCTCACTGGAGTATCCGTCTGTTGTGTTGTTTGTATGTGTGCATGACAACAGGTGGGACAAGATCGGGGTCAAGAAGTTGATGATAGAAGACGAGTTTAGAGTGGTGACTCCGGATTTATTGTAGACTTGGTTCAATACTTGAAATTTAGTAGTTAAACCTTAGACTAGTTTGAACTAGAAGCATGTTGTACAAGATTTGTATTATTATACTGGTTTGTATAATAGATTGATTCCATTACCTTCCGCATTTTAAAAAAAAATTTAGATTCTGTCTATCTTAATTGATAATTAAATCCTAAAGATGATTAAGATGATGATTAGCGTCCGGGTCCCCACAACAGGTGGTATCAGAGCGATAGATCCTTTAGACTGAGATAGAAGAGAATGAACGGTGTAGATTGAGTTTTCTTTCCTTGCATGTGATTGCTAGCATGAGAATTATTTTAATGTTGAACGACATTGCGTATGCTAGCATGAGATTATGTTTTACTGATTTGAAATACATGGTTACCTGATTATTATTGAGTATGAATCAGATCAGATTCATGATCAGCAGTAAGATGATCAGAGAAAGCTTGGAACAGATTTGTAGTATTTGGGTACTAATGTTTTGATAAGCAGATATACCTCCACGAAGAATTCCTGAAAGGGGTAGTACTTCGACTGAACAGATAGATGTATCAGAAACTCAGATGGAAATACAGTTGGAAGAATTTCAGTTATTTCAGCCGCCGATTCTGAGTGGTGTCGAGACGTCTGAAGATTGTGAGAACTGGTTTGATGACATAGAAATACTGTTTGATTTACTTGATTATTCAGATGAGCAGAGAATTAAACTGATATTCCACCAGTTACGAGAGACTGCCAGAAGTTTGTGGATTACAAGTAAAAGAATGCTAGAACAGAGAGGTACAGTGATTTCGTGGGAAATATTCAGAACTGAATTTTATCGAAGATTTTTCTCAGTTTCGTACCGGGAGGACAAGAAAGCAGAGTTTGAGAATTTGAGACAAGGTCAACTGAATATTGAAGGATATGTTGCTAAATTCTCTACTCTACTGCGTTTTGCTCCTAATGTAATTTGGAATGATGAAGCTATAGCGGATCAGTTCATTAGAGGATTGAACTCGGAGATATTTGCATTGATGAATATGCAGCGACCTTATCATTTTGCTGATGCCTTGAGTAAAGCGAAGAGAGCGGAAGCGAGTCTGATTAGACCACTAAAAATGGTGTGTGCGATACAACCTCAGACACAGCAATCCCCTCTCCAATTTGATCGCGACAGCACGAGTGGAAAGCAAGATTTGCTGAAAGCTCGAAAGAAGCCATTCAAGAAGTTAGGGAGCGGACTGAGCGGTTCAATTAGCTCCAGTGGTTCCAGCCCAAGTTATACTGGAGTGTATTGCAGGATTTGCGGAGGGAGACATTCCACGGAGCAATGCCAGGGAGTGACCGGTAGTTGCCATATCTGTCGACAATCTGGACATTTTGCGAGAGTCTGTCCACAGAGAGGTTCCCGAGGATTTCAGGGACCAAGATCCTCTGGTGGTAGTGACCGAGAAACCGACATAAGATGCACTTGATGATATAGTGACAGGTACTGTTCTTTTATGATTAGATTGCATATGTATTGATATATACTAATGCATTCTCTACGATTATTTTTGACTAAGTTGCATGGAGATATGCTGTATCTGTTGGGTCTGTTTATACTGTAGTATTGATATCCTTACCTTTTGGCGGAGATGTTAATATCAGAGATTTCTGTAAAATATTTTATACTACGGTAAGAGAAGAATGAGATCGAGTTAAATTTTGATGTACTTGTGTTTTCTGATTTGACTGCATTATTGATATTAATATACTGAACATGTACAGAATTATGATAGATTCCTTTCAGGAGAGTATAAGATTCAAACCAGATATGGTTGAGTAGAGATTCCACAGTAAGGATTCTAGATCTAGAATTCCTTTGATATCTGTGTTGTCTATGACTCGATTGTTACAGAAAGGAACAGATGGTATCCTTATGTATTCAGTAGACATACTGCAATCGAGTCTAGCATTGGCAGATTTGCCAATGATGTATGAGTTGGCTGATGTTTGCCCAGATAAGATTTCAAATTTGCTTTATATCAGAAAGATAGATTCCAGAATTGAATTAAGAGTAAGTACTGTTTGTGCTTTAGAATTCAGTACAGAATGATATTAAATGTACAGAATGACATTGAATGAATTGAAAGATCAGTAGAAGAGTACCGACCAGGAGTTACATCTGATTTAGTGTTTCTCTTTGGCATATTTCAGTATGTTCAGAGATATTCCTATGATTTCATGCTCGTTGTATCTATGATATTTTGATATATTCGCAACATCTGATTGACTGAATCGAATAACTGAAGATTGAATGGGATATTCTGAGAAATGTGATTATTGTATACAGAAATTTTTCAGATATGAATTCTGCTTGAAACAGATTGTATTCAGAGTATGCGATATCTGAAGTTAGTATACTGATGGAATTTGACACAGTTGAGATTATGATCAGTGGCTGAGAATGATACCGATATCAGAAAGATCAGAAATTTAAGAAATGTCAGAATTGTCAGAAATTTATTTTGGTCTGAGTTGGCAGATTATCTTATACGATTGTTATTTTGTGTCTGCCTGAGTATCGTTATATTTTTACAGCAGTATTTGATACAGATCAATGTGAACCGTTGAGATTATATACAGTTCAATCCGAATCAGAGTTGAATCCGAGAATTTCAGTGAGTCAGAAATGTGATCAGAAGGTTCAGAATTAGATTTCGATAATCAGAGCAGAGTATCGATCAGAGTGACAGATATGTGATTCGTATTGTATAAGAATGATTATCCTATAATTTCAAATGTTTCAGAATTGTACAGCAGAATTTGATATCGATAATCAGAACCGAATACCAGGTAGGTATTTTTCTTTAATTTATATTATTAACTGATTGTTTATACCAAATAGTTCGAATTGGAAATGACAGATAGGGTCAGAAGCGCACAGAAATGGATTCAGTAGTCGTTCAGTCAACAGAAAGTATATGATAATTAGAACAGATAGTTTTGATATAGACAGATTAAATCAATTGTGACAGAATTGTTACTGAAATGTTGGCAGAACTTGTACTGACAATATCTGAATCGCCAATAAATGAAGACAGAAAGATAGAAATCAGAAGAGTTATTACAGAATTTGTATATTTCTGACTAGACATGTGGAGTATATTTCGATGAATTTCGTAATGAGATCACTGTAATACTTTCCAGATTGTGATGTAATATGATTGTGATTGATAGATTGTTCAATCTAGATTTATTAGTTTGTACCAGATAACGTACAAATATGACCAAATGACACAGATCGATGTCAGAAAAATGGTCAGAATAACTAGAATGCCGAAGTAGAGTATATCAGATTGTGATTTTGCATGATTTTATCTATGGTTTATAGATTGACGGATAGTTGGAATGAACTATCTAGATATTGGAGGATATCCAGGAACTGTAGTGCTGGATTTTAGCACTAGTGACCTGATGTCTTGTCACTTTATGAATTACTGTATGATGATAGCTATCAAACGAGTATTGAGATAGCCACAGATAAGACATTGTACAGTGAGTACTGCAGATTTCCGCTGAATGGGAATGATATTACGGTGACATTTGAGATTGAATTTGATAACAACTGATGATATTGATTTGGTATGAGCTGTTGATTGGTATATACGGATGTTGTATAGCCAGTAATTGCAAATAATTTGATCAGAATGGTTTGATAGAATGAATTTTCTGAAGTAACCACTATTATACATTCCTTCTTTATCTGATTTGATTGTCTGTGATTTCGAGGACGAAATCAGATCTTAGAGGGGGAGAAATGTAAGGCCCGAGAATTTTATCCTATTAATCTGAAATGATTTGGTGATAATTGATATGATTATAGACGGAAAGGATCGGGCCAGGAAAGACGAGATAATGCTTGAAAATGTGCGAGGAACAGTAGCCCTCGCGCATATGCGCGGGCACAGATGCGCGCATATGCGCGACGTGGGCAGAGGACCTCGCGCATATGCGTGAAATGAGTTGCGCATATGCGCGAGCCTGTACAAGCAAAGTCCAGAGGACCTCGCGCATATGCGCGGAGATGAGTCGCGCATATGCGCGAGCTGCCGAGAAGCCGAGCACCGAGACCAGTAGGTCTCGCGCATATGCGCCGATGATGTCGCGCATATGCGCGAGACGTGTAATAGGTGGAATGAGCCACTCGTCCTCTTGCATGTGCGTGGATGTATATATATATATATACACGAATCCTTCCACCTTCGGAAGAAAGGAATCGAGGAAAAAGAAAAAAGAAAAGGGTTCGAAGCATAGACTTGCGACTTTTACGAAATCCGTCCGTCCGATTTTGAATCCGACTTCAGTATTGAGTTCCTATCGACGTAGGCTACAACTGGACGTAAGTTTTGTTACGTTTAGACATGTTCTGAAATTATGATGTTGTCAGAATTAAATGGAATTCATATATGATGTTCTTGACAACTTAGACATCATAGAATCGAAGTCAGATTAAAGAATAGACTGTTTATGAAATTTTTATGAATTTCAGAGTTGATTTAGTTGAGATTCTATATCAGAATTGTGTTATTATTCGGATTATGAGTTGTACTAATACTGGTTATGAATTCTGGTATTATATCTGTGATGTTGAGATAGACGGGGTTACCGTGACTGTATTGTTATGCCGTCGAAAAATCAGTAGATTGATATTGATCAGATTCAGTATTGATTGAGATTGATCAGATTCAGTAATGATTTCGATTGTATCGTGATATCATTGATATGAATTAGATTGTACCTTGTTCAGATATGGATCAGATTATATACCGATTTGAGTATTGATCAGAACAGGTCTTAAATTGAGTTATATACTGATATGATATTTATATGATTGTCATTATCAGATTTGGATATGGACAGATTGGGATACGAAACTTTGTCTTCATCAGACCGAGAAGACAAAGGTATAAATTGATGTTTATTGGGAGATCGACTTGAGTTAGATTCTACTCGAGTTTCCCTAAATCACATACTTGTATGGTATTGTTTTTATACCTTTATGTTTTACTGATTATGTTTATTCTATTGACATAGAAAGTAGAAAGCAGAGAGCTATTGAATAAGAGTCACTGACAGAGGGGCCAGACTATGACAGAGCCGTCACTGACCCATTGCACATTGTCAGAATAGACATAGTCTTGGTAGATACTCCAAGACACCGGACGTTTGGTCATATCGATGTGATTATGAGTAGAGCCGCTCTTATCATAGATATTCGATATAGCTAGGGCCAAGTCCGTAAATAGGAACGTAGCAATTACAACCACCGCGAACGTAAGAGATAGGTGGGAGATTTGTTACATTCCTATTCACCGGGATCCCTAGATTAGAATGAAAGATGAGTCGAGTCTTAGATATCGAGACTAGAACTTGATTTACAGATTTGTATTGATTTATGTTTCGTAGGTTACGATTAATGTTTTATTTACAGACTGGTATTGATACATGTTGTTTGATTATGCTACATGTAATAAGATATAATTCATGCTTTTATGTTAATTCAATTAACTGCATGTCTACATTATTTATACTGGGATTTATTCTCACCGGAGTATCAGGCTGTTGTCTTGTTTGTAAGTGTGCATGACAACAGGTGGGACAAGATCGGGGTCAAGAAGTTGATGAGAGAAGACGAGTTTAGAGTGGTGACTCCGGATTTATTGTAGACTTGGTTCAATACTTGAAATTTAGTAGTTAAACCTTAGACTAGTTTGAACTAGATGCTGTTGTACAAGATTTGTATTATTATACTGGTTTGTATAATAGATTGATTCCATTACCTTCCGCATTTTAAAAAAAAATTTTAGACCCTGTCTATCTTAATTGATAATTAAATCCCAAAGATGATTAAGATAATGATTAGCGTCCGGGTCTCCACAAGAACGATAGATCCTTTAGATTGAGATAGAAGAGAATGAGCGGGGTAGATAGATTGAGTTTTCTTTCCTTGCATGTGATTTGTGAGGGGCCCTCGAACTACTTGCTTGGAAATTTGCGGTAAATTAAAAATTTTCTTTTTAAAAGAACTTAAATGGCCTCATTCATAAAATCACTGGTGAATCAAGTTCAATATTTCAAAATATTGCAGCGGAAGAAAATCAAAGTTTTGCCAACAACAACGATTTAAAAATATCCAACAACTGATAAAAATTGTTTGCGGAAAAACATAACAACTGCTGCACTGAGGTCCTCGGGTGCCACTACTGCCGACCCAAGCTGGCTCACTGGTCCCCGCCCTCGGCCCTGGCCTCATCAGTACCTACAACAATCAAGTCTAGTGAGCCTAAAGACTCAGCATGCATAAATCGCAGGTAACGAGTAAAAATCTGAATTTAAAATATGCATGAGTTAACATATCCTGTCCTGAGGCATACTGAAAATAATCTGTACTGAGCAATTATAATACGTGCATAACTGAACTGGAAATCACTGTAAAAATATTTGCTCCTTGGAGCCTGTATTGAAGTATCTGGTAAAATTTTCTGTTGAGATTATGTTTTACGCCTGTGGCCACTGCACTAAGCTGAACTGATCGGTAACTGGCTACCGGGGAGGCTGAAACTGATCTGAGCTGGCCGGTCACTGGCGACCGGGTGGTACCATACTGAACTGATCGGTCACTGGCGACCGTATAAAATAACACTCCCACATAGTGAATGAACCACAAGCCATATCGCATAAATCTCAAAAATAATCATTTTCTGTTTAATGCACGTAAAATAATTAACTGGCGTAATGAAAATTCCTGTAATTTAACCAACTGGATTGGATTGGATCGTTCCCAGGCTCGCTGCAACCTAACTGTGCCCTGAAAAATATGCAAATGCTTAAACATGACCAACTATGCAATTTACGTTCAAAAGATGCGACTATGACGCCTAATGACTTCGCATTTAATCATGACTCCGAGCCAACCTGAACCGACACTGAACCGACGTATAGTCATGATTAAAATACGCTGAAAAATCATAAAATAATGCTCCTAAAATGATAGGGTCGAAATCTAGGTGAAATGGAGGCCAAAACACGAAACGCTCTTTCGAGAGTCAATTTGGCACATTGCACCGTAAATTCTCGTACGACCTCAAAAATGATCCAAATGACGAGCGGTCAAAAACATGACCTTCCCAACTCAATGAGGCACTGTCCAGTCCAAGGCCATGGGCTAAAAGCCAACCAAGAACTCAAACGACGCTTCTGAACAGCAGCATACTTGCTGTCAAAAATACAGCAGCTGCGCACTTGTTTTTCCTTGTGTCGTTTTCGAGGCTACCGGCCATTGGGGCGTGAACCACCGACCAGAGACTCTTACCAACATCCCAAGGAATGATTTGAACCATGGCTAAGGGCCCTAGGCCAGCCACAATCCGCATCACACCAAATCTTAACCGAAGTGTCCAACCGAGAGCAACGTGCATGCGTGTGTAGTGTTTATGCTATGATCGATGTCTTGCGTCGTTCCAGGGGCCATTTGATTGACCATGGCACGATCTAGACATCTAGGAGCATGATATGAACCGTGGCTAAGGGCCATAGGCCAACCAAGATCCACACCAAGCCACAAAAGAAACGAACCATATGCTGAAAAATGGAAGGGCCGAATGGGGAAAGGGGCTGTTCTTGTTGATTATTTAAAAACCGATGAGCCATGGACCAAGCCACCAAAAGGGCGACTTAGTCACGTCTTAGACATGCTAGGGAAGTGATCCAACCATGGCTAAAGGCCCTTGGGGCAGCCAAGATCAGATCCACAACCCTTGACACAAAACTGAAATTTCGAATCACATTTCTGCACCTATGGGGAACTTGCTGTCATTTCGGTTTTCCAGCAAGTATGGGGCTGGTTTGAATGGACCAACATGGTCCTAATGCATCCTACTACATGTATACAAGCCGCCTTGGGAGCCTGGAGTCGATCCAATACCTGAAACCATCAAAACTCAGAAAAACGTGAAGCTTGTCAAGGGAAGGGCCGAAATTCTGCATGTGTGTTCCAAAATATTTTGACATGTATCTCGGTTTTTGCTTGCTAAAACATGATCATGTACTGAAAAATAAATGATAATATGACTTGATTGAGGTTTGAAAGAAATCTAGACATGCCTGGTTTCGTTTTGAAAGAAAACGAACGAAACAACGACGACGCGGCACGGAGGAGGTGGAGCGCTTCTCTTGCTCTTTCTAGTTCTCGATTTTTTTCTTGCCTTCCCTCTAGCTAAGACTCACGATTTTTACACTGAAAATGGATCTGAATGGTGAGGTATTTCGGTGGAGAGGGAGAGGGATTGAGTGGTTATGAAGGTGAGGAGAAGGGTGCACAAAAATAGGATCATATCAAGACCAAGTCCACTCCCCTTTTGAATTTGAATTTTGAATTGATATCAAATGAGTTGGTGGATGCTTCTAGGAGGTGGTGGCCGAAATTTTGCTTATTTTCTAGTCTAGGATATGTCCATTAATTAATTAAATTGTGCTCCCAAAAATCCTAGAATTATCCTACAACTTACATGCAAAGAAATGGTCAAAAGGTTGATGAGTTGGCAATTAAATTATCTAGCAACTATGGGGGCCGAAAATTGCAATAAAATGAAGGGGAAATATTTTTATCTAGTCAACTAATAATCCTTGAAAGCCTTACTAATCCTTTAATTAATTTAGTGAGCTAACCCATTAATTTAATAACTTAAATGAGTTCATTTCTTAATCACCTCAAATAATTAAATTAAAATCCTCAACTAACTTAAATAATTCCTTAAACTTCTTTTTAACTTAAATGAACTTACTTGCTAGCTAAATTAACTTCTGGAAATATTTCTCAAATCTTAAATTCTATCTCAAAACTCCAACTCCAGTCCGGCCTCACTGAAATAACTGAAATGCTAAAAATCAAACTGCTGAACTGAAATAATAAATAATTAACTTCAAACAAATGCATTTAAAATAATCATGCAATGAAGTCAATTAAATAAAAAAAAAAATCTAGAATTATGCATGGCTTATACGTCTACTGATTTACGGGTTCTACAATCCTTCCCCCTTTAAATAAATTTCGTCCTCGAAATTAGAACTCACCGAATAACTCAGGGTATCGACTTCTCATCTCCGGCTCAGACTCCCACGTAGCTTCCTCCTCTGAATGGTTGAGCCATTTGACTTTGACTCGCTTAACCAACTTGTTCCGAAGTTTCTTCTCCTGTCTGTCTAGGATCTGTACGGGTCTCTCCTCATAAGATAAGTTCGGAGTAAGCTGCAACGGCTCGAAATTCAGCACATGCGAAGGATTTGCCATATACTTCCTCAGCATGGAAACGTGAAAGACATTGTGTACTCCGGCCAGATTTGGCGGAAGAGCCACACGATACGCTAGCGTCCCAACTCTGTCGAGGATCTCAAACGGTCCAATGAATCTCGGACTGAGCTTCCCTTTCTTGCCAAATCTCATGACACCCTTCATAGGTGCCACTTTCACGAAGACATGATCGCCCACTGCAAACTCTAACTCTCTCCTCCGCTGATCGGCATAACTCTTCTGTCGGCTCTGGGCAGTCCTCATCCTATCACGGATCTTGACTACTACATCTGCTGCCTGCTGAACAATCTCTGGACCCAACTCTGCTCTCTCTCCTACTTCATCCCAATGAACAGGAGATCTACACTTGCGACCATACAGCGCTTCATACGGAGCCATACCTATAGACGACTGGAAACTGTTGTTATAGGTGAACTCTACCAATGGTAAGTTCGACTCCCAACTCCCAGAGAAATCAATGACGCAAGCACGGAGAAGATCCTCTAAGATCTGAATAACTCGCTCCGACTGTCCATCTGTCTACGGATGGAAAGCTGTGCTAAACAGCAACTTCGTACCCAAAGTCGAATGCAAACTCTTCCAAAACGAGGAAGTGAATCTGGGATCTCTGTCGGATACGATAGAAACTGGAATACCGTGGAGTCGGACTATCTCTCGGATATACAGCTCTGCATACTGAACCATGGTGAAAGTCGTCTTAATAGGCAAGAAGTGCGCTGATTTGGTAAGACGATCTACAATCACCCAGATAGCATTCGATCCTCTGGCTGACCTCGGCAATCCGGTCACAAAGTCCATGGTAATGTTCTCCCACTTCCACTCGGGAATAGGAAGAGGCTTGAGCAAACCTGCTGGTCTCTGATGCTCGGCCTTCACTAACTGGCAAGTCAGGCACTCGGATACAAAACGCCTGATGTCCTTCTTCATTCCTGGCCACCAATACAATAGCTGCAGATCTTTGTACATCTTCGTACTCCCAGGGTGAATGGAGTACGGGGACGTATGGGCCTCTGATAAGATGTCTGCTCGGATGGAATCACTGCTAGGAACCCATATCCTATCTCGGTATCTCACAATACCGTCGCTGACTGAATACAAAACACTGCCCTTAGCTTCATCTCTCTTCTTCCACTGTGCCAACTGCTCATCTGCTGCTTGACCGCTGCGAATACGGTCAATAAGAGAGGACTGGATAGTCAAGGTAGATAAACGAGGAACTCTACCTCGAGGGTAAGTCTCAAGATCAAACCTCTGCATCTCAATCTGAAGAGGTTTCTGCATCGTCAAATGAGCCATCACTGCGACTTTCCTGCTCAAAGCATCCGCAACTACATTAGCTTTACCTGGGTGGTAGCTAATGTCACAATCGTAGTCTTTCGCAAGCTCCAACCAACGTCTCTGACGCATGTTCAGCTCCTTCTGCGTAAAGAAATACTTGAGGCTCTTATGGTCGGTAAAGATCTGGCACTTCTCCCCATACAGATAGTGCCTCCAAATCTTCAAAGCAAAAACTACGGCCGCTAACTCCAGATCATGGGTGGGGTAGTTCTTCTCGTGGATTTTCAGCTGTCGAGAAGCATACGCTATCACTCTCCCATGCTGCATCAAAACTGCACCTAAACCAAGCTTCGAAGCATCGGTATAAAGGACAAACTCGCCGGATCCTGACGGTACAGCCAAAACGGGTGCTGAGATAAGAGCTTGCTTCAAAGTATCGAAGCTCTTCTGACACTCCTCGCTCCACACAAACTTTACATTTTTCTTGGTCAGTGCTGTGAGTGGAACGGCTATGGATGAGAATCCCTGGATGAATTTCCTGTAATATCCTGCTAGCCCAAGGAAACTGCGGATCTCGGATGCATTCTGAGGCACAACCCAATCTCTGACTGCTGCAACTTTCGCCGGATCTACCTCAATACCACTGCTAGAAACAATGTGGCCCAAGAACGCCACCTTCTCTAACCAGAATTCGCACTTACTGAACTTTGCGAATAGTTTATGTTTCTGCAATGTCTGCAACACTATGGTCAGATGCCTGCTGTGCTCCTCCCGATTCTTGGAGTAGACGAGAATGTCATCTATGAACACTATCACAAACTGGTCGAGGTACGGCTGAAATACGCGATTCATTAGATCCATGAAGATTGCTGGCGCATTCGTCAGACCGAACGGCATCACTAGGAACTCGTAGTGACCATAACGAGTCCTGAAAGCTGTCTTCGAGACATCAGCATCTCTCACCCTCAACTGGTGATAACCGGAACGCAGATCTATCTTGGAGAAAATCGAAGCTCCCTGCAACTGGTCAAACAGATCCTCAATCCTCGGCAGTGGGTATTTATTCTTCACTGTAACCCTGTTCAACTCCCGGTAGTCAATGCAAAGCCTCATCGAGCCATCCTTCTTTTTCACGAATAAGACTGGCGCGCCCCAAGGAGAAAAGCTCGGGCGAATGAACTCCTTGTCGAGAAGTTCTTGGATCTGCTTCTTAAGCTCTGCCATCTCTGTCGGTGCTAGTCGGTATGGCGCTTTGGATATCGGAGTCGTACCTGGCATAAGCTCAATGGAAAACTCCACCTCTCTCTCTGGTGGCATACCAGAGACGTCTTCGGGAAAAACGTCTAAGAAATCTCTAACAATCGGAACATCTGAGGCTGACTGGCTGGGTTCCTCGGGGACAGATAAAAAGGTTGCTAGAAATGCCCAACACCCTCTATGCATGAGCTTCCTAGCCTGAACATAAGGAATAATGCGCGGTAAGGAAAAGTACCTGTCCGTCTCAAATAAGAACTGCTCCGTTCCAGGCGGTCGGACAAGAACGGATCTCCGCTGGAAGTCTATCAACACTCTGTTCCTCAATAGCCAGTCCATCCCTAGGATGATGTCAAATTCCGGCATCGGTAGCACAATCAGATCAGCATAAACAAGATTACCGTGCAGCTCAAGGTCTATATCTCGGATAACATTGGTAGCTGCCATCTCCTCTCCTGACGGCAACACTACTGAAAAGGCTGTATCTAGCCCAATGGTCTGGATCTTGAGAAAGTTTGCAAAGACCTCCGAAATAAATGAGTGAGTGGCCCCTGAATCTATCAAGGCCTTGGTAGCGGAACCAGATATAAAAATTCTCCCTGAAAGAGCGGAGCTCTAAGTTGAATCCCACTACAAGATCTAAACTTATAGACACGCAAAGGTCTAGGTTCCTCTAGCTTAATTTCCCCGAAATAAATCTGAGTAGAGCATGCAATCCTATAACAGTTCTAAGTTCAAAATCTAAATCCCGATTCCCAAAATGCTGAAATTCGAAGAATAACTTAAAGTTTAAAGGTACCTGTCAACAACATAGTCTCCGGGTTGGCTTCCGCGGCATGGAGAGCAAAAACTCTGCCTTGGGTAGGCAGATTCCTCTGAGGGCACTGCAGCAACATGTGGTCTGGACTGCCACACTTAAAACACTTTCCTGAGCCAGCCATACATGCTCCAGGATGGCGACGTGAGCACCTGGGACAGACTGGGTGCTCCTGAGTCCTCGGGGCTGGGCGTCCCCGCTGCTGCTGCTGCTGCTGCTGCTGGCCTCTGTTCCTGGGCGGTCCATGAAAAGACCTCTTATTCTGCTGCTGATGCTGAAGAGGAGAAGGGCGGTGCGGTGCCTGGACTGGGCGCTTGCCCTGGCGATCCCTCTCGATATCCCGCAGATCCTGTTCTGCGGCTAAGGCCTTGGAGACGGCAACCTCATAAGTAGCAGGGTCAGATACCCTAACATCCCGGCGCAAGATCGGCCGTAAACCCACCAGGAAGTGCATCAGCTTGGCTTTGGCATCATTCGCTATCAGGGGCACAAAGTGACAGCCCCTCTCGAACTTACGGATAAACTCCGTAACCGACATATCCCCCTGTCTCAGGCTCATGAACTCGGTGGTCAGCCTGGTGCGAACCTCCCAAGAAAGTGTAGCCAATGTAAGGGCTACCGAAGCTCCTTCCCACCATAAGCGGGCGTCTCCAGTGAACAAGTAGGTGGCACATCGGACTCGGTCTGCGTCCCCCAGCTCCATAAAATCGAAGATAACCTCGAGGGATTTGATCCATCCCTCGGCAACCATGGGGTCAGATGCCCCAGAGAATTCCTTCGGGCGCATCTTCATGAATCGCTCATACACTGCCTCGGGCCCTGTCGGCCTGGCTGCGGCTGCGGCTACGGCTGCGGCATTGCCCCCCGCAAACTGTGCGAAGAACTGTGCCATCCCAGCTAACATCTGGGCACTCATGTCCGGTGGGGGCGGTGGAGGAGGTGGTAGGTCTCCCTCCGGTCTATGCTCCTCTCTGTCCTCTCGGCGAGGCTCCACCTCTCTGTTGCGCTCTAAAATGCGTCTAGGGGGCATACTGTTCCAACATAACCCATACGTAACTAACATGCATAATTCCATAATTTATTTTAAATGAACTCTGAAATACTGAAAATCTGGAAGCATGCTGACAAAATAATTCATGCTATAACTGAAATGCTGAACAAAATGCTGAACTGAAAAACTTACAGACCAAAGGCGTGGCTTCGTGAGCTTCTCGCGGTCGGTAGTAGTGAAACCCTATACAGAACCACCGCTCTGATACCAACTGTGAGGGGCCCTCGAACTACTTGCTTGGAAATTTGCGGTAAATTAAAAATTTTCTTTTTAAAAGAACTTAAATGGCCTCATTCATAAAATCACTGGTGAATCAAGTTCAATATTTCAAAATATTGCAGCGGAAGAAAATCAAAGTTTTGCCAACAACAACGATTTAAAAATATCCAACAACTGATAAAAATTGTTTGCGGAAAAACATAACAACTGCTGCACTGAGGTCCTCGGGTGCCACTACTGCCGACCCAAGCTGGCTCACTGGTCCCCGCCCTCGGCCCTGGCCTCATCAGTACCTACAACAATCAAGTCTAGTGAGCCTAAAGACTCAGCATGCATAAATCGCAGGTAACGAGTAAAAATCTGAATTTAAAATATGCATGAGTTAACATATCCTGTCCTGAGGCATACTGAAAATAATCTGTACTGAGCAATTATAATACGTGCATAACTGAACTGGAAATCACTGTAAAAATATTTGCTCCTTGGAGCCTGTATTGAAGTATCTGGTAAAATTTTCTGTTGAGATTATGTTTTACGCCTGTGGCCACTGCACTAAGCTGAACTGATCGGTAACTGGCTACCGGGGAGGCTGAAACTGATCTGAGCTGGCCGGTCACTGGCGACCGGGTGGTACCATACTGAACTGATCGGTCACTGGCGACCGTATAAAATAACACTCCCACATAGTGAATGAACCACAAGCCATATCGCATAAATCTCAAAAATAATCATTTTCTGTTTAATGCACGTAAAATAATTAACTGGCGTAATGAAAATTCCTGTAATTTAACCAACTGGATTGGATTGGATCGTTCCCAGGCTCGCTGCAACCTAACTGTGCCCTGAAAAATATGCAAATGCTTAAACATGACCAACTATGCAATTTACGTTCAAAAGATGCGACTATGACGCCTAATGACTTCGCATTTAATCATGACTCCGAGCCAACCTGAACCGACACTGAACCGACGTATAGTCATGATTAAAATACGCTGAAAAATCATAAAATAATGCTCCTAAAATGATAGGGTCGAAATCTAGGTGAAATGGAGGCCAAAACACGAAACGCTCTTTCGAGAGTCAATTTGGCACATTGCACCGTAAATTCTCGTACGACCTCAAAAATGATCCAAATGACGAGCGGTCAAAAACATGACCTTCCCAACTCAATGAGGCACTGTCCAGTCCAAGGCCATGGGCTAAAAGCCAACCAAGAACTCAAACGACGCTTCTGAACAGCAGCATACTTGCTGTCAAAAATACAGCAGCTGCGCACTTGTTTTTCCTTGTGTCGTTTTCGAGGCTACCGGCCATTGGGGCGTGAACCACCGACCAGAGACTCTTACCAACATCCCAAGGAATGATTTGAACCATGGCTAAGGGCCCTAGGCCAGCCACAATCCGCATCACACCAAATCTTAACCGAAGGGTCCAACCGAGAGCAACGTGCATGCGTGTGTAGTGTTTATGCTATGATCGATGTCTTGCGTCGTTCCAGGGGCCATTTGATTGACCATGGCACGATCTAGACATCTAGGAGCATGATATGAACCGTGGCTAAGGGCCATAGGCCAACCAAGATCCACACCAAGCCACAAAAGAAACGAACCATATGCTGAAAAATGGAAGGGCCGAATGGGGAAAGGGGCTGTTCTTGTTGATTATTTAAAAACCGATGAGCCATGGACCAAGCCACCAAAAGGGCGACTTAGTCACGTCTTAGACATGCTAGGGAAGTGATCCAACCATGGCTAAAGGCCCTTGGGGCAGCCAAGATCAGATCCACAACCCTTGACACAAAACTGAAATTTCGAATCACATTTCTGCACCTATGGGGAACTTGCTGTCATTTCGGTTTTCCAGCAAGTATGGGGCTGGTTTGAATGGACCAACATGGTCCTAATGCATCCTACTACATGTATACAAGCCGCCTTGGGAGCCTGGAGTCGATCCAATACCTGAAACCATCAAAACTCAGAAAAACGTGAAGCTTGTCAAGGGAAGGGCCGAAATTCTGCATGTGTGTTCCAAAATATTTTGACATGTATCTCGGTTTTTGCTTGCTAAAACATGATCATGTACTGAAAAATAAATGATAATATGACTTGATTGAGGTTTGAAAGAAATCTAGACATGCCTGGTTTCGTTTTGAAAGAAAACGAACGAAACAACGACGACGCGGCACGGAGGAGGTGGAGCGCTTCTCTTGCTCTTTCTAGTTCTCGATTTTTTTCTTGCCTTCCCTCTAGCTAAGACTCACGATTTTTACACTGAAAATGGATCTGAATGGTGAGGTATTTCGGTGGAGAGGGAGAGGGATTGAGTGGTTATGAAGGTGAGGAGAAGGGTGCACAAAAATAGGATCATATCAAGACCAAGTCCACTCCCCTTTTGAATTTGAATTTTGAATTGATATCAAATGAGTTGGTGGATGCTTCTAGGAGGTGGTGGCCGAAATTTTGCTTATTTTCTAGTCTAGGATATGTCCATTAATTAATTAAATTGTGCTCCCAAAAATCCTAGAATTATCCTACAACTTACATGCAAAGAAATGGTCAAAAGGTTGATGAGTTGGCAATTAAATTGTCTAGCAACTATGGGGGCCGAAAATTGCAATAAAATGAAGGGGAAATATTGTTATCTAGTCAACTAATAATCCTTGAAAGCCTTACTAATCCTTTAATTAATTTAGTGAGCTAACCCATTAATTTAATAACTTAAATGAGTTCATTTCTTAATCACCTCAAATAATTAAATTAAAATCCTCAACTAACTTAAATAATTCCTTAAACTTCTTTTTAACTTAAATGAACTTACTTGCTAGCTAAATTAACTTCTGGAAATATTTCTCAAATCTTAAATTCTATCTCAAAACTCCAACTCCAGTCCGGCCTCACTGAAATAACTGAAATGCTAAAAATCAAACTGCTGAACTGAAATAATAAATAATTAACTTCAAACAAATGCATTTAAAATAATCATGCAATGAAGTCAATTAAATTTAAAAATCTAGAATTATGCATGGCTTATACGTCTACTGATTTACGGGTTCTACATGATTGCTAGCATGAGATTCATTTTAATGTTGATTTACATTATGTATGCTAGCATGATACTATGATTTACTGCTTTGAAATACATATTTACCTGATTATCCGATTTGAGTTGGTTTCATGTATTATTGAGTATGAATCAGATCTGATTCATGATCAGCAGTAAGATGATCCGAGAAAGAATGAAACAAGTTTGTAGTATTTGGGTTACTAATGGTTTTGGTAATCAGATATACCTCCTAGAAGAATTCCAGAACGGGACAGTACTTCGGTTGAACAGATAGATATATCAGAAACTCAGATGGAAATACAGTTGAAGAAATTTCAGTCGTTTCAACCGCCGATTTTGAGGGGTACTGAGATGTCTGAAGAGTGTCAGAATTGGTTAGATGACATAGAACTATTGTTTGATATGCTTAAGTATTCAGATGAACAGAGAATTAAACTGGTGCCCAACCAGTTACGGGAGGCCGCCAGGAGTTGGTGGATTACAATAAAGGGAGTATTAGAACAACGTGGTACTGTGATCACGTGGGAAGTCTTTAAAGCCGAATTCTATCGAAGATTTTTTTTCAGTTTCGTACCGAGAAGATAAAAGAGCAGAGTTTGAGAATTTGAGACAAGGCCAACTGAATCTTGAAGAATATGTTGCTAAATTCTCTACTCTACTACGTTTAATTCCTCAGATAGCTGGAAATGATGAAGCTGTAGCTGAGCAGTTCATCAAAGGATTGAATTCAGAGATAGTTGCATTGATAAATATGCAGCGACCTCACCATTTTGCTGATACTTTGAGTAGGGCAAAGAGAGCAGAAGTGAGTCTGATTCGACAACGAGAAAGATTGGATGTGATCCACTCCAAACACAACAACTTCCTCTTAGATTTGATAAAGGCAGTACGAGTGGAAAGCAAGATTTGCTGAAAGCTCGAAAGAAAAAGTTTAAGAAGTTTGGGAGCGGACTAAGTGGTTCGTCTAGCTCCAGTGGTTCTAGCCCGAGTTATATTGGAGTATATTGCAGAACTTGCGGAGGGAGACATCCCACAGAGCAATGCCAGGGAGTGACTGGTAGTTGCCATATTGGTAGACAACCGGGACACTTTTCTAGAGTTTGTCCTCAGAGTATTTCCCGAAGATTTTAGGGAGCAGTAGACCGAGGAACAGACACAGGACACACCTGATGATATAGTGGCAGGTACTGTTCTTTTATGATTATATTGCATAGGTATTGATATATACTAATGCATTTCCTACGATTATCTTTGACTGGGTTGCATTGAGTTATGCTGTATCTGTTGAGTCTGTTTGTACGGTAGTATTGATTCTCTTACTTTTTGGGAAATAAATATTGATATCAGAGATTTCTGTGAAATATTGTATACTACAGTAAGATGAGAATGAGGTCGAGTTAGATTATGATGTACTTGTGTTTCTGATTTGACCGCATTATTGATATTAATATGCTGAACAAGTACAGAATTAGTGTAGATTCCTTTCAGAAAAATATAAGATTCAGACCAGATAGGGCTGATAAGTAGAAATTCCACGATAAGGATTCTAGATCTAGAATTCCTTTGATATCTATATTGTTTATGACTCGATTGATACAGAAAGGAGCAGATGGTATCCTTATGTATTCAGTAGACATACTGAAATCGAGCCTAGTATTGACAGATTTGCCAAGTGATGTACGAGTTTGTTGACGTCTTCCTAAATAAGATTTTGGATTTGCTTTATATCAGGAAGATAGATTTCAGAATTGAATTGATACCAAGTACTGTTTGTGTTTTAGAATTCAGTACAGAATGATATTGAATGTACAGAATGTCACTGAATAAATTGAAAGAATTGAAAGATCAGTAGAAGAGTACTGGCCAGGAGTTACATTTGATTTAGTGTTTCTCTGTGGCATGTTTCAGTATGTTCAGAGGTATTCTAATGATTTATGCTTATTATATCTATGATATTTGGATATATTTGCAGCATCTGATTGATTGAATCGAATATCTGAAGATTGTATTGAATACTCTGAGAACTGTGATTATTGTATACATAAATTATTCAGATAAGACTTTTGCTTGAAACAGATTGTATTCAGAATAAGCGATATCTGAAGTTAATATACCGATTGATTTTGACACAGTTGAGATTGTGATCAGTGACTGAGAACGATACCAATATCAATAAGATCAGAAATTTCAGAAATGTCAGAAATTTATTTGTGTCTGAGTTGGCAGATTATCTTATCCGATTATGTTTTGAACTGCTTGGGAATTGTTAGCTTCTAGATAAATATTTGATACAGATTATTCAAATCGAATCAGAGCTGAATTCGAGAATTTCGGCAGTTCAGAGATTAAACCAGAATGTTCAGAACTTAAATTCGATAATCAGAGCAGAACATCGATCAGAGTGGCAGATATGTGATTTTTACTTTATGAGAATGATTATCTTGTGTAATGCCCTAGATGGTCATATTTAAAATGCAAAGATGAAATGTTGCTTGAAGGGAGACCGCCCCCGCACCTAGAGAAGCACCGCACCCGCGGTGGGCACAGCGCACCCGCGGTGAACAGTGACCTTACCCGCGGTGCTGCATGCGAGAAATCCACCTTTGTTCCTTGTTGTGACACATGGCATATATATATATATAGATATTGGACTGATTTAGTCTTTCTCATTTCAGAATTCAGAACCGAGAGCATCTTCAACAATTCCTCAAGTTCTCCCGAAGTTATAATGGTGATTGTGTGAGATTTATACATTAAAACTTGAATCTAAATATAGATTTGGATTCCTCTCTTTGAAGGCTACAAGGGAATGTACGTATTGTTTCTTTTCAGCATGTTTTGAAGTTGAGTTGTATGAGAAAATCAGATATGAGTTATATTATATGTTCTTATGATTATGGTGAGTATGGAAATACAATCGGATCGATTTTCAGATACCGTTTGAGATGGTGTCGATTTTCCAGCATGTATATTGAGTTAAGATAGTGAAGAGTTCAATATAATACATTATATTTTAATGAGGAGTATGAGTTGATTGTGATTGATTATGATGTTATTGAGTGATCGGTATCGCAGGATTATGCCGTTGTACCGTCGATTTGTATTGAGATTGATTATCAATTCATATATGTGTTGAATGATGTAGAAGTTTGATAGAATACACATTGATTATGCCATTTCAGATTTGTATTGGTAAATTTGGGAACAATACTTCGACTACGACGACGATTATACTACGACGAAAGGTATAATGCATATCTTGCTTGGGGAAGACACAACTCAAATAAGATTCAATTTGAGTTTCCCAACGAAATCACATACTAGATTAGTTGCTTGTCTTTTGATATGATTATGATTTGTTTATAGATTATATTCAAATCTTTTGATATGATTATGCATTTATAGATTTATATTCATGCATTTGAGATAGGAGAGTCATTGGCAGATTTGCCAAACTTCTAGACGTTCGGTGTATCGACGCATAGGAGCAGATATCCTCCGATTGTAGACATTCGATACAGACTTGACCGAAGTCTAGGAATAAGATGTACAGTTACCCCGATTGGGAGGGTAGGTGACAGACATTGACGTCTTATTCACACTGGGATCCCTAGAGTTAGAGTTGAGTCGAGTCAAGACGTGATTTGATTTGAATTGTATGCTTATATAGATGGGTTTTATAGACTATGGAACCTTTTGTTATTGTTTCATTCATGATTTATGATTATGTATCAGCATGCATACATGTTTTATACTGGGATTTGTTCTCACCGGAGTTTCCGGCTGTTGTTATGTCTGTATGTGTCCATAACAACAGGTGGGGCAGGATCAGGGTCGCGAGAGAGATGAGAGATGGACATAGCGTGGTGATCACGGGCGTAGCAGAGGAACTAGTAGTTGTACTTTTGACATGTATTGTTCTTAAATACTGGTTTGTACAATATGAATAAAACGAGGCATGTATCTTATGTTTGTTGTAATGAAATGAATATAAAATTATATTGTGCTTGAGTTGTAAACATTTGATTTAATGTTAAAAGCAAAATTTTGACCCGTATTTGTGAACAAGGATCCGATTAATCCCGAAAAGAATTGAGTTAGAGCCCGGGTCCCCACAACAGGTGGTATCAGAGCAGTAGGTTCAGTAGACTGAGATAGAATAGAATGAGCGGGGTAGATCGAGTCCTCTTCCTTGCTTTTGATGTGCTAGCATGATTTATTGCTTTCCCTATTACATGTTGTATTGTTATCTGAATTGATTTACAGCATGTACTTGTGAAGACTGAATCAGAACCGATTCTGGATCATAGGTATTTGATCAGAGGAGGGCTGAGACAGATTGTATAGATTGTATACTAATCTGTTTGATAATCAGATTATGCAGCCTAGAAGGATACCACAACCAGCTGTAGGGGCAAGTGCCAGAACAGGGTAGTACGTCAGGTACTCAGATGGATGTTACAGCTACACATATGGAAGCCTTATTGAAGAGATTTCAATCATTCCATTCTCCGACTTTAAAGGACACGGAAAATGCAGTGGATTGTGAGAGCTGGCTAGACGATATAGAGATGTTGTTTGAATCTCTGGCTTATACAGACGAACGAAGAGTAAAACTAATCGGGCATCAGTTGCAAGAAGTTGCGAAAAGCTGGTGGTTGACCACAAAAAGAGCCTTAGAACATCGAGGTATCAATATTACTTGGAAAGTATTTAAAGATGAATTTTATCAACGTTTCTTTCCAGTGTCGTATCGAAAAGAAAAAGGGGCCGAATTTGCCAATTTGAGACAGGGGCAGTGGAACATAGAAGAGTATGTTGCCAAGTTTTCTTCTTTGCTCAGATTTGCGCCACACGTGGCAGGAAATGATGAAGCGGTCGTCGATCAATTCATCAATGGTTTGAATCCGGACATTTTTACTTTGGTGAACACGGGACGACCCAACACCTTTTCTGATGCACTGAACCGAGCAAAGGGAGCAGAGGCTGGCTTGATCAGGCAGCAAGGAGCTTCTTATAGTGCTCAAAGCCAGAGACAGCCACAGCTTACCGCCCAATTTCCACCACCTCCTCCTCGATTTGATAGTGGAAGCAGTAGTAGTGGCAAGAAGGATTTTCTGAAAGCAAAGGGCAGACAATTTAAGAAGTCAGGGAGCAGTTCGCCGAGCTCCAGTGGGTCACGACAGAGAGGTCCTGGCCAGAGTGCAGAGTATACTGGTGTTTATTGCGGTTCTTGTGGTGGCAGGCATGCCACTGAGCAGGGTCAGGGAGTGATGGGCAGATGCAACATATGTAGGCAACAGGGACATTTTGCCAGAGTTTGTCCCCAGAGAGGTGCACAGAGATTCCAGAGTGCAGGGTCATCAGCATCAGTGACTCAGCCTTAGAGGCAAGCTTCGTCTGTCCATTCCTTCCAGCCCACGCCTACACAGTCCCAGCCTAGAGCCAGAGGTGGCCAGACAGTGAGCCAACCTCCCAAACAACAGGCTCAAGTGTTTGCATTGACGGAAGAGCAAGCCCAAGATGCACCGGACGATGTGATTGCAGGTAATTGTTTTCTTTGCGGTTATCCTGCATATGTGTTGATAGACACAGGTGCATCCCATACATTCATATCTGAGCGTTTTGTATTATTGCATTCATTGCCTGTCGAGTCATTGTCCACTGTAGTGTCTATTTCTTCTCCGTTGGGAAGTGGTCTGATATCTATGACTTCAGTTAGACATTGCTTACTACAGTTTGAAGGGCATGAGATCGATTTAGAATGTGTTGTACTTGGGTTATCTGATTTTTATTGTATTGTTGGGATTGACATGTTGACTAAGTACAGAGCCACCGTAGATTGTTTTCACAGGATTGTCAGATTCAGACCTGAAATGACAGAGGAGTGGAAATTCTACGGTAAGGGTTCAAGATCTCGGATTCCCTTAGTATCTGCTCTGACTATGAGTAGATTGCTGCAGAAAGGAGCAGAGGGGTTCCTTATTTATTTTGTAGACCTACAGAAATCGAGCCCGGCATTGGCAGATTTGCCAGTAGTACGGGAGTTTGTAGATGTATTTCCAGATGAGATCCCGGGGTTACCTCCAGCCCGAGAGGTAGATTTTAGCATTGATCTTATTCCAGGTACCGTTTCTATTTCGAGAACTCCATATGGGATGGCGCCAATAGAATTGAAAGAATTGAAAACACAATTAGAAGATCTTCTAGCCAAGGGATATATCAGACCTAGTGTATCTCCTTAGGGTGCTCCAGTGCTATTCGTGCGCAAGAAAGACGGTTCAATGAGATTGTGTATCGACTACCGGCAACTGAACAAGGCGACGGTAAAGAACAAATATCCATTGCCTCGTATCGATTATTTATTAGATCAGTTGCAGGGATCCTCTGTTTATTCCAAGATCAATCTGAGATCTGTATATCACCAGTTGAGAGTTAGAGATGTTGATATATCGAAGACAGCATTCCGAACCAGGTATGGACATTATGAGTTTGTGGTCATGCCTTTTGGTTTAACGAATGCTCTAGCGGTGTTTATGGGGTTGATGAACCGTGTCTTTCAGAGGTATTTAGATGAGTTTGTGATTGTTTTTATCGATGATATTTTAGTGTATTCCAAGAGTATGACTGAGCATGCCGATCATTTGAGAATTGTGTTGCAAACGTTAAGAAATGAAAGATTATTTGCTAAACTGTCGAAGTGTGAGTTTTGGCTGAGACAGGTTGTCTTCTTGGGTCATATCATATCTGGAGACGGTATTTCTGTAGATCCGAGTAAAGTTGAAGCTGTGATCGGTTGGCCAAGACCGACTTATGTGCCAGAGATACGCAGTTTCATGGGTCTAGCAGGGTACTATAGACGATTCATTAAAGATTTCTCCAGTATTGTGAAGCCGATTACCCAGTTGACACAGAAGAATGCGCCATTTGTGTGGTCTACAGACTGTGAGTCTAGCTTTCTGGAGTTGAAGAAGAGGCTGACCAATGCACCTGTCTTGATGATGATTCCTTCAGGTACTGGCGATTTCGTTGTATATTGTGATGCATCCCACAGAGGGCTAGGATGTATTCTTATGCAACGAGGTCATGTGATCGCATACGCCTCGAGACAACTGAAGCCACACGAGATTCGATACCCCATTCATGATCTTGAATTGGCGGCGATCGTATTTGCATTAAAGATTTGGCGTCATTATCTTTATGGTGAGAAATTTGATATTTACTCTGACCATAAAAGCCTGAAGTATCTGTTTTCTCAATCGGAATTGAATATGAGACAGCGTAGATGGCTCGATTTGTTAAAGGACTTTGATTGTGAAATCAAATACTATCCAGGGAAGTCAAATGCTGCAGCAGATGCCTTAAGTCGAAAAGTTTGTACTTTATCCTTGCCGACGATAGGTGTTTCAAATTTAATTGAAGATGGCTGTTTGTCTGGTTTAGCATTTGATACAAATAGTAGACCGCTGAGACTTGCTTCGATTCAAGTTGAGCCAGATTTGATTTTGAAAATTAAAGAGGCACAAAGAACTGATCAGAATGTGCAAAAGTCGATTCAGATGGTCAGATCAGGACATCAGTCTGAATATCAGGTACATGATTTTGTTCTGTATGTGAATAACCGTCTTGTAGTGCCAGATGTTTCAGACTTGAAACAACAGATTATGTCAGAAGCGCACTGTAGTCGGTTCAGTATTCATCCTGGTGGCAGGAAGATGTACAACGATTTGAAGACACAATTCTGGTGGAAACAGATGAAGTCAGATATTGCAGAATTCGTGTCTAAGTGCTTGAATTGCCTGCAGGTGAAAGCCGAGAGAAAGAAGCCCGGAGGTTTACTTCAGAGTTTATCTATTCCTGAATGGAAATTAGATCACATTTCCATGGATTTCGTGACGAAATTACCTCGATCATCCCGGGGCTGTGATGCGATTTGGGTCATTATTGACTGATTGACCAAATCAGCGTGTTTTATTCCATACAGAATGACATATCGACACGATCAGATGGAAGAGTTGTATGTCAGAAAGGCAGTCAGACTGCATGGTGTGCCGAAGTCTATCGTATCAGATCGTGATCCACGATTCACTTCACACTTTTGGCACAGTTTGCAGCAGGCTTTAGGTACGACATTGCACCTGAGTACTGCTTATCATCCTCAGACAGATGGACAGTCAGAGCGGACTATCCAGACTTTATAGGACATGTTGAGAGCTGTAGTGCTAGATTTCGGCACTAGTTGGCAAGATTCACTACCGTTGTGTGAATTCTCGTACAACAACAGCTATCAAACGAGCATAGAGATGGCACCGTTTGAAGCATTATATGGCAAGAAGTGCAGATCTCCTTTATACTGGGATGATATATCTGAGGTACCAGAACTTGGGCCTGATATGATTCGTGAAATGACTGAGAAAGTGAAGATAATTCAGAAGAGAATGAAAACAGCATAGGATAGACAAAACAAATATGCCAATATCAGACGTGGACCGCTTGTATTTGAAAAAGGGGACAGAGTATTCTTGAAGATTTCTCCCTTCAGAGGCATTGTCAGATTTGGCAAGCGTGGGAAATTGTCTCCTAGATACATCGGTCCATACGAGATTCTTGAGAAGATTGGCGATCGAGCGTATCGACTGGCTCTTCCTCCCTCTCTATCCAGGATACATGACGTTTTTCATGTATCGATGTTGCGAAAATATATGCCTGATTATTCTCATGTCATTCGGCCTGACGAAGCTGAGCTGGATCAGACGTTGAATTATGTTGAACAACCGATACAGATTCTTGATCGGAATGAGAAACAGCTCCGAACGAAGACTATTCCACTAGTGAAAGTCCACTGGAGTCGTCATGGCACAGAGGAAGCGACTTGGGAGACAGAAGCAGATATGAGACAGAAATATCCCGAGTTATTCTCATGGTGTGAGTATTTATTCATCTTTTGGATTTTAATGCTGCTATTACTCGCTTTGATTAATTGATTTCACGTTCGAGGACGAACTAATATCTAAGAGGGGGAGAAATGTAATGCCCTAGATGGTCATATTTAAAATGCAAAGATGAAATGTTGCTTGAAGGGAGACCGCCCCCGCGCCTAGAGAAGCACCGCACCCGCGGTGCATGGACAGAAAGATGGCCATTTTACCGTAGGGTCACCGCACCCGCGGTCCAGAGAGAGTGCACCAGCGGTTGATGTCCAGTAAGGTAGAAAATTTTATTCGAAGCAAGACCGCACCCACGGTCACGGAAGGACCGCACCCGCTGTCGTCGAATTTCAGAAAATGAAAGGCATGCCGTGAAAAGAGCCTAAAACTCCTTCCTTGAAACCTTTCTTGAAAATTTGCGGAAAATTAAAAATTTTCTTTTTAAAAGAACTTAAATGGCCTCATTCATAAAATCACTGGTGAATCAAGTTCAATGTTTAAAATAATAGCAGCGGAAGAAAATAAAGTTTTGCCAACAATAACAATTTAAAAATTATCCAACGACTGATAAAAATTGTTTGCGGAATAAAATAACAACTGCTGCACTGAGGTCCTCGGGTGCCACTACTGCCGACCCAAGCTGGCTCACTGGTCCCCGCCCTCGGCCCTGGCTTCATCAGTACCTACAACAATCAAGTCTAGTGAACCTAAAGACTCAGCATGCATATGTCGCAGGTAACGAGTAAAAATCTGAATTTAAAATATGCATGATTTAACATATCCTGTCCTGAGGCATACTGAAAATGATCTGTACTGAGCAATTATAATACGTGCATAACTGAACTGATAATCACAGTAAAAATGTTTGCTCCTTGGAGCCTGTACTGAAATAAGTGATAAAATTTTCTGTTGAGATTATGTTTTACGCCTGTGGCCACTGCACTAAGCTGAACTGATCGGTAAATGGCTACCGGGGAGGCTGAAACTGAACTGAGCTGGCCGGTCACTGGCGACCGGGTGGTACCATACTGAACTGATCGGTCACTGGAGACCGTATAAAATAACACTCCCACATAGTGAATGAACCACAAGCCATATCGCATAAATCTCAAAAATAATCATTTTCTATTTTCATGCACGTAATATAATTAAATGGCATAATGAAAAATCCTGTAATTTTACCAACTGGATTGGATTGGATCGTCCCCAGGCTCGCTGCAACCTAACTGTGCCATGAAAAATATGCAATAGCTTAAACTTGACCAACTATGCAATTTACGTTCAAAAGATGCGACTATGACGCCTAATGACTTCGCATTTAATCATGACTCCGAGCCAACCTGAACCGACACCGAACCGACGTATAGTCATGATTAAAATACGCTGAAAAATCATAAAATAATGCTCCTAAAATGATAGTGTCAAAATCTAGGTGGAATGGAGGCCAAAACACGAAACGCCCTTTCGAGAGTCAATTTGGCACATTGCACCGTAAATTCTCGTACGACCTCAAAAATGATCCGAATGACAAACGGTCGAAAACATGACCTTCCCAACTCAATGAGGCACTGTCCAGTCCAAGGCCATGGGCTAAAAGCCAACCAAGAACTCAAACAAGCCTTCTAAACGACACAGCAACTTGCTGTAAATTTCCAGCAGCTGCGCAACTACAAGACTTGCATTGGTTTCGAGACTATCGGCCATTAGGGGCGTGAACCACCGACCAGAGACTCTTACCAACATCCCAAGGAATGATTTGAACCATGGCTAAGGGCCCTAGGCCAGCCACAATCCGCATCACACCAAAACTCAACCGAAGGGTCCAACCGAGAGCAACGTGCATGCGTGTGTAGTGTTTATGATATGATCGATGTCTTGCGTCGTTCCAGTGGCCATTTGATTGACCATGGCACAATCTAGACATCTAGGAGCATGATATGAACCGTGGCCAAGGGCCATAGGCCAACCAAGATCCACACCAAGCAACCACAAACCGAAACCATATGCTGAACAAATGAAGAAGCCGAATGGGGAAAGGGGCTGTTTTGATGTTTTGATTAAAAACCGAGGGGCCATGGATCAAGCCACCAAAAGGGTGACTTAGTCACGTCTTAGACATGCTAGGGGAGTGATCCAACCATGGCTATAGGCCCTTGGGGCAGCCAAGATCAGATCCTTCCTCCATGACAAGAAACTGAATTTTCGAACAACATTTTCTGCATCTATGGGGACTTGCTGTCATTCTGAATTTCCAGCAAGCATGGGGCTGGTTTGAATGGACCAACATGGTCCTAATGCATCCTACTACATGTATATAAGCCGCCTTGGGAGCCTGGAGTCGATCCAATACCTGAAACTCACAAAACAAAAGAAACCGTGAAGCTTGCCAATAAATTCGAAAATTCTGCATGTGTGGTTTCAAAATGTTTTGACATGGATCTCGATTTTTACTTGAATAAACATGATCATGTACTGAAAAATAAATGATAATATGACTTGATTGAGGTTTGAAAGAAATCTAGACATGCCTGGTTTTGTTTCGAAAGAAAACGAACGAAACGACGACGACGTGGCACGGAGGAGGTGGAGCGCTTCTCTTGTTCTTTCTAGTTCTCGATTTTTTCTCCCTTTCTCCCTAGCTGTTATTCACGTTTTTTCTACTGAAAATGGGTCTGATTTCGGTGGGGAGGGAGTGTGATGGAGTGGTTATGAGGGGTGAGGAGGATGGTGCAAGATATAAGGATCATATCAAGACCAAGTCTTCATGCATTTGAATTTTGAATTTTGAATTGCTATCAAATGATCTCTTGGGTGATTCTAGACTATAGTGGCCGATTTTATCATGCCAAACAAGGGTTAGGATAGTGGTCTAGTATTAATTAATTAAGGTGGAAAAATAGCTAAAAGAATTAGCATGCTAATCAACCAAGAATGGGTCAAAGGTGAGTTGGCAAGTCCTAGTTTGTTCTTCTAGGGGTGTGGCCGAAAATGCATGATAAATGGTAGGGGAAAAATTGATTATCTAGTAATTTAATAACCCTTAAAAGCCTTACTAATCTTTTAATTAATTTAGTGAACTAACCCCTTAATTAAGTAACTTAAATGAGCTCATTTCTTAATCACCTCCAATAATTAAATTAAAATCCTCAACTAACTTAAATAATTCCTTAAACTTCTTTTTAACTTAAATGAACTTACTTGCTAGCTAAATTAACTTCTGGAAATATTTCTCGAATCTTAAATTCTATCTCAAAACTCCAACTCCGGTCCGGCCTCACTGAAATAACTGAAACGCTAAAGATCAAACTACTGAACTGAAATAATAAAATAATTAACTTCAAACAAATGCATTTAAAATAATCATGCAATGAAGTCAATTAAATTTAAAAATCTAGAATTATGCATGGCTTATACGTCTACTGATTTACGGGTTCTACATGCCGTGGGCACAGTGCACCCGCGGTGAAGAGTGACCGCACCCGCGGTGCTGAATGCGAGAAATCCACCTTTGTTCCTTGTTGTGACACATGGCATATATATATAGATATTGGACTGATTTAGTCTTTCTCACTTCAAAATTCAGAACCGAGAGCATCTTCAACAATTCCTCAAGTTCTCCCAAAGTTATAATGGTGATTGTGTGAGATTTATACATTAAAACTTGAATCTAAATATAGATTTGGATTTCTCTCTTTGAAGGCTACAAGGGAATGTACGTATTGTTTCCTTTCAGCATGTTTTGAAGTTGAGTTGTATGAGAAAATCAGATATGAGTTATATTATATGTTCTTATGATTATGGTGAGTATGGAAATACAATCGGATCGATTTTCGGATATCGTTTGAGATGGTGTCGATTTTCCAGCATGTATATTGAGTTAAGATAGTGAAGAGTTCAATATAATACATTATATTTTAATGAGGAGTATGAGTTGATTGTGATTGATTATGATGTTATTGAGTGATCGGTATCGCAGGATTATGCCATTGTACCGTCGATTTGTATTGAGATTGATTATCAATTCATATATGTGTTGAATGGAGTAGAAGTTTGATAGAATACACATTGATTATGCCATTTCAGATTTGTATTGTTAAATTTGGGAACAATACTTCGACTACGACGACGATTATACTACGACGAAAGGTATAATGCATATCTTGCTTGGGGAAGACACAACTCAAATAAGATTCAATTTGAGTTTCCCAACGAAATTACATACTAGATTAGTTGCTTGTCTTTTGATATGATTATGATTTTTTTATAGATTATATTCAAATCTTTTGATATGATTATGCATTTATAGATTTATATTCATGCATTTGAGATAGGAGAGTCATTGGCAGATTTTCCAAACTTCTAGACGTTCGGTGTATCGACGCATAGGAGCAGATATCCTTCGATTGTAGACATTCGATACAGACTTGACCAAAGTCTAGTAATAAGACGTACAGTTACCCCGATTGGGAGGGTAGGTGACAGACAGTGACGTCTTATTCACACTGGGATCCCTAGAGTTAGAGTTGAGTCGAGTCAAGACGTGATTTGATTTGAATTGTATGCTTATATAGATGGGTTTCATAGACTATGGAACCTATTGTTATTTTTTCATTCATGATTTATGATTATGTATCAGCATGCATACATGTTTTATACTGGGATTTGTTCTCACCGGAGTTTCCGGCTGTTGTTATGTTTGTATGTGTGCATAACAACAGGTGGGGCAGGATCAGGGTCGCGACAGAGATGAGAGATGGACAAAGCGTGGTGATCACGTGCGTAGCAGAGGAACTAGTAGTTGTACTTTTGACATGTACTGTACTTAAATACTGGTTTGTAGAATATGAATAAAACGAGGCATGTATCTTATGTTTGTTGTAATGAAATGAATATAGAATTATATTGTGCTTGAGTTGTAAACATTTGATTTAATGTTAAAAGCAAAATTTTGACCCGTATTTGTGAACAAGGATCCGATTAATCCCGAAAAGAATCGAGTTAGAGCCCGGGTCCCCACATCTTGTGATGTCAAATGTTTCAGAATTGCACGACAGAATTTGATATCGATAGTCAGAACCGAATACTAGGTAGGTATATTTTTTTTTTAAATTTATATTATTAATTGATTTGTTTGTACCAAATAGTTCGAATCTGAAATGACAGGTAGTGTCAAAAACGCACCGTAGTGGATTCAGTTTTCATTTTGTGACCGAGAATGTATGATATTCGAACTGATAGTTTTGACTTAGACAGATTAAATCAGTTGTGACAGAATTTGTACTGAAACGTTGGCAGAATTTGTACTGAAATGTCTGAATCGCCAATAAATGAAGATAGAAAGATAGAAATCAGAAGAGTTATTACAGAATTGGTATATTTCTTACTAGACATAGGGAGTATAATTCGATGAATTTCGTAATGAGATCACTATAATACTTTCCAGATTGTGATGTAATATGATTGTGATTGACAGATTGTTCAATCTATATCTATTAATTTGTACAAGATGACGTTCAAACATGACCAGATGACAAAGATCGATGTCAAAGAAATGGTCAGATTGAGTAGAAGGTTGAAATAGATTATATCAGATTGTGAATTTTGATTGAGTTTGTAATTGTGGCAGAACATACCATGAACTCATTCATATATTATCCACCGACTGACAGATAGCTAGAGTGTACTATCCGGATATTGAGAGATATCCAGAGAGTTGCAGTGCTGGATGCTAGCACTAGTTGACATGACATATTGTCACTATATAAATTATTGTATAATGATAGATATCAAACGAGTATTGAGATAGCTACAGACGATACATTGTACAGTAAGTACTGCAAATTTCTTTGGTATAAGAATAATATCTCGGAAATACCTGAGATAGGATCTGATAGGGTCAGAGATATGACAAAGAAAATGTAGCTAATTCAGAAAAGAATGAAGATAGCTCAGACCAGACAGACTTAATATGCCGACTTCGGATGGTGACGATTGGTATTTGGGGCCGAAGATTTAATATATCCTTGACTGGGATAAACTGTGACACCTCTGACCCATTTTATAAAATAACAGCGGAATTTAAAATTTTTCTTTAAAGGGAGGAATGATTCAAGATACATTTCCAATATATATACCGTCAAAAGAATATACATGATCCAAAAAGTGTTGCGTCAAAATACAAAATATCATTTTGATCATGTATAACAAAATAATCTTCCACTTCCTTCCATCTCTATATGCATATGACCCCGGCTTCAATCAACGTCCTGGTTCGTCGCTCTTATCTGCATCACATGAATAACTGAAATGAGTATAAAACTCAGCAAGTGGAACTCTTACATAGCAATGTACATAGCATACTCTGTAAAACATGGCTTTAAAAAAATTAAATACCATCAACTCTGAATCATGAATAACATAGCAATAATTGTTATAAGATGGTATTTCTCTTTTCTCTGTTGGATTGATATCTATATAGTATCTCTGGCTCTGTACCTATATCTCATCGATATAAATCGATAACTCTGAGGGATATAAGCCTATGGTCGTTGATCAACTAATTGCATGCAATCTCTGACTATGTATCTATCAATCCATAAAACATTTGAACTCTCTCTTGGGCATTTTAACAAACACTTTGCATACTCTATCTCTTGTATTCCCTTTTACACAATTGAGACATTCAATTGCCTCCAATATATATAACAAGTGTATCCATACATAATCATGAATCAAATGAAGGGAATAGCACATTAAAACCATTGAAATACCATACATATATTATCATGTGAGCACAATAATGAAATTCCACTTACAACCACTTGGAACCTAGAATATATCTCTTGATAGCAATCCTACAACAATAAACCATGTATTGCACCATCAAAATCTCAATAATCATAAACCCAAATCAATTAATCCATAAAACCAACACAATCACCAAACCCATGATTTCTCCCAACACCAAAACCAAGATTGAACTATACCAAAAGCTTACCTTAGCTTCCTTGAACCCAAGTAAACCTTGATCTCACAACAAAAAGCCACCAAGATGCAAGAATCAAAGGAAGGAAATGGAGAAATGAGGAAACCCTAGTCTCCCTTGAGAGAAGAATCGAGAATGAGGGGAAGGAAATGAGAGAAATGAAGCCCACTCATCCATTTAACTCACTTAAAATCCGAAAACACGCTTCTACTGTTCATGCACCGCGGGTGCGCTCCAACATGCACCGCGGGTGCGCTATGCCTTCGGCAACTCAACCAAAAATCTGAAAATATCGACCGCAGGTGCGCTCTATAAAAGACCGCGGGTGCGCTCTGGTCTCGGCCAATCCACCGCGGGTGCGCTGCACTATGGACCGCGGGTGCGGTGAAGCTACTGGAAAAACATCACAATTCTTAACATGAGACCGCGGGTGCGGTCCCCTCTGCATCCAACAACCAACTCTATGCAACAAAGATCGAATCGAAACGCTGATACAATACAACTACACACATCAACTAATATCAACAATGCCACAAAACAATAATAACCAACAATATTATGACCCATAAACACAACTCTTAACATCACAATATACTAAAAATCAACCAAATAGTCAATAATCATACGAAATCTTAAACCGTACCGTACACCAGGCTTGGCTATTACAATCTCCCTCCTTAAGGGAATTTCGTCCTCGAAATTGATGTAACTGCGCAAACAACTCAGGATACTTCTCTTTCATCTCATCCTCTTGTTCCCACGTGGCTTCTTCAATCAAATGATTCCTCCAAAGGACTTTAACAATGCCGATCTCTTTGTTTCTCAACACTCTAACTCTGCGATCCAGAATCTGGACCGGAATCTCTTGGTACGTCAAATTCGGCGTCAAATTCAATGGCTCGTGGTGAAGAATATGGGAAGGATTCGCAATATACTTCCTGAGCATTGAAACATGAAAAACATTATGAACTCTGTCAAGATCTTGCGGTAGGGCTAACCTGTAAGCTCGATCACCATCTCTATCCAAGATCTCAAATGGGCCAATAAATCTCGGACTCAACTTTCCCTTCTTGCCAAACCGCATCACACCCTTAAGAGGTGCTATATTCAAGAACACATGGTCGCCAACCTTAAACTGCAACGGTCTACGACGCACATCAGCATAACTCTTCTGTCTCGACTGTGCTGTCTTCATCCTCTCTCGAATAACAACAACAACATCAGCTGTCTGTTGGACCAACTCTGGACCCAACATCTTCCTCTCACAAATCTCATCCCAATTCAATGGCGATCTACACTTTCTGCCATAAAGTGCTTCATACGGTGCCATGCCAATCGTCGCTTGGTAACTATTATTGTACGTGAACTCAACAAGAGGCAATTTGGAATCCCAGCTACCAGGATAATCAATAGTACAAGCTCTGAGCATATCTTCTAAAATCTGAATAACTCTCTCTGATTGACCGTCGCTCTGGGGGTGATATGCTGTACTAAATGCTAACCGTGAACCCATAGCTCTGTGCAAACTCTTCCAAAACTCTGAAGTAAATCTAGGGTCACGATCAGACACGATCGACACAGGAACACCATGAAGTCTAACAATCTCTGCTATGTACTCTTCGGCATACTGGTTCATAGAATACGTCGTCTTGACTGGAAGAAAATGTGCTGACTTGGTCAACCGATCTACAATAACCCAAATAGAGTTAAAACCTTTCTGCGTTCTTGGAAGACCAGTCACGAAGTACATCGTAATAAGCTCCCATTTCCATTGAGGAATCGGCAATGATAGTAATGTCCCAGCAGGTCTCTGGTGCTCGATCTTCACCTGTTGACAAGTTAGGCACTGAGAAATAAACATGGCAATATCTTTCTTCATACCTGGCCACCAATAGAGTCTTCGAAGATCCTGATACATCTTGGTGCTACCTGGATGTATCGAGTATGGCACGGTATGTGCCTCTATAAAGACGTCTCGAGGAATATCGTCACCAGTAGGAACACAAATACGGCCTCTGAAAGTCACCAATCCATCTCCATTCAATCCAAACTCTGAATTACCTCTCTCCTCTGCTCTGGCTCTCAACTCTGTCAACTGTAAGTCATTAACCTGCTCTGTACAGATCTTGTCTGTCAATGTAGCCCGAATAAACAACGCTGAAAAGCGAGCAATGGTTCCCGGAAAAACCAAAGCTATCTTTTCTCGCTGCAAATCTAACAACAATGGCTTCTGAATCAAAGAATTCAAAGAAGAACTCGACTTACGGCTCAAAGCATCTGCTACAACATTTGCCTTCCCTGGGTGGTAACTAATCGTCACATCATAATCTTTGACAAGCTCTAACCACCGTCTTTGTCGCATATTGAGTTCTTTCTGAGAAAACAAATACTTCAAACTCTTGTGGTCCGTGAAAATTTCACACTTTTCGCCATATAAGTAATGTCTCCAGATTTTCAAGGCGAAAACCACAGCTGCCAGCTCCAGATCGTGCGTAGGATAATTCTTCTCGTAGTCCTTCAACTGGCGAGAAGCATAAGCTATAACTTTCCCACGCTGCATCAGCACTGCACCAAGACCCTTTTTCGACGCATCAGTATAAACAACAAAATCCTCTGAACCACTGGGCAATGCAAGAATAGGAGCTGTCGTCAACTTATCTTTCATCTCTTGGAATCCACTCTGGCATTCATTGGACCACTCAAAATCACAGTCTTCCTCGTCAGATTGGTTAATGGCAGGGCAATCTTTGAAAAATCTGAAATAAAACGACGATAATAACCCACCAATCCAAGAAAACTGCGTACCTCTGATACAGTGGTAGGAATAGACCACTTCTGAATCGCCTCAATCTTTACTGGGTCAACAGCTATACCATCCTTCGAGACAACATGGCCTAAGAAAGAAATCTGCTCCAACCAGAATTCACATTTCTTCAGCTTAGCATACAATCTCTTCTCTCTCAACAACTGAAGAACAACTCTGAGGTGCTCTGAATGAAGCTCTCTGGTCTTGGAATAAATCAATATGTCATCGATGAAAAAAATGACAAAGCTATCCAAATACGGCTTGAACACTCGGTTCATCAGATCCATGAAGACTGAAGGAGCATTAGTGTAATGCCCTAGATTGTATGTGGATAGAATGCAAAGATGAAGTGTTGCTTGAAGAAAGAGACCGCACCCGCGCCTAGAGAAGCACCGCACCCGCGGTGGATAGGCAGAAAGTTGGCCATTTTTACAATAGGGTCACCGCAACCGCAGTCCAGAAGCAGCGCACCCGCGGTGCTACTACAGTAGTACTACCGCACCCGCGGTGCAAACCAGACCACACCCGCGGTCGGCGATGCTAGGATATTGATAGGGTTACCGAGAGTTAGGCGCACCCGCGGTCCAAGAAAGAGTGCACCCGCGGTTGATGGACAGAGAGTTGGAGATTATTTACAGAAATGACATCGCACCCGCGGTGCAGAACTGACCGCACCCGCGGTCGATGTTTATGCAAATGTGGATGGACCGCCGAAGCTTGAGCGCACCCGCGGTTCATGAACTACCGCACCCGCGGTCATGCGTGTTACTTGAAAAATATGACACTTGCCCCTCAACATGCAAGATATATATATTATGTGTCTTCATTTCCTCTCCTGGACAGTTGAGAAGCAAGAGGGAGAAGGGATAAAGGAAAAGGAAAGTTCTTTCACTTTTGAAACTAGCTTGTACAAGATTTTTACATCCAAACTTTAATCCGATTTTGGTTTTGAATTCCTCTCATCACTAGCTACAAGAAGATGTAAGTTTCATTCAATTCCAGCACATTTTGATATATATGTGTTAGGAGAAGGATGAATTGAGTTCTATAATATGTTCTTGAGATTATTGATATCGTAGAAATGCAACCGGATCGAAGAACGGACGTTGTATGCTATAGTTATTATTTTCCAGCATGTTTAGAGTTAACTTGTGCAGATTTTGAGTACTATCATATGCTTATGATGATGATTATGAGTTGAGACCTATGAATTATTGATATATGTGGGAGTTGGATTGACCGATATCGAGAAATTACGTTGTTATGCCGTCAAATGGTACCGAGATCAAGTATTGAATTGGATATGTGTTGATTGAGATTAGAGATTGATAGAATATGTATCAAGATTTCCATTTCAGATTTGATAGTGACAGATTCGTCATCGAGATTTCGACATCGACAGACATTGTTCGACGAAAGGTATAATGCATGTTTTGTTTGGGGAAGACACAACTCAAATAAGATTCAATTTGAGTTTCCCAACAAAATCACATACTAGATTAGTTGCTTGTCTTTTGATATGATTATGCATTTATAGATTTATATTCATGCATTTGAGATAGGAGAGTCATTGGCAGATTTTCCAAACTACTAGATGTTCGGTGGTATTGACGCTTCGGATTATATTCACTCCGATTGTAGACATTCGATACAGATATGACCGAAGTCTCGGAATAAGACGTACAGTTACCCCGATTGGGAGGGTAGGTGACAGACAGTGACGTCTTATTCACACCGGGATCCTTAGAGTAGAGTCGAGTCGAGTCAAGACATGATTTGATTTGAATTTTATGCTTATATAGATGGGTTTCATAGACTATGGAACCTATTGTTATTGTTTCATTCATGATTTATGATTATGTATCAGCATGCATACATGTTTTATACTGGGATTTGTTCTCACCGGAGTTTTCGGCTGTTGTTATGTCTGTATGTGTGCGCTTAACAACAGGTGGGGCAGGATCAGGGTCGCGACAGAGATGAGAGATGGACATAGCGTGGTGATCACGAGCGTAGCAGAGGAACTAGTAGTTGTACTTTTGACATGTACTGTACTTAAATACTGGTTTGTAGAATATGAATAAAACGAGGCATGTATCTTATGTTTGTTGTAATGAAATGAATATAGAATTATATTGTTCTTGATTTGTAAACATTTGATTTAATGTTAAAAGAAAAATTTTGACCCGTATTTTTGAACAAGGATCCGATTAATCCCGAAAAGAATTGAGTTAGAGTCCGTGTCCCCACAACAGGTGGTATCAGAGCAGTAGTTTTGTAGACTGAGATAGAATAGAATGAGCGGGGTAGATCGAGTCTTCTTCCTTGCTTTTGATGTACTAGCATGATTTATTGCTTTCCTTATTATATGTTGTATTGTATCTGAGTTGATTTACATCATATAATTGCTAAGATTGAATCAGAACCGAATCAGGATCAAAGGTATATATATGATCAGAGGAGGGCTGAGACAGATTGTATAGCCTGTGTACTAATCTGTTTGATAATCAGATATGCCGCCTAGAAGGATACCACAACCAGCTGCAGGTCAAGTGCCGGAACAGGGTAGTACGTCGGGTACTCAGATGGACGTTATTGCGACACCGATGGAGACTTTGTTGAAGAGGTTTCAATCATTCCATCCGCCTACCTTGAAGGGCACAGAAAATGCAGTGGATTGTGAGAGCTGGTTAGACGATATAGAAATGTTGTTTGAATCTCTGGCTTATACAGACGAACGAAGAGTAAAACTAATCGGGCATCAGTTGCAAGAAGTTGCGAAAAGCTGGTGGTTGACCACAAAAAGAGCCTTAGAACATCGAGGTATCGATATTACTTGGAAGGTATTCAAGGATGAATTTTATCAACGTTTCTTTCCAGTCTCCTATCGGAAAGACAAAGGAGCCGAATTTGCCAGCTTGAGACAAGGGCAGTGGAACATAGAAGAATATGTTGCCAAGTTTTCTTCTTTGCTCCGATTTGCGCCACACGTGGCAGGAAATGACGAAGCGGTCGCGGACCAGTTCATCAACGGCTTAAACCCTGACATCTTTACTTTGGTGAACACGGGACGACCTAACACTTTTTCTGATGCACTGAACCGAGCAAAAGGAGCAGAGGCTGGCTTGATCAGGCAGCGAGGAGCTTCTTATAGTGCTCAGAGTCAGAGACCGCCGCAGCGTACCACCCAGTTTCCACCACCTCCTCCTCGATTTGATAGTGGAAGCAGTAGTAGTGGCAAGAAGGATTTTCTGAAAGCAAAGGGCAGACAGTTTAAGAAGTCAGGGAGCAGTTCGTCGAGCTCCAGTGGGTCACGACAGAGAGGTCCTGGCCAGAGTGCAGAGTATACTGGTGTTTATCGCGGTTCTTGTGGTGGCAGGCATGCCACTGAGCAGTGTCACAGGGAGTGATGGGCAGATGCAATATATGTAGGCAACATGGACATTTTGCCAGAGTTTGTCCCCAGAGAGGTGCACCGAGATTTCAGAGTGCAGGGTCATCTACCTCAGTGACTCAGCCTGAGAGGCTAGCTTCGTCTGTCCATTCCTACAAGCCCACGCCTACACAGTCCCAGCCTAGAGCCAGAGGTGGCCAGACAGTGAGCCAACCTTCCAGACAACAGGCTCAGGTGTTTGCATTGACGGAAGAGCAAGCCCAATATGCACCAGACGATGTGATTGCAGGTAACTGTTTTCTTTGCGGTTATCCTGCATATGTATTGATAGATACAGGTGCATCACATACATTCATATCAGAACGTTTTGCATTGACACATGCATTGCCTGTCGAGTCATTGTCCGCTGTAGTGTCTATTTCTTCTCCGTTGGGAAGTGGTCTAATATCTGTGACTTCAGTTAGACATTGCATACTACAGTTTGAAGGGCATGAGATTGATTTAGACTGTGTTGTACTTGGCTTATCTGATTTTGATTGTATTGTCGGGATTGACATGTTAACCAAGTACAGAGCCACCGTAGACTATTTTCACAAGATTGTCAGATTCAGACCTGAAATGACAGAAGAGTGGAAATTCTAGGATAAGGGTTCCAGATCTCGAATTACCTTAGTGTCTGCTTTGACTATGAGTAGATTGCTGCAGAAAGGAGCAGAGGGGCTCCTTATTTATTCTGTAGATCTACAGAAATCGAGCCCGGCATTGGCAGATTTGCCAGTAGTACGGGAGTTTGCAGATGTATTTCCTGACGAGATCCCAGGGTTACCTCCAGCTCGAGAGGTAGATTTTAGCATTGATCTTATTCCAGGTACCGTTCCTATTTCGAGAACTCCGTATAGAATGGCACCTATAGAGTTGAAAGAATTGAAAGCACAGTTAGAAGATCTTCTAACCAAGGGATACATTAGACCGAGTGTGTCTCCTTGGGGCGCTCCAGTGCTATTCGTGCGTAATAAAGACGGTTCTATGCGATTATTTATTGACTACCGGCAACTGAACAAGGCGACGGTAAAGAACAATTATCCATTGCCTCGTATCGATTATTTATTTGATCAGTTGCAGGGATCCTCTGTTTATTCCAAGATCGATCTGAGATGTGGATATCACCAGTTGAGAGTTAGAGATGTTGATATATCGAAGACAGCATTCCGAACCAGGTATGGACATTATGAGTTTGTGGTCATGCCTTTTGGTTTAACGAATGCTCCAGCGGTGTTTATGGGGTTGATGAACCGTGTCTTTCAGAGGTATTTAGATGAGTTTGTGATTGTTTTTATCGATGATATTTTAGTGTATTCCAAGAGTATGACTGAGCATGCCGATCATTTGAGAATTGTGTTGCAAACGTTTAGAAATGAAAGATTATTTGCTTAACTGTCGAAGTGTGAGTTTTGGCTGAGACAAGTTGTTTTCTTGGGTCATATCATATCTGGAGACGGTATTTCTGTAGATCCGAGCAAAGTTGAAGCTGTGATCGGTTGGCCAAGACCGACTTCTGTGCCAGAGATACGGAGTTTCATGGGTCTGGCAGGGTACTATCGACGATTCATTAAAGATTTCTCTAGTATTGCGAAGCCGATTACCCAGTTGATACAGAAGAATGCGCCATTTGTGTGGTCTGCGGATTGTGAATCTAGCTTTCTAGAGTTGAAGAAGAGACTGACCAGTGCACCTGTCTTGATGATTCCTTCAGGGACTGGCGATTTCGTTGTATATTGTGATGCAACTCACAGAGGGCTGGGATGTATTCTTATGCAACGAGGTCATGTGATCGCATACGCCTCGAGACAGCTGAAGCCACACGAGATTCGATACCCCATTCATGATCTTGAATTGGCGGCGATCGTATTTGCATTGAAGATTTGGTGTCATTATCTTTATGGCGAGAAATTTGAGATCTACTCTGACCACAAAAGCCTGAAGTATCTGTTTTCTCAGTCAGAGTTGGACATGAGGCAGCGTAGATGGCTTGATCTACTGAAAGATTTTGATTGCGGAGATCAAGTACTATCCAGGGAAGTCAAATGCAGCAGCAGATGCCTTGAGTCGAAAGGTTTGTGCCCTATCCTTATCGACGATAGATGTTTCGAATTTAGTTGAAGATTGTTGTTTGTCTGGTTTAGCATTTGACACAGATAGTAGACCATTAAGACTTGCCACGATTCAAGTTGAGCCAGATTTGATTATGAAAATCAAAGAAGCTCAAAGAACAGATCAGAATAAACAGCAGTCAATTCAAATGGTCAGATCAGGACATCAGTCTGAATATCAGGTACATGATTTTGTCCTGTATGTGAATAACCGTATTGTAGTGCCAGATGTTTCAGAGTTGAAACAACAGATATTGTCAGCAGCGCACTGTAGTCGGTTCAGCATTCACCCTGGTGGCAGAAAGATGTACACAACGACTTGAAGACACAGTTCTGGTGGAAACAGATGAAATCAGATATTGCCGAATATGTGTCTAAGTGCTTAAACTGCCAACAGGTGAAGGCCGAAAGAAAGAAGCCCGGAGGTTTACTTCAGAGTTTGTCTATTCCTGAATGGAAATGGGATCACATTTCCATGGATTTTGTGACGAAGTTACCTCGATCATCCCGGGGTTGCGATTTGGGTTGTGATAGACAGATTAACCAAATCAGCGTGTTTTATTCCGTACAGACGTACAGACATGATCAGATGGCTGAGATATATGCCCGAGAGGTAGTCAGATTACATGGTGTGCCGAAGTCTATCGTATCAGATCGTGATTCACGATTCACTTCTCACTTTTGGCACAGTCTGCAGCAGGCTTTAGGTACGACATTGCACCTGAGCACTGCTTATCATCCCCAGACAGACGGACAGTCAGAGCGGACTATCCAGACTTTAGAGGACATGCTGAGAGCAGTAGTGTTAGACTTTGGCACTAGTTGGCAAGATTCACTACCGTTATGTGAATTTTCGTACAACAACAGCTATCAAACGAGCATAGAGATGGCACCGTTTGAAGCATTGTATGGCAAGAAGTGCAGATCTCTGTTGTACTGGGATGATATATCTGAGGTACCCGAACTTGGGCCTGATATGATTCGGGAAATGACTAAGAAGGTGAAGATCATTCAGAAGCGAATGAAGACGGCACAGGATAGGCAAGCCAAATATGCCAATATAAGACGTAGACCGCTTGTATTTGAAAAAGGAGACTGAGTATTCTTGAAGATTTCTCCCTTCAGAGGCATTGTCAGATTTGGCAAGCGTGAGAAATTGTCTCCTAGATACATCGGTCCATACGAGATTCTTGAGAAGATTGGCGATCGAGCATATCGACTTGCTCTTCCTCCTTCTCTATCCGGGATACATGATGTTTTTCATGTATCGATGCTGCGTAGATACATGCCAGATTATTCTCATGTCATTCGGCCTGACGATGCTGAGCTGGATCAAACGTTGAGTTATATTGAACAACCAATACAGATTCTTGATCGGAAAGAGAAACAACTCAGAACAAAGACTATTCCACTAGTGAAAGTCCAGTGGAATCGTCATGGCACCAAGGAAGCGACTTGGGAGACAGAAGCAGATATGAGACAGAAATATCCCTAGTTATTCTCGTGATGTGAGTATTTATTCAGCTTTTGATTTTACTGCTGTTTGTACATACTTTGATTAATTGATTTCACGTTCGAGGACGAACTAATATCTAAGAGGGGAGAAATGTAATGCCCTAGATTGTATGTGGATAGAATGCAAAGATGAAGTGTTGCTTGAAGAAAGAGACCGCACCCGTGCCTAGAGAAGCACCGCACCCGCGGTGGATAGGCAGAAAGTTGGCCATTTTTACAGTAGGGTCACCGCAACCGCGGTCCAGAAGCAGCGCACCCGCGGTGCTGCTACAGTAGTACTACCGCACCCGCGGTTGGCGATGCTAGGATATTGATAGGGTTACCGAGAGTTAGGCGCACCCGCGGTCCAAGAAAGAGTGCACCCGCGGTTGATGGACAGAGAGTTGGAGATTATTTACAGAAATGACATCGCACCCGCGGTGCAGAACTGACCGCACCCGCGATCGATGTTTATGCAAATGTGGATGGACCGCTGAAGCTTGATCGCACCCGCGGTTCATGAACTACCGCACCCGCGGTCATGCGTGTTACTTAAAAAATATGACACTTGCCCCTCAACATGCAAGATATATATATTATGTGTCTTCATTTCCTCTTCTGGACAGTTGAGAAGCGAGAGGGAGAAGGGATCAAGGAAAATGAAAGTTCTTTCACTTTTGAAACTAGCTTGTACAAAATTTTTACATCCAAACTTTAATCCGATTTCGGTTTTGAATTCCTCTCATCACTAGCTACAAGAAGATGTAAGTTTCATTCAATTCCAGCACATTTTGATATATATGTGTTAGGAGAAGGATGAATTGAGTTCTATAATATGTTCTTGAGATTATTGATATCGTAGAAATGCAACCGGATCGAAGAACGGACGTTGTATGCTATAGTTATTATTTTCCATCATGTTTAGAGTTAACTTGTGCAGATTTTGAGTACTATCATATGCTTATGATGATGATTATGAGTTGAGACCTATGAATTATTGATATATGTGGGAGTTGGATTGATCGATATCGAGAAATTACGTTGTTATACCGTCAAATGGCACCGAGGTTTGAGTATTGAATTTGATATGTGTTGATTGAAATTAGAGATTGATAGAATATGAATCAACATTTCCATTTCAGATTTGATAGTGACAGATTCGTCATCGAGATTTCGACATCGACAGACATTGTGCGACGAAAGGTATAATGCATGTTTTGTTTGGGGAAGACACAACTCAAATAAGATTCAATTTGAGTTTCCCAACAAAATCACATACTAGATTAGTTGCTTGTCTTTTGATATGATTATGCATTTATAGATTTATATTCATGCATTTGAGATAGGAGAGTCATTGGCAGATTTGCAAAACTACTAGATGTTCGGTGGTATCGACGCTTCGGATCAGATTCACTCCGATTGTAGACATTCGATACAGATATGACCGAAGTCTAGTAATAAGACGTACAGTTACCCCGATTGGGAGGGTAGGTGACAGACATTCAAGACATGATTGGATTTGAATTGCATGTTTATATAGATTGGTTTCATAGACTATGGAGCCATTATTATTGCTTTGATTCATGATTTATGATTATGTATCAGCATGTATACATGTTTTATACTGGGATTTGTTCTAACCGGAGTTTCCGGCTGTTGTTATGTCTGTATGTGTGCGCTTAACAACAGGTGGGGCATGATCACGGTCGCGACAGAGATGAGAGATGAACATAGCGTGGTGATCACGAGCGTAGCAGAGGAACTAGTAGTTGTATTTTTGACATGTACTGTACTTAAATACTGGTTTGTAGAATATGAATAAAACGAGGCATGTATATTATGTTTGTTGTAATGAAATGAATATAGAATTATATTGTGCTTGAGTTGTAAGCATTTGATTTAATGTTAAAAGCAAAATTTTGACCCGTATTTTTGAACAAGGATACGATTAATCCCGAAAAGAATTGAGTTAGAGCCCGGGTCCCCACAATTAGTCAGAACAAAAGACATCACAAGAAATTCATAATGACCATACCTGGTCCGGAACGCCGTCTTAGGGATATCAGACTCCCTAACCTTCAACTGATAATAGCCAGATCGCAAATCAATATTCGAAAACACGGTAGCCCCTTGCAGCTGATCAAACAAGTCATCTATCCGTGGCAACGGATACTTATTCTTGATAGTCACTTTGTTGATCTTTCTGTAATCAATACAAAGCCGCAAAGACCCATCTTTCTTCTTGACGAAAAGAACCGGAGCTCCCCATGGCGAAGAACTCGACCGTATGAAACCTTTATCCAAAAGATCCTGCAACTGCGTCTTCAACTCTTTCATCTCTGTTGGGTCCATTCTATACGGAGCTTTAGAAATAGGAACCGTACCTGGAACTTGATCAATCACAAACTCCACATCTCTGTCCGGCGGCAAACCCGGCACATCATCCTCAAAAACATCAGGGAACTCTCTCACCACATCAATATCATCAATATTCAATTTCACAATTCTATCCACATCCACAATCGAAGCCAAAAACCCATCACAACCTCTAAACAACAACTTCTTAGCCTCAAGACATGAAATAAAAGGAAGGACCAGCGAAGTACCTGCACTGACGAGCATACCTTCCTTATTGCCATCATCTGCAAATTTCACCGTCTTAGCAACGCAATCAATCACTGCACGATTAGGTTGATAGCCAATCCATGCCAAGTATAATATCAAACGCAACCATCAGGATAACAATCAAGTCGGCATAAACCATTCGCTCATCAATTTGAACAGAGCACGCATACACAATAGATGTCGGGCACAACACATCCCCCGAATGCAATACAACATTAAACTGGAGGGGAATAATAGAAGGAACTATACCCAAAGATCTCAAAAATAGTTCAGACATAAAAGAATGAGTAGCACCTGTAATCAATCAATGTCGTAGCTACTCTACCTGAAATTAAAATAGTGATAGAGATCACAGAAGAATTATGGTTTATACCTTCCTTCGTCATGGTAAAGATGCGACCCTGAACCTTCTCTTTACTTTTTCCTCTAGGACAATCTTTGGCAATGTGGCCTGCAGTGCCACATCGATAAAAAGTGTGAGTACCAAATCTGCACTCTCCCCGATGATGTCTACTGCACTTGGGACACAATGGCTTCTCAGGATCAGATAGAACTGTCGGTGGTTTAGGACTCGGCTGTAACTTGCCTTTCCCCTTGAAACGATCCTTTCCTCTTTGGTTCGAGCCCTGACCCCTTTGAGCAATAGCCTGTTGCCTCGCCTGTCTCTCTCTTGCAATGTCCTTCTCATCCTGTTCGGCCAACAAAGCCTTAGCCACAATCTCCTTGAATGTCACACAGCCTTCGACATGTTGATGTCCCTTCTGATTTCTGCTCTAAGGCCCTCGAATGAAATGAGCACCCTTGTCTTTGTCGTTGGAAGCAATGTATGGGGCAAACAGACAGCGCTCCTCGAACTTTAGAATATACTCATCAACATTCATACCTTCTGGTCGAAGCTCCAAGAACTCTACCTTCCGTGCTCGAAGTGCATATGGGAAGTACTTGTCATAAAAAAGATCAGTGAACTCTGGCCATTTCAATGTCGAAACATCCACACTAACTTTGGTAGCATTCCACCAAATGCGTGCAGCCTTGACTAACATGAACACTGCACAACTGATTCTGTCTTTGTCTTCGTAGTTGAGATGATCGAAAATCGCCTCAAGTGCCTTGATCCATTCTACGGCCACCAACGGATCGGTGCTTCCTGCAAATTCAGGCGGATCCATCCTCTTGAAAGCAGTAAAGATCCCATCGGTTCCCACTGCCTGAGCCACTTGGCCTCTACCATGTCCTCTACCTTGGCCTGTACCTTGCATACGTAGAAACTGTTGGATCTGCTCACTATGGACCTTGGCTTGCTCTTTCAACAACTTGCCGAACTCATCGACAACTCTAGAGGAAGAACTATCCTCACCCTCTACGGCTTTTCTCTTAGGAGGCATCTATTCCTACAATGTGCTCACACAATACAAATCAATAGATAACAATGAATAGAGGTAGAAGAAGACATACCCGGACCGTTGAAAGTAGACGAAGTCATATGCATTGGTCCGAAGAACGGTGCTCTGATACCACTAAATGTGACACCTCTGACCCATTTTATAAAATAACAGCGGAATTTAAAATTTTTCTTTAAAGGGAGGAAGGATTCAAAATACATTTCCAATATATATACCATCAAAAGAATATACATGATCCAAAAAGTGTTGCGTCAAAATACAAAATATCATTTTGATCATGTATAACAAAATAATCTTCCACTTCCTTCCATCTCTATATGCATATGACCCCGGCTTCAATCAACGTCCTGGTTCGTCGCTCTTATCTGCATCACATGAATAACTGAAATGAGTATAAAACTCAGCAAGTGGAACTCTTACATAGCAATGTACATAGCATACTCTATAAAACATGGCTTTAAAAACCTTAAATACCATCAACTCTGAATCATGAATAACATAGCAATAATTGTTATAAGATGGTATTTATCTTTTCTCTGTTGGATTGATATCTATATAGTATCTCTGGATCTGTACCTATATCCCATCGATATAAATCGATAACTCTGAGGGATATAAGCCTATGGTCGTTGATCAACTAATTGCATGCAATCTCTGACTATGTATCTATCAATCCATAAAACATTTGAACTCTCTCTTGGGCATTTTAACAAACACTTTGCATACTCTATCTCTTGTATTCCCTTTTACTCAATTGAGACATTCAATTGCCTCCAATATATATAACAAGTGTATCAATACATAATCATGAATCAAATGAAGGGAATATCACATTAAAATCATTGAAATACCATACATATATTATCATGTGAGCACAAGAATGAAATTCCACTTACAACCACTTGGAACCTAGAATATATCTCTTGATAGCAATCCTACAACAATAAACCATGTATTGCACCATCAACATCTCAATAATCATAAACCCAAATCAATTAATCCATAAAACCAACACAATCACCAAACCCATGATTTCTCCCAACACCAAAACCAAGATTGAACTATACCAAAAGCTTACCTTAGCTTCCTTGAACCCAAGTAAACCTTGATCTCACAACAAAAAGCCACCAAGATGCAAGAATCAAAGGAAGGAAATGGAGAAATGAGGAAACCCTAGTCTCCCTTGAGAGAAGAATCGAGAATGAGGGGAAGGAAATGAGAGAAATGAAGCCCACTCATCCATTTAACTCACTTAAAATCCGAAAACACGCTTCTACTGTTCATGCACCGCGGGTGCGCTCCAACATGCACCGCGGGTGCGCTATGCCTTCGGCAACTCAACCAAAAATCTGAAAATGTCGAGCGCAGGTGCGCTCCATAAAAGACCGCGGGTGCGCTGCACTATGGACCGCGGGTGCGGTGAAGCTACTGGAAAAACATCACAATTCTGAACATGAGACCGCAGGTACGGTACCTATATGACCGCGGGTGCGGTCCCCTCTGCATCCAACAACCAACTCTATGCAACAAAGATCGAATCGAAACGCTGATACAATACAACTACACATCAACTTATATCAACAATGCCACAAAACAATAATAACCAACAATACTATGACCCATAAACACAACTCTTAACATCACACTATACTAAAACTCAACCAAATAGTCAATAATCATACGAAATCTTAAACCGTACCGTACACCAGGCTTGGCTATTACATAAACAGATTTGATAATAGCTGTTGATTGGTATATACGGATGTTGTAAAGCCAGTATTGTGAGATTGATTCTGTCAGAGTTATTTCGAAGGGTATTATGATATTATGCTCTTGAATTATTATTCCAATTTAGAATCACAGATCCGTACAAGAAAGATATTTCAGAATGAAGACTATTCTATTATTAAAAATACAGTAAGTTGACAGGGCATCAAAGAGACTATCTGAAAGATAGAATTTGTCATGAGATAAAGATTTCAGAATGGATTCATTGAGATGAGTTTCTGATTTAAAACTCTGTATACATTTCTTCTGATATGTCTGAATTTGTAGAACCCGCAAATCAGTAGACGTATAAGCCATGCATAATTCTAGATTTTTAAATTTAATTGACTTCATTGCATGATTATTTTAAATGCATTTGTTTGAAGTTAATTATTTATTATTTCAGTTCAGCAGTTTGATTTTTTTAGCATTTCAGTATTTTCAGTGAGGCCGGACCGGAGTTGGAGTTTTGAGATAGAATTTAAGATTTGAGAAATATTTCCAGAAGTTAATTTAGCTAGTAACTAAGTTCATTTAAGTTAGAAAGGAAGGTTTGAAGATTTAATTTAATTATTTGAGGTGATTAAGAAATGAACTCATTTAAGTTATTAAATTAAGGGGTTAGCTCACTAAATTATTTAAAGGATTAGTAAGGCTTTCAAGGATTATTAGTTGACTAGATAATCAACATTTCCCTTTATTTTATCATGCATTTTTCGGCCACCCTTAGTGCTAGAAGATTCATTTTCCAACTCACCAACTTTGACCAATTCTTTGCATGTAATTAGTAGGATAATTCTAGGATTTTTGGGAGCACAATTTAATTAAATAAATGGACATATCCTAGTCTAGAATCAAGCTAAATTTCGGCCACCACCTCCTAGAAGCATCCACCAACTCATTTGATATCAATTCAAAATTCAAATTCAAAAGGGGAGTGGACTTGGTCTTGATATGATCCTATTTTTGTGCACCCTTCTCCTCACCTTCATAACCATCACTCCCCCTCCACCTCCACCGAAAATAAGACCCCTTTTCAGTAGAAAAACGTGGATAGCAGCTAGGGAGAAAGGGAGAAAAATCGAGAGCCAAGAAAGGTAGAGAAGCAAGCCACTCCGTCTCCTCCGCGCCGTCTCGTCTCTTCTTTTCGTTTTCTTTCGAAACGAAACCAGGCATGTCTAGATTTCTTTCAAACCTCAATCAAGTCATATTATCATTTATTTTTCAGTACATGATCATGTTTTAGCAAGCAAAAACCAAGATACATGTCAAAATATTTTTGGAACACACATGCAGAATTTCGGCCCTTTCATGACAAGCTTCACGTTTTTTCTGAGTTTTGTGGTTTCAGGTGATTGGTTCGATTCCAGGCTCCCAAGGCGGCTTGTATACATGTAGTAGGATGCATTAGGACCATGTTGGTCCATTCAAACCAGCCCCATGCTTGCTGGAAATTCAGAATGACAGCAAGTCCCTTAGGTGCAGAAAAATGTGGTTCGAAAATTCAGTTTCTTGTCTAGGGGTTGGATCTGATCTTGGCTGCCCCAAGGGCCTATAGCCATGGTTGGATCACTTCCCTAGCATGTCTAAGACGTGACTAAGTCGCCCTTTTGGTGGCTTGGTCCATCGCTCATCGGTTTTTAAATAATCAACAAGAACAGCCCCTTTCCCCATTCGGCCCTTCCATTTTTCAGCATATGGTTCGTTTCTTTTGTGGCTTGGTGTGGATCTTGGTTGGCCTATGGCCCTTAGCCACGGTTCATATCATGCTCCTAGATGTCTAGATCGTGCCATGGTCAATCAAATGGCCACTGGAACGACGCAAGACATCGATCATAGCATAAACACTACACACGCATGCACGTTGCTCTCGGTTGGACCCTTCGGTTAAGATTTGGTGTGATGCGGATTGTGGCTGGCCTAGGGCCCTTAGCCATGGTTCACGCCCCTAATGGCCGATAGTCTCGAAACCAATGCAAGTCTTGTAGTGCGCAGCTGCTGTATTTTTTTGACAGCAAGTATGCTGCTGTTCAGAAGCGTCGTTTGAGTTCTTGGTTGGCTTTTAGCCCATGGCCTTGGACTGGTCAGTGCCTCATTGAGTTGGGAAGGTCATGTTTTCGACCGTTTGTCATTTGGATCATTTTTGAGGTCGTACGAGAATTTACGGTGCAATGTGCCAAGTTGACTCTCGAAAGAGCGTTTCGTGTTTTGGCCTCCATTCCACCTAGATTTCGACCCTATCATTTTAGGAACATTATTTTATGATTTTTCAGCGTATTTTAATCATGACTATATGTTGGTTCGGTGTCGGTTCAGGTTGGCTCGGAGTCATGATTAAATGCGAAGTCATTAGGCGTCATAATCGCATCTTTTGAACGTAAATTGCATAGTTGGTCAAGTTTTAGCTATTGCATATTTTTAATGGCACAGTTAGGTTGCAGCGAGCCTGGGAACGATCCAATCCAATCCAGTTGGTAAAATTACGGGACATTTTCATTACGCCAGTTAATTATTTTACGTGCATTAAATAGAAAATGATTATTTTTGAGATTTATGCGATATGGCTTGTGGTTCATTCACTATGTGGGAGTGTTATTTTATACGGTCGCCAGTGACCGATCAGTTCAGTATGGTACCACCCGGTCGCCAGTGACCGGCCAGCTCAGTTCAGTTTCAGCCTCCCCGGTAGCCAGTTACCGATCAGTTCAGCTTAGTGCAGTGGCCACAGGCGTAAAACATAATCTCAACAGAAAATTTTACCAGATATTTCAGTACAGGCTCCAAGGAGCAAATAAATATTTTTACAGTGATTTCCAGTTCAGTTATGCACGTATTATAATTGCTCAGTACAGATTATTTTCAGTATGCCTCAGGACAGGATATTTTATCACATGCATATTTTAAATTCAGATTTTTACTCGTTACCTGCGATTTATGCATGCTGAGTCTTTAGGCTCACTAGACTTGATTGTTGTAGGTACTGATGAGGCCAGGGCCGAGGGCGGGGACCAGTGAGCCAGCTTGGGTCGGCAGTAGTGGCACCCGAGGACCTCAGTGCAGCAGTTGTTATGTTTTTCCGCAAACAATTTTTATCAGTTGATGGATATTTTTAAATTGTGATTTTTGGAAAACTTTATTTTCTTCCGCTGCAATTATTTTGAAATATTGAACTTGTTTCACCAGTGATTTTATGAGCGAGGCCATTAAGTTCTTTTAAAAAGAAAATTTTTAATTTTCCGCAAATTTTCAAGAAAGGAGTTCGAGGGCCTTCACAGTTGGTATCAGAGCGGTGGTTCTGTATAGGGTTTCACTACTACTGACCGCGAGAAGCTCACGAAGCCACGCCTTTGGTATGTAAGTTTTTTTTCAGTTCAGCATTTTGTTCAGCATTTCAGTTATAGCATGAATTATTTTGTCAGCATGCTTCCAGATTTTCAGTATTTCAGAGTTCATTTAAAATAAATTATGGAATTATGCATGTTAGTTACGTATGGGTTATGTTGGAACAGTATGCCCCCTAGACGCATTTTAGAGCGCAACAGAGAGGTGGAGCCTCGCCGAGAGGACAGAGAGGAGCATAGACCGGAGGGAGACCTACCACCTCCTCCACCGCCCCCACCGGACATGAGTGCCCAGATGTTAGCTGGGATGGCACAGTTCTTCGCACAGTTTGCGAGGGGCAATGCCGCAGCCGTAGCCGCAGCCGCAGCCAGGCCGACAGGGCCCGAGGCAGTGTATGAGCGATTCATGAAGATGCGCCCGAAGGAATTCTCTGGGACATCTGACCCCATGGTTGCCGAGGGATGGATCAAATCCCTCGAGGTTATCTTTGAGTTTATGGAGCTGGGGGACGCAGACCGAGTCCGATGTGCCACCTACCTGTTCACTGGAGACGCCCGCTTATGGTGGGAAGGAGCTTCGGTAGCCTTGACATTGGCTACACTTTCTTGGACCCGTTTTACGGAGGTTTTCTACTCCAAGTATTTTGCTGAGGGGGTTCGCACCAGGCTGACCACCGAGTTCATGAGCCTGAGACAGGGGGATATGTCGGTTACGGAGTTTATCCGTAAGTTCGAGAGGGGCTGTCACTTTGTGCCCCTGATAGCGAATGATGCCAAAGCCAAGCTGATGCACTTCCTGGTGGGTTTACGGCCGATCTTGCGCCGGGATGTTAGGGTATCTGACCCTGCTACTTATGAGGTTGCCGTCTCCAAGGCCTTAGCCGCAGAGCAGGATCTGCGGGATATCGAGAGGGATCGCCAGGGCAAGCGCCCAGTCCAGGCACCGCACCACCCTCCTCCTCATCAGCATCAGCAGCAGAATAAGAGGCCTTTTCATGGACCGCCCAGGAACAGAGGCCAGCAGCAGCAGCAGCAGCAGCAGCGGGGACGCCTAGCCCCGAGGACTCAGGAGCACCCAGTCTGTCCCAGGTGCTCACGTCGCCATCCTGGAGCATGTATGGCTGGCTCAGGAAAGTGTTTTAAGTGTGGCAGTCCAGACCATATGTTGCTGCAGTGCCCTCAGAGGAATCTGCCTACCCAAGGCAGAGTTTTTGCTCTCCATGCCGCGGAAGCCAACCCGGAGACTATGTTGTTGACAGGGAGAATTTTTATATCTGGTTCCGCTACCAAGGCCTTGATAGATTCAGGGGCCACTCACTCGTTTATTTCGGAGGTCTTTGCAAACTTTCTCAAGATCCAGACCATTGGGCTAGATACAGCCTTTTCAGTAGTGTTGCCGTCAGGAGAGGAGATGGCAGCCACCAATGTTATCCGAGATATAGACCTTGAGCTGCACGGTAATCTTGTTTATGCGGATCTGATTGTTCTACCGATGCCGGAATTTGACATCATCCTAGGGATGGACTGGCTATTGAGGAACAGAGTGTTGATAGACTTCCAGCGGAGATCCGTTCTTGTCCGACCGCCTGGAATGGAGCAGTTCTTATTTGAGCCGGACAGGTACTTTCCTTTACCGCGCATTATTCCTTATGTTCAGGCTAGGAAGCTCATGCATAGAGGGTGTCGGGCATTTCTAGCAACCTTTTTATCTGTCCCCGAGGAACCCAGCCAGTCAGCCTCAGATGTTCCGATTGTTAGAGATTTCTTAGACGTTTTTCCCGAAGACGTCTCTGGTATGCCACAAGAGAGAGAGGTGGAGTTTTCCATTGAGCTTATGCCAGGTACGGCTCTGATATCCAAAGCACCGTACCGTCTAGCACCGACAGAGATGGCAGAGCTTAAGAAGCAGATCCAGGAACTTCTCGACAAGGAGTTCATTCGCCCGAGCTTTTCTCCATGGGGCGCGCCAGTCTTATTCGTTAAAAAGAAGGATGGCTCGATGAGGCTTTGCATTGACTACCGAGAGTTGAACAGGGTTACAGTGAAGAATAAATACCCACTGCCGAGGATTGAGGATCTGTTTGACCAGTTGCAGGGAGCTTCGATTTTCTCCAAGATAGATCTGCGTTCCGGTTATCACCAGTTGAGGGTGAGAGATGCTGATGTCTCGAAGATAGCTTTCAGGACTCGTTATGGCCACTACGAGTTCCTAGTGATGCCGTTCGGTCTGACGAATGCGCCAGCGATCTTCATGGATCTAATGAATCGCTTATTTCAGCCGTACCTCGACCAGTTTGTGATAGTGTTCATAGATGACATTCTCGTCTACTCCAAGAGTCGGGAGGAGCACAGCAGGCATCTGACCACAGTGTTGCAGACATTGCAGAAACATAAATTATTCGCAAAGTTCAGTAAGTGCGAATTCTGGTTAGAGAAGGTGGCGTTCTTGGGCCACATTGTTTCTAGCAGTGGCATTGAGGTAGACCCCGCAAAAGTTGTAGCAGTCAGAGATTGGGTTGTGCCTCAGAATGCATCCGAGATCCGCAGTTTCCTTGGGCTAGCAGGATATTACAGGAAATTCATCCAAGGATTTTCCTCTATTGCCGTTCCACTCACAGCACTGACAAAGAAAAATGTGAAGTTTGTGTGGAGCGAGGAGTGTCAGAAGAGCTTCGATACTTTGAAGCAAGCTCTTATCTCAGCACCCGTTTTGGCTGTACCGTCAGGATCTGGTGAGTTTGTCCTTTATACCGATGCTTCGAAGCTTGGTTTAGGTGCAGTTTTGATGCAGCATGGGAGAGTGATAGCGTAGGCTTCTCGACAGCTGAAAATTCACGAGAAAAACTACCCCACCCATGATCTGGAGTTAGCGGCCGTAGTTTTTGCTTTGAAGATTTGGAGGCACTATCTGTATGGAGAGAAGTGCCAGATCTTTATCGACCATAAGAGCCTCAAGTATTTCTTTACGCAGAAGGAGCTGAACATGCGTCAGAGGCGTTGGTTGGAGCTTGTGAAAGACTACGATTGTGACATTAGCTACCACCCGGGTAAAGCTAATGTAGTTGCGGATGCTTTGAGCAGGAAAGTCGCAGTGATGGCTCACTTGACGATTCAGAAACCTCTTCAGATCGAGATGCAGAGGTTTGATCTTGAGACTTACCCTCGAGGTAGAGTTCCTCGTTTATCTACCTTGACTATCCAGTCCTCTCTTATTGACCGTATTCGCAGCGGTCAGGCAGCAGATGAGCAGTTGGCACAGTGGAAGAAGAGAGATGAAGCCAAGGGCAGTGTTTTGTATTCAGTCAGCGACGGTATTGTGAGATACCGAGATAGGATATGGGTTCCTAGCAGTGATTCTATCCGAGCAGACATCTTATCAGAGGCTCATACGTCCCCGTACTCTATTCACCCTGGGAGTACGAAGATGTACAAAGATCTGCAGCTATTGTATTGGTGGCCAGGGATGAAGAAGGACATCAGGCGTTTTGTATCCGAGTGCCTGACTTGCCAGTTAGTGAAGGCCGAGCATCAGAGACCAGCAGGTTTGCTCAAGCCTCTTCCTATTCCCGAGTGGAAGTGGGAGAACATTACCATGGACTTTGTGACCGGATTGCCGAGGTCAGCCAGAGGATCGAATGCTATCTGGGTGATTGTAGATCGTCTTACCAAATCAGCGCACTTCTTGCCTATTAAGACGACTTTCACCATGGTTCAGTATGCAGAGCTGTATATCCGAGAGATAGTCCGACTCCACGGTATTCCAGTTTCTATCGTATCCGACAGAGATCCCAGATTCACTTCCTCGTTTTGGAAGAGTTTGCATTCGACTTTGGGTACGAAGTTGCTGTTTAGCACAGCTTTCCATCCGCAGACAGATGGACAGTCGGAGCGAGTTATTCAGATCTTAGAGGATCTTCTCCGTGCTTGCGTCATTGATTTCTCTGGGAGTTGGGAGTCGAACTTACCATTGGTAGAGTTCACCTATAACAACAGTTTCCAGTCGTCCATAGGTATGGCTCCGTATGAAGCGCTGTATGGTCGCAAGTGTAGATCTCCTATTCATTGGGATGAAGTAGGAGAGAGAGCAGAGTTGGGTCCAGAGATTGTTCAGCAGGCAGTAGATGTAGTAGTCAAGATCCGTGATAGGATGAGGACTGCTCAGAGCCGACAGAAGAGTTATGCCGATCAGCGGAGGAGAGAGTTAGAGTTTGCAGTGGGAGATAATGTCTTCGTGAAAGTGGCACCTATGAAGGGTGTCATGAGATTTGGGAAGAAAGGGAAGCTCAGTCCGAGATTCATTGGACCGTTTGAGATCCTCGACAGAGTTGGGACGCTAGCGTATCGTGTGGCTCTTTCGCCGAATCTGGCCGGAGTACACAATGTCTTTCACGTCTCCATGCTGAGGAAGTATATGGCAAATCCTTCGCATGTGCTGAATTTCGAGCCGTTGCAGCTTACTCCGAACTTATCTTATGAGGAGAGACCCGTGCAGATCCTAGACAGACAGGAGAAGAAACTTCGGAACAAGTTGGTTAAGCGAGTCAAAGTCAAATGGCTCAACCATTCAGAGGAGGAAGCTACGTGGGAGTCTGAGCCGGAGATGAGAAGTCGATACCCTGAGTTATTCGGTGAGTTCTAATTTCGAGGACGAAATTTATTTAAGGGGGGAAGGATTGTAGAACCCGTAAATCAGTAGACGTATAAGCCATGCATAATTCTAGATTTTTAAATTTAATTGACTTCATTGCATGATTATTTTAAATGCATTTGTTTGAAGTTAATTATTTATTATTTCAGTTCAGCAGTTTGATTTTTTAGCATTTCAGTATTTTCAGTGAGGCCGGACCGGAGTTGGAGTTTTGAGATAGAATTTAAGATTTGAGAAATATTTCCAGAAGTTAATTTAGCTAGTAACTAAGTTCATTTAAGTTAGAAAGGAAGGTTTGAAGATTTAATTTAATTATTTGAGGTGATTAAGAAATGAACTCATTTAAGTTATTAAATTAAGGGGTTAGCTCACTAAATTATTTAAAGGATTAGTAAGGCTTTCAAGGATTATTAGTTGACTAGATAATCAACATTTCCCTTTATTTTATCATGCATTTTTCGGCCACCCTTAGTGCTAGAAGATTCATTTTCCAACTCACCAACTTTGACCAATTCTTTGCATGTAATTAGTAGGATAATTCTAGGATTTTTGGGAGCACAATTTAATTAAATAAATGGACATATCCTAGTCTAGAATCAAGCTAAATTTTGGCCACCACCTCCTAGAAGCATCCACCAACTCATTTGATATCAATTCAAAATTCAAATTCAAAAGGGGAGTGGACTTGGTCTTGATATGATCCTATTTTTGTGCACCCTTCTCCTCACCTTCATAACCATCACTCCCCCTCCACCTCCACCGAAAATAAGACCCCTTTTCAGTAGAAAAACGTGGATAGCAGCTAGGGAGAAAGGGAGAAAAATCGAGAGCCAAGAAAGGTAGAGAAGCAAGCCACTCCGTCTCCTCCGCGCCGTCTCGTCTCTTCTTTTCGTTTTCTTTCGAAACGAAACCAGGCATGTCTAGATTTCTTTCAAACCTCAATCAAGTCATATTATCATTTATTTTTCAGTACATGATCATGTTTTAGCAAGCAAAAACCGAGATACATGTCAAAATATTTTTGGAACACACATGCAGAATTTCGGCCCTTTCATGACAAGCTTCACGTTTTTTCTGAGTTTTGTGGTTTCAGGTGATTGGTTCGATTCCAGGCTCCCAAGGCGGCTTGTATACATGTAGTAGGATGCATTAGGACCATGTTGGTCCATTCAAACCAGCCCCATGCTTGCTGGAAATTCAGAATGACAGCAAGTCCCTTAGGTGCAGAAAAATGTGGTTCGAAAATTCAGTTTCTTGTCTAGGGGTTGGATCTGATCTTGGCTGCCCCAAGGGCCTATAGCCATGGTTGGATCACTTCCCTAGCATGTCTAAGACGTGACTAAGTCGCCCTTTTGGTGGCTTGGTCCATGGCTCATCGGTTTTTAAATAATCAACAAGAACAGCCCCTTTCCCCATTCGGCCCTTCCATTTTTCAGCATATGGTTCGTTTCTTTTGTGGCTTGGTGTGGATCTTGGTTGGCCTATGGCCCTTAGCCACGGTTCATATCATGCTCCTAGATGTCTAGATCGTGCCATGGTCAATCAAATGGCCACTGGAACGACGCAAGACATCGATCATAGCATAAACACTACACACGCATGCACGTTGCTCTCGGTTGGACCCTTCGGTTAAGATTTGGTGTGATGCGGATTGTGGCTGGCCTAGGGCCCTTAGCCATGGTTCAAATCATTCCTTGGGATGTTGGTAAGAGTCTCTGGTCGGTGGTTCACGCCCCTAATGGCCGATAGTCTCGAAACCAATGCAAGTCTTGTAGTGCGCAGCTGCTGTATTTTTTTGACAGCAAGTATGCTGCTGTTCAGAAGCGTCGTTTGAGTTCTTGGTTGGCTTTTAGCCCATGGCCTTGGACTGGTCAGTGCCTCATTGAGTTGGGAAGGTCATGTTTTCGACCGTTTGTCATTTGGATCATTTTTGAGGTCGTACGAGAATTTACGGTGCAATGTGCCAAGTTGACTCTCGAAAGAGCGTTTCGTGTTTTGGCCTCCATTCCACCTAGATTTCGACCCTATCATTTTAGGAACATTATTTTATGATTTTTCAGCGTATTTTAATCATGACTATATGTTGGTTCGGTGTCGGTTCAGGTTGGCTCGGAGTCATGATTAAATGCGAAGTCATTAGGCGTCATAATCGCATCTTTTGAACGTAAATTGAATAGTTGGTCAAGTTTTAGCTATTGCATATTTTTAATGGCACAGTTAGGTTGCAGCGAGCCTGGGAACGATCCAATCCAATCCAGTTGGTAAAATTACGGGACATTTTCATTACGCCAGTTAATTATTTTACGTGCATTAAATAGAAAATGATTATTTTTGAGATTTATGCGATATGGCTTGTGGTTCATTCACTATGTGGGAGTGTTATTTTATACGGTCGCCAGTGACCGATCAGTTCAGTATGGTACCACCCGGTCGCCAGTGACCGGCCAGCTCAGTTCAGTTTCAGCCTCCCCGGTAGCCAGTTACCGATCAGTTCAGCTTAGTGCAGTGGCCACAGGCGTAAAACATAATCTCAACAGAAAATTTTACCAGATATTTCAGTACAGGCTCCAAGGAGCAAATAAATATTTTTACAGTGATTTCCAGTTCAGTTATGCACGTATTATAATTGCTCAGTACAGATTATTTTCAGTATGCCTCAGGACAGGATATTTTATCACATGCATATTTTAAATTCAGATTTTTACTCGTTACCTGCGATTTATGCATGCTGAGTCTTTAGGCTCACTAGACTTGATTGTTGTAGGTACTGATGAGGCCAGGGCCGAGGGCGGGGACCAGTGAGCCAGCTTGGGTCGGCAGTAGTGGCACCCGAGGACCTCAGTGCAGCAGTTGTTATGTTTTTCCGCAAACAATTTTTATCAGTTGATGGATATTTTTAAATTGTGATTTTTGGAAAACTTTATTTTCTTCCGCTGCAATTATTTTGAAATATTGAACTTGTTTCACCAGTGATTTTATGAGCGAGGCCATTAAGTTCTTTTAAAAAGAAAATTTTTAATTTTCCGCAAATTTTCAAGAAAGGAGTTCGAGGGCCTTCACAGAATTGATTACTTACGAGTTCGAGGACGAACTCAGATCTAAGAGGGGGAGAAATGTAAGGCCCGAGATTTTATTACTATAATCTGAGATTAATCTGAAATGATTTATTTATTAATTTATATGATTATAGATGAAACGGATCAGACCGGGAGAGCCGAAAGAAGATTTGACATTTTGTGTAAGAAAAGTCCCCGCGCACATGCGCGACATGTATGGGCGCACATGCGCGAGGAAGACCGAACCGTGCGCGCACATGCGCGGCTTGAATGCGCGCACATGCGCGGAACGTCCAGAGAGTTCGGCGCACATGCGCGGCTTGAATGCGCGCATATGCGCGGAACGTCCAGAGGGTTCGGCGCACATGCGCGGCGAAAGGCGCGCATGTGCGCGAGTAAGTGGATGCACGAGACCGTAGGTCTCGCGCATATGCGCGAGCGGTTGAGACACAAGCGCCGAGATAATAAATCTCGCGCATATGCGCGGGGCTTGAGCGCGCATATGCGCGAGAGGTTTTTTGGCAAATTCTGGAGCAACCACGTACAATTTACATGCGACATATATATATGATTCATCTCTCCTTAGTCTTCAGCAAGAAACGAGGTGAGCTTCAGAAATTCCCCAAAGCCTCATCGTACCTTAGACTTGTGATTTTGTTCAATCCGATTATCAGAACTCGAATCCGACTACAGTACTGTGTTCCTATCAACGCAGGCTACAACTGGACGTAAGTTTTGTTACGTTTAGACACAATTTGAAATTATAATATTGTCAGAATTGAATATGAATCAGATATAGTATTTCTGCTACAGTAGGCATTGTATAATTGAAGTCATATTAAAGAATAGACTGTTTATACAATTGTTATGAATTTCGAAAGATATTGATTGAGATTTGACTTCAGAGTTGTAATGTTACTGATCTTAAATGTACAGATATTGAGATTATAAATTGTACTGATACTAATTATGAATTCTGATATTATATCTGTGATGTTGAGATTGACGGGGATATCGAAACTGTATTGTTATGACGTCGAAACATCATTTGATTTAGAATGATCAGATTCAGTAATGATTTCGATGATATCGTTGATATGAATTAGATAGTACCTTGTTCAGATATGGATCAGATTATATACTGATTTGAGTATTGATCAGAACATGTTTTGAATCGAATTATATACTGATATTGTATTTATGTGATTGTCATTGCCAGACTGGGTATGGACAGATTGCGATACAAGACTTCGTCTTCGTCAGACCGTGAAGACAAAGGTATAATTCATGTTTTGTTTGGGGAAGACACAACTCAAATGAGATTCAATTTGAGTTTCCCAACAAAATCTACTTGTTTTGTTTGTACTTTATATTGATTTATATATATGTACTGAGATAGGAGTATCATTGGTAGATACGCCAATTTTCTAAACGTTCGGTGATATCGATGCTTCGGATCAGATTCACTCCGATTGTAGATATCGATACAGACCAGACCGAAGTTTAGGAATAAGATGTAATGCCACCACGATTGGGAGAGTAGGTGGGAGACCTGTTACATCTTATTCACACCAGGATCCCTAGAGTTAGAGTTGAGTTGAGCCAAGATATGAATTGAATTGAGTTGCGTGCTTATTTTATTTTGGTTTCAGAGATTATGGAACCCATTGTTACTGCATGCTTATTTTGATTTAGTTTCATAGACTATGAAACCTATTGCTATTGATTTTATGCATGATTGTATGCTTTATGATTTATATTGTGTATATGCATGTATACATGTTTTATACTGGGATTTATTCTCACCGGAGTTATCCGGCTGTTGTCTTATTTTGTATGTGTGCATGACAACAGATGGGACAGGATCGGGGTCAAGAAGATGATGAGAGAAGACGAGTTTAGAGTGGTGATTCCGGACTTATTGCAGACTTGGTTTAATACTTGAAATTTAGTAGTTGAACCTTAGACTAGTTTGAATAATTGTTGTACATTATTGTACTTATATAATGAGATGTATATTAGTAACATTCCATTACGCTCTGCACTTGTGTTTTAAAAGAAAAATTTTTAGACCCTGTTTATCTTAATTGATAATTAAATCCCAAAGATGATTAAGAAAATGATTAGCGTCTGGGTCCCCACATTACCGGTCAGTTCAGTTAAGTTCAGTGCAGGGGCCACTTGCAAAGAACATAAACTAAACAGAAAATTTATGACATGTTATTTTAAAACAGGGCTCGATTGAGCAAAAATTTCACTTATGATTTTTAGTCAGTTATGCACGTATTATAATTGCTCATGATAAGTTATTTTCACGTTATGCCTCATGACATGATATTTTATCCCATGCAATTTTATTATATTATTTACTCGTTATTTACAATATATGCATGCTGATACAAACGTGGTTGGTCAAGCACCAAAGAAAGCATGGAAGTCGTTGGAGTTGCCCGAATGACCTATAACGAGGGGCCTTAGCAAGAAGTTTAAAGAAGCACTTAAAGGATTCATGGTCAACTTTCAGGTAACATTTTCTTGCAGGTACAAAATCTGAAAGTAAAATGGAGAGGGAGGTAGGAGAGAGTTCGAATCAGGGGTTGTCTAAGGTTCAAATTGAGGCATTATTTGGGCATTTTAGTAGAATGATGAGGGCCGAGTTGCATCCTTTATATGAGAGGTTGGATAGGCTTGAGGTTAGTACGAGTGAAAATAAATCTAAGCCTAAAGGTTTGGGTAGAGTAGAAGAAGAAGAGGATGATTATGATTTGGAAGGAGAAGAGGAGAGTCAAAACGAGAATTGGGGTAGAAGCGGAAGAGGTAGAGGATTTGGTAGGGGAAGAAGAGAAGCCGTACGGTGTAGGTACGATGATGGGAATAAGGAATATAGTAACATAGGTAGTATTAAGATGAAAATTCTGTCGTTCCATGGTAAGTCAAACCCAGAGGCTTATTTAGAATGGGAAAAGCGGGTTGAATTTGTTTTTGATTGTCACCAGTATTCTGAACTCAAAAAGGTTAGGTTGGTCGTGGTTGAATTTGTTGATTATGCACTTATTTGGTGGGATTAATTAGTGACCACTAAGAGAAGATGCAATGAGAGGCCTATAGAAATTTGGGCTGAGATGAAAAGCGTAATGAGAAAGAGGTTTGTACCAAATCACTACTATAGAGAAATGTTTAAAAAGTTACAAACTTTGAGACATGGTGTGAAGAGTGTTGAGGACTACTATAAAGAGTTGGAAGTAGTCATGATTAGAGCAAACAGAGAGGAGGATAGTGAGGCTACTATGGCTCGTTTTCTGTGTGGTTTGAACAGGGAAATTCAAGACCAAGTGGAGCTTAGACACTACTTTGATCTAGATGAAATGGTGCAAATGGCGATAAAAGTGGAGCAACAACTCAAGAGGAGAGGAGTTGGCCGTACCATTCAAGCTGGGAATACATCAACACCTTGGCGTTCCAATGTTGTTAAAAGTGAAGAAGGCAAGGTAGTGGTCAAACCCAAAGTTGACATTAAACTGGAGGCGCCTAAGCAAGGAGTGCAAGGTAAACCTGAAACTACTATTAATCGTTCTAGAGATATTAAATATTTTAGGTGTCAAGGAGTTGGCCATATTGCTAGGCAATGTCCCAATAAAAGAGTGATGGTGTTGAATACTTATGGGGAGTATGAATCTCATAGTGAGGGAGATGATGGAGAGGATGAAGATGAGATGCCTGCATTAGAAGATCCTGATGAGGGATATGAGGCAGTTGTGGGTGAGGCGTTAGTGACTAGGCGTATCATGAATGCCCAAGTCAAAGAAGAGGTGACTAACCACCGGGAAAACTTGTTCCATACTAGATGTTTTGTCAGTGGCAAAGTTTGCAACATTATTATAGATGGAGGGAGTTGTACCAATGTTGCTAGTCTTGAGATGGTGGAAAAATTGAGCTTGCCTACTTTGAAACATCCTCAACCATATAGGCTACAGTGGTTGAATGACTGTGCTGAAGTGAAAGTGAACAAACAAGTTTTTATAGCGTTTTCGATTGGGAAGTATGTTGATGAGGTGTTGTGTGATGTGGTGCCAATGCATGCTTGTCATATTTTGTTAGGTTGACCATGGCAATATGATAGGCAAGTGACACATGATGGGTTTAGAAATAAATATTCTTTTGTACTCAAGAAAGAACCCATTGTTTCCAAAGCAAGTGTTGGAGGACCAATTGAAAAAAAGAAGAGAGATGAGGTCGGAAAAAAGAGTGAATTAAAAAGTGAGATGGAAACAAAAATGAAATGGCTAAAAGAAAAAGTGAGATAGCCATACAAAAGAAAAATGAGGGAAAAGAAAATGAGAGGAAAGAGGTCAAAAATAAAACATATATGGCCCAAACGAGTGAGTTGAAACAATTGTTACACACACATGATCCACTTGTGTTGATTCTTTACAAAGAGATTCTCTTTAACACAAGTGATATAGCCGGATCCCTTCCGAGCATTGTTGTTTCACTTTTGCAGGAATTTGAAGATGTATTTCCGGAGGAGCTACCTCAAGGATTACCACCATTGAGGGGAATCGAGCACGAAACCGGGTAGTGCATTGCCAAATCATCCAGCCTATAGGAGCAATCCGGAGGAGACTAAGGAACTTCAGCGGCAGGTAAGTGAGTTGTTAGATAGGGGTTTTGTGCGTGAGTCCATGTCACCTTGTGCTGTACCTGTTTTACTAGTTTCTAAGAAATATGGCTCATGGATTATTTGTGTAGATTGTTGGGCAATTAATAATATAACCATCAAGTATACACATCCTATACCTAGATTAGATGACATGTTAGATGAATTGCATGGTGCATGTATTTTTAGTAAGATTGACTTGAAGAGTGGATATCACCAGATTAGGATGAAGGAAGGTGATGAGTGGAAAACAGCATTTAAAACCAAATATGGGTTATATGAGTGGATGGTGATGCCTTTTGGTTTAACAAACGCTCCTACTACCTTTATGAGGTTGATGAATCATGTCTTGCGTGCTTACATAGGGAAATTTGTTGTGGTTTATTTTGATGATATCCTAGTGTATAGCAAAGATTTTGAAGAGCATGTTGAGCTTTTGAGACTTGTATTGACAACACTTAGGGCTGAACATTTATATGCTAATCTTAAGAAATGTGATTTTTGTACAAGCAAACTTGTCTTTCTTGGTTTTGTGGTAAGTTCACAAGGGATACAAGTGGATGAGGACAAGGTAAGTGCTATTCGAGATTGGCCAACGCCTGCTTCTGTTGGTCAAGTTCGAAGCTTTCATGGTCTTGCAAACTTCTATAGGAGGTTTGTAAAAGATTTTAGCACACTGGCTGCACCGATGACGGCGGTGATTAAGAAGAACGTTCCATTTCATTGGGGCGAGGAGCAAGAGAAGTCTTTTAATATTATTAAACAAAAATTAATTAATGCGCCTTTACTTGTTTTGCCTGATTTTTCTAATACTTTTGAAATTGAATGTGATGCTTCAGGTATAGGTATTGGTGGGGTTTTGATGCAAGTAGGACGACCTGTGGCGTACTTTAGTGAGAAACTCAATGGAGCAGCACTGAACTATCCAACGTAGGACAAGGAGTTGTACGCGCTTGTGAGGACTTTGGAGATGTGGCAACACTACTTGAGGCCTAAGGAGTTTGTGATCCATACCGACCATGAGTCTCTAAAGTACCTTAGGGGACAACAGAAACTGAACAAGGGGCATGCCAAGTGGGTGGCATTCATAGGTACATTTCCCTACATAATCAAATACAAACAAGGTAAGGATAATGTAGTGGCCGACGCACTATCACGGAGGTACGTATTAATCTCAACCTTGTAGTCAAAAATCTTGGGATTTGAGCATGTGAAAGAGTTTTATTTGTTGGATGAGGATTTTAAGGTGATATTTGAAACATGTATGCATGGTCCACATGACAAATTTTATTTGCATAATGGGTTTCTATTTAGAGAAGATAGATTGTGCATTCCTAAGTCATCAATTCGTGAGTTACTTGTGAGGGAGGCGCACATGGTAGAGGTTTGATGGGGCACTTTGGTGTGGCTAAAACTTTGAATTGTTTGCATGAGCATTTTTATTGGCCACATATGAAACGTGATGTTGAGCGTGTTTGTGAAAAGTGCATTACTTGTAGACAAGCTAAGTCTAGAACACAACCACATGGATTGTATACACCACTTCCTGTTCCTAGTGAACCTTGGATTGATATTTCTATGGATTTTGTTTTAGGTTTGCCGAGGACTAAGAAGGGGAGGGATTCAATATTTGTTGTTGTTGAGCTTAAATCTCAAATGGAGGTTGATGTTGCGGTTGGGCTTGAATCTCAAGTGGAGGTTGTGGTTGATAAAGTTGTTGATGACATTATTCCACTAGTTGGTGAGTTGAATGTTGTTGAACCTAAAGTGGAGGTTGAGAGAATTGAGGAGGTTGGTACCCCACTGATTTCTGACTTGAGCATAGAATGTTGTGCTGTGGAGGGTGAATCCTTAGATGGTGAATTTTCTTCTAATGTGTGTGCTATGGAGGAGAAAGAAGAAAATAGTAATAATTTGTTGCACGCATGTTATGATTCATCATGTACCTTTATTGATCCATCTATTTCAATTGTAATTACTGATGATCAACTGCAATTTAATTGTGAGAGTGAAAAAAATTTAAAATGGCTGAAAGAATGAGTGATCAAAAGAGTGAGATGGCCATAGAAAGAAAAGAAAAAGAAAAAGAGGCCAAAGAAAAAGAAAAAGAAAAAGAAAAGAAAAATAATTTTAAGGCCCAAAAGAGTGAAAAGAGTAAGTATGAGAGTGATTTAATTTTGTATAAATCTCTCCAAGTACCTTTGTACAAAGATGAGATTTATATATCTAGTGATGATATAGCCGATTCAATCCCGAGCAGTATTTATTCTTCTTTTCAAGACTTGGGCGCCCTCATGATGAGGAGAAGAGCAAGTGTTGATGATTTTGGAAAGCCATGGGATGATCCATATGACTTCGAGAGCAATCAAGGTGAGGTAAAGTTAGTTGCCAACGCAACAACCATGAGGTATGACTTCCGTCCTTATCTTACTTCTTTGATGTACCGTTTTCAAGGACTTGGAAAGCATGTTGAAAATGTGGTGGTTAAGGGGTCGGATGTAAATTTACCCTTATTCCTTGATTGTTATGAATTTGAGACCATGGATGAATTGCATGTACCTACTATGAATTTTGATGTCTCACTATTTACTAAGTTGATGGGGTTTTCTTGCTACAATGGTTTATATACATTAGACTTAGATTTTTGTGATGAGATGAGATATTGCATTGATAGTACATGGGACGTGTCTTATTTCCATGATTTATATTTGAGTGGTGATGGGTGTGAAGATTACATGGGTAGTACATTTAGTGTGTTCTATTTGCATGATTTATATTGGTTTGGTTATAGTTTTGAGAGGTGCAGGGATGAAGATGCTTATTTCTTTGTTTATGATGAATACATGTTTAAAGAGAATAAAATTTTCATCACACACCTATTGCATGAGTTTCTGCTTTATATTGAGGCGCAAGACCTTTGTTTGATTGGTAGCCATGAAGTAAATAGGGTCATTGATAGGATGCATGAATTTTTACTATGGTTGCATATGAGGAGGTCTATTGGGTGGAATTGTGAATCATGCATCGAACATAAGAATTTTTATGTTCATAATGAGTACAATTTTAATAGAATAAATTCGTCATTCTACATTCATTGCATGAGTTACGTAGTAGTGATGCATATAGTGGTGATTTTACCTTTGATAAAATGAATGATTTTATGTGTTGGTTGCACATGAAACGACATGTTGAGTGTGATTGGGGTATATGCATTGCATACAGGAGAATGACATGTCGAGTGTATTAATATGTCAGGCATCAGTTATTTCTTATTCCTAGTGAACTATGGTCGTACACGTGTGTGGATATTATTTTGGTGTTGACTAGGTCTAAGAAGGGGAGAAATCTGATTTTTGTGATACTTAATGATATCTTGTTGTTATTATTTGGTGTCATTTGTTACTTGATATGTGGAAAAGTTGATGAGTTTATAGGAAAGACAATGGTGATGTTGGAAAGTCCAGTGTTGATGGAGCGAGCAAGCGATAGCACCTACAAACTTGAGTTTAAAGGTAAGCATATTAGTCATACAATTCTTGTTATTACTAACTTGCTTCGTTTTTGTGTAGGTATCAAAGATTTGAGGACAAATCCTTTTCAAGAAGGGGAGGATGATGCGAACACGGATGGTCAGGCGCCAAGGAAAGCATGGGACCCTTTGGAGTTGTCGGAGGGACCAATCACGAGGGGACGATTGAAGAAGTTCAAGGAAGCGTTGCACGGACTTATGACCAATGAAGAAGGTTGTGAAGGGCCCTCGAACTACTTGCTTGAAAATTTGCGGAAAATTAAAATTTTTTTTTTTTTTTTTTTTTTTTTTTTTTTTAAAGAACTTAAATGGCCTCATTCATAAAATCACTGGTGAATCAAGTTCAATATTTCAAAATAATTGCAGCGGAAGAAAATAAAGTTTTCCAAAAATCACAATTTAAAAATATCCATCAACTGATAAAGATTGTTTGCGGAAAAACATAACAACTGCTGCACTGAGGTCCTCGGGTGCCACTACTGCCGACCCAAGCTGGCTCACTGGTCCCCGCCCTCGGCCCTGGCCTCATCAGTACCTACAACAATCAAGTCTAGTGAGCCTAAAGACTCAGCATGCATAAATCGCAGGTAACGAGTAAAAATCTGAATTTAAAATATGCATGAGTTAACATATCCTGTCCTGAGGCATACTGAAAATAATCTGTACTGAGCAATCATAATACGTGCATAACTGAACTGGAAATCACTGTAAAAATATTTGCTCCTTGGAGCCTGTATTGAAGTATCTGGTAAAATTTTCTGTTGAGATTATGTTTTACGCCTGTGGCCACTGCACTAAGCTGAACTGATCGGTAACTGGCTACCGGGGAGGCTGAAACTGATCTGAGCTGGCCGGTCACTGGCGACCGGGTGGTACCATACTGAACTGATCGGTCACTGGCGACCGTATAAAATAACACTCCCACATAGTGAATGAACCACAAGCCATATCGCATAAATCTCAAAAATAATCATTTTCTGTTTAATGCACGTAAAATAATTAACTGGCGTAATGAAAATTCCTGTAATTTAACCAACTGGATTGGATTGGATCGTTCCCAGGCTCGCTGCAACCTAACTGTGCCATGAAAAATATGCAAATGCTTAAACATGACCAACTATGCAATTTACGTTCAAAAGATGCGACTATGACGCCTAATGACTTCGCATTTAATCATGACTCCGAGCCAACCTGAACCGACACTGAACCGACGTATAGTCATGATTAAAATACGCTGAAAAATCATAAAATAATGCTCCTAAAATGATAGGGTCGAAATCTAGGTGAAATGGAGGCCAAAACACGAAACGCTCTTTCGAGAGTCAATTTGGCACATTGCACCGTAAATTATCGTACGACCTCAAAAATGATCCAAATGACAAACGGTCAAAAACATGACCTTCCCAACTCAATGAGGCACTGTCCAGTCCAAGGCCATGGGCTAAAAGCCAACCAAGAACTCAAACGACGCTTCTGAACAGCAGCATACTTGCTGTCAAAAATACAGCAGCTGCGCACTTGTTTTTCCTTGTGTCGTTTTCGAGGCTACCGGCCATTGGGGCGTGAACCACCGACCAGAGACTCTTACCAACATCCCAAGGAATGATTTGAACCATGGCTAAGGGCCCTAGGCCAGCCACAATCCGCATCACACCAAATCTTAACCGAAGGGTCCAACCGAGAGCAACGTGCATGCGTGTGTAGTGTTTATGCTATGATCGATGTCTTGCGTCGTTCCAGTGGCCATTTGATTGACCATGGCACGATCTAGACATCTAGGAGCATGATATGAACCGTGGCTAAGGGCCATAGGCCAACCAAGATCCACACCAAGCCACAAAAGAAACGAACCATATGCTGAACAATGGAAGGGCCGAATGGGGAAAGGGGTTGTTCTTGTTGATTATTTAAAAACCGATGAGCCATGGACCAAGCCACCAAAAGGGCGACTTAGTCACGTCTTAGACATGCTAGGGAAGTGATCCAACCATGGCTAAAGGCCCTTGGGGCAGCCAAGATCAGATCCACAACCCTTGACACAAAACTGAAATTTCGAATCACATTTCTGCACTTAAGGGGAACTTGCTGTCATTCTGAATTTCCAGCAAGCATGGGGCTGGTTTGAATGGACCAACATGGTCCTAATGCATCCTACTACATGTATACAAGCCGCCTTGGGAGCCTGGAGTCGATCCAATACCTGAAACCATCAAAACTCAGAAAAACGTGAAGCTTGTCAAGGGAAGGGCCGAAATTCTGCATGTGTGTTCCAAAATATTTTGACATGTATCTCGGTTTTTGCTTGCTAAAACATGATCATGTACTGAAAAATAAATGATAATATGACTTGATTGAGGTTTGAAAGAAATCTAGACATGCCTGGTTTCGTTTTGAAAGAAAACGAACGAAACAACGACGACGCGGCACGGAGGAGGTGGAGCGCTTCTCTTGCTCTTTCTAGTTCTCGATTTTTTTCTTGCCTTCCCTCTAGCTAAGACTCACGATTTTTACACTGAAAATGGATCTGAATGGTGAGGTATTTCGGTGGAGAGGGAGAGGGATTGAGTGGTTATGAAGGTGAGGAGAAGGGTGCACAAAAATAGGATCATATCAAGACCAAGTCCACTCCCCTTTTGAATTTGAATTTTGAATTGATATCAAATGAGTTGGTGGATGCTTCTAGGAGGTGGTGGCCGAAATTTTGCTTATTTTCTAGTCTAGGATATGTCCATTAATTAATTAAATTGTGCTCCCAAAAATCCTAGAATTATCCTACAACTTACATGCAAAGAAATGGTCAAAAGGTTGATGAGTTGGCAATTAAATTGTCTAGCAACTATGGGGGCCGAAAATTGCAATAAAATGAAGGGGAAATATTGTTATCTAGTCAACTAATAATCCTTTAATTAATTTAGTGAGCTAACCCATTAATTTAATAACTTAAATGAGTTCATTTCTTAATCACCTCAAATAATTAAATTAAAATCCTCAACTAACTTAAATAATTCCTTAAACTTCTTTTTAACTTAAATGAACTTACTTGCTAGCTAAATTAACTTCTGGAAATATTTCTCAAATCTTAAATTCTATCTCAAAACTCCAACTCCAGTCCGGCCTCACTGAAATAACTGAAATGCTAAAAATCAAACTGCTGAACTGAAATAATAAATAATTAACTTCAAACAAATGCATTTAAAATAATCATGCAATGAAGTCAATTAAATTTAAAAATCTAGAATTATGCATGGCTTATACGTCTACTGATTTACGGGTTCTACAATCCTTCCCCCCTTAAATAAATTTCGTCCTCGAAATTAGAACTCACCGAATAACTCAGGGTATCGACTTCTCATCTCCGGCTCAGACTCCCACGTAGCTTCCTCCTCTGAATGGTTGAGCCATTTGACTTTGACTCGCTTAACCAACTTGTTCCGAAGTTTCTTCTCCTGTCTGTCTAGGATCTGTACGGGTCTCTCCTCATAAGATAAGTTCGGAGTAAGCTGCAACGGCTCGAAATTCAGCACATGCGAAGGATTTGCCATATACTTCCTCAGCATGGAAACGTGAAAGACATTGTGTACTCCGGCCAGATTTGGCGGAAGAGCCACACGATACGCTAGCGTCCCAACTCTGTCGAGGATCTCAAACGGTCCAATGAATCTCGGACTGAGCTTCCCTTTCTTGCCAAATCTCATGACACCCTTCATAGGTGCCACTTTCACGAAGACATGATCGCCCACTGCAAACTCTAACTCTCTCCTCCGCTGATCGGCATAACTCTTCTGTCGGCTCTGGGCAGTCCTCATCCTATCACGGATCTTGACTACTACATCTGCTGCCTGCTGAACAATCTCTGGACCCAACTCTGCTCTCTCTCCTACTTCATCCCAATGAACAGGAGATCTACACTTGCGACCATACAGCGCTTCATACGGAGCCATACCTATAGACGACTGGAAACTGTTGTTATAGGTGAACTCTACCAATGGTAAGTTCGACTCCCAACTCCCAGAGAAATCAATGACGCAAGCACGGAGAAGATCCTCTAAGATCTGAATAACTCGCTCCGACTGCCCATCCGTCTGCGGATGGAAAGCTGTGCTAAACAGCAACTTCGTACCCAAAGTCGAATGCAAACTCTTCCAAAACGAGGAAGTGAATCTGGGATCTCTGTCGGATACGATAGAAACTGGAATACCGTGGAGTCGGACTATCTCTCGGATATACAGCTCTGCATACTGAACCATGGTGAAAGTCGTCTTAATAGGCAAGAAGTGCGCTGATTTGGTAAGACGATCTACAATCACCCAGATAGCATTCGATCCTCTGGCTGACCTCGGCAATCCGGTCACAAAGTCCATGGTAATGTTCTCCCACTTCCACTCGGGAATAGGAAGAGGCTTGAGCAAACCTGCTGGTCTCTGATGCTCGGCCTTCACTAACTGGCAAGTCAGGCACTCGGATACAAAACGCCTGATGTCCTTCTTCATTCCTGGCCACCAATACAATAGCTGCAGATCTTTGTACATCTTCGTACTCCCAGGGTGAATGGAGTACGGGGATGTATGGGCCTCTGATAAGATGTCTGCTCGGATAGAATCACTGCTAGGAACCCATATCCTATCTCGGTATCTCACAATACCGTCGCTGACTGTATACAAAACACTGCCCTTAGCTTCATCTCTCTTCTTCCACTGTGCCAACTGCTCATCTGCTGCCTGACCGCTGCGAATACGGTCAATAAGAGAGGACTGGATAGTCAAGGTAGATAAACGAGGAACTCTACCTCGAGGGTAAGTCTCAAGATCAAACCTCTGCATCTCGATCTGAAGAGGTTTCTGCATCGTCAAATGAGCCATCACTGCGACTTTCCTGCTCAAAGCATCCGCAACTACATTAGCTTTACCCGGGTGGTAGCTAATGTCACAATCGTAGTCTTTCACAAGCTCCAACCAACGTCTCTGACGCATGTTCAGCTCCTTCTGCGTAAAGAAATACTTGAGGCTCTTATGGTCGGTAAAGATCTGGCACTTCTCCCCATACAGATAGTGCCTCCAAATCTTCAAAGCAAAAACTACGGCCGCTAACTCCAGATCATGGGTGGGGTAGTTCTTCTCGTGGATTTTCAGCTGTCGAGAAGCATACGCTATCACTCTCCCATGCTGCATCAAAACTGCACCTAAACCAAGCTTCGAAGCATCGGTATAAAGGACAAACTCGCCGGATCCTGACGGTACAGCCAAAACGGGTGCTGAGATAAGAGCTTGCTTCAAAGTATCGAAGCTCTTCTGACACTCCTCGCTCCACACAAACTTCACATTTTTCTTGGTCAGTGCTGTGAGTGGAACGGCAATGGAGGAGAATCCCTGGATGAATTTCCTGTAATACCCTGCTAGCCCAAGGAAACTGCGGATCTCGGATGCATTCTGAGGCACAACCCAATCTCTGACTGCTGCAACTTTCGCCGGGTCTACCTCAATGCCACTGCTAGAAACAATGTGGCCCAAGAACGCCACCTTCTCTAACCAGAATTCGCACTTACTGAACTTTGCGAATAGTTTATGTTTCTGCAATGTCTGCAACACTATGGTCAGATGCCTGCTGTGCTCCTCCCGATTCTTGGAGTAGACGAGAATGTCATCTATGAACACTATCACAAACTGGTCGAGGTACGGCTGAAATACGCGATTCATTAGATCCATGAAGATTGCTGGCGCATTCGTCAGACCGAACGGCATCACTAGGAACTCGTAGTGACCATAACGAGTCCTGAAAGCTGTCTTCGAGACATCAGCATCTCTCACCCTCAACTGGTGATAACCGGAACGCAGATCTATCTTGGAGAAAATCGAAGCTCCCTGCAACTGGTCAAACAGATCCTCAATCCTCGGCAGTGGGTATTTATTCTTCACTGTAACCCTGTTCAACTCCCGGTAGTCAATGCAAAGCCTCATCGAGCCATCCTTCTTTTTCACGAATAAGACCGGCGCGCCCCATGGAGAAAAGCTCGGGCGAATGAACTCCTTTTCAAGAAGTTCCTGAATCTGCTTCTTAAGCTCTGCCATCTCTGTCGGTGCTAGACGGTACGGTGCTTTGGATATCGGAGCCGTTCCTGGCATAAGCTCAACGGAAAACTCCACCTCTCTCTCTGGTGGCATACCAGAGACGTCTTCGGGAAAAACGTCTAAGAAATCTCTAACAATCGGAACATCTGAGGCTGACTGGCTGGGTTCCTCGGGGACAGATAAAAAGGTTGCTAGAAATGCCCGACACCCTCTATGCATGAGCTTCCTAGCCTGAACATAAGGAATAATGCGCGGTAAGGAAAAGTACCTGTCCGTCTCAAATAAGAACTGCTCCATTCCAGGCGGTCGGACAAGAACGGATCTCCGCTGGAAGTCTATCAACACTCTGTTCCTCAATAGCCAGTCCATCCCTAGGATGATGTCAAATTCCGGCATCGGTAGCACAATCAGATCCGCATAAACAAGATTACCGTGCAACTCAAGGTCTATATCTCGGATAACATTGGTAGCTGCCATCTCCTCTCCTGACGGCAACACTACTGAAAAGGCTGTATCTAGCCCAATGGTCTGGATCTTGAGAAAGTTTGCAAAGACCTCCGAAATAAATGAGTGAGTGGCCCCTGAATCTATCAAGGCCTTGGTAGCGGAACCAGATATAAAAATTCTCCCTGAAAGAGCGGAGCTCTAAGTTGAATCCCACTACAAGATCTAAACTTATAGACATGCAAAGGTCTAGGTTCCTCTAGCTTAATTTCCCCGAAAATAAATCTGAGTAGAGCATGCAATCCTATAACAGTTCTAAGTTCAAAATCTAAATCCCGATTCCCAAAACGCGGAAATTCGAAGAATAACTTAAAGTTTAAAGGTACCTGTCAACAACATAGTCTCCGGGTTGGCTTCCGCGGCATGGAGAGCAAAGACTCTGCCTTGGGTAGGCAGATTCCTCTGAGGGCACTGCAGCAACATGTGGTCTGGACTGCCACACTTAAAACACTTTCCTGAGCCAGCCATACATGCTCCAGGATGGCGACGTGAGCACCTGGGACAGACTGGGTGCTCCTGAGTCCTCGGGGCTGGGCGTCCCCGCTGCTGCTGCTGCTGCTGCTGCTGGCCTCTGTTCCTGGGCGGTCCATGAAAAGACCTCTTATTCTGCTGCTGATGCTGAAGAGGAGGAGGGCGGTGCGGTGCCTGGACTGGGCGCTTGCCCTGGCGATCCCTCTCGATATCCCGCAGATCCTGTTCTGCGGCTAAGGCCTTGGAGACGGCAACCTCATAAGTAGCAGGGTCAGATACCCTAACATCCCGGCGCAAGATCGGCCGTAAACCCACCAGGAAGTGCATCAGCTTGGCTTTGGCATCATTCGCTATCAGGGGCACAAAGTGACAGCCCCTCTCGAACTTACGGATAAACTCCGTAACCGACATATCCCCCTGTCTCAGGCTCATGAACTCGGTGGTCAGCCTGGTGCGAACCTCCTCAGCAAAATACTTGGAGTAGAAAACCTCCGTAAAACGGGTCCAAGAAAGTGTAGCCAATGTAAGGGCTACCGAAGCTCCTTCCCACCATAAGCGGGCGTCTCCAGTGAACAAGTAGGTGGCACATCGGACTCGGTCTGCGTCCCCCAGCTCCATAAAATCGAAGATAACCTCGAGGGATTTGATCCATCCCTCGGCAACCATGGGGTCAGATGCCCCAGAGAATTCCTTCGGGCGCATCTTCATGAATCGCTCATACACTGCCTCGGGCCCTGTCGGCCTGGCTGCGGCTGCGGCTACGGCTGCGGCATTGCCCCCCGCAAACTGTGCGAAGAACTGTGCCATCCCAGCTAACATCTGGGCACTCATGTCCTGTAGGGGCGGTGGAGGAGGTGGTAGGTCTCCCTCTGGTCTACGCTCCTCCCTGTCCTCTCGGCGAGGCTCCTCCTCTCTGTTGCGCTCTAAGATGCGTCTAGGGGGCATACTGTTCCAACATAACCCATACGTAACTAACATGCATAATTCCATAATTTATTTTAAATGAACTCTGAAATACTGAAAATCTGGAAGCATGCTGACAAAATAATTCATGCTATAACTGAAATGCTGAACAAAATGCTGAACTGAAAAACTTACAGACCAAAGGCGTGGCTTCGTGAGCTTCTCGCGGTCAGTAGTAGTGAAACCCTATACAGAACCACCGCTCTGATACCAACTGTGAAGGGCCCTCGAACTACTTGCTTGAAAATTTGCGGAAAATTAAAATTTTTTTTTTTTTTTTTTTTTTTTTTTTTTAAAGAACTTAAATGGCCTCATTCATAAAATCACTGGTGAATCAAGTTCAATATTTCAAAATAATTGCAGCGGAAGAAAATAAAGTTTTCCAAAAATCACAATTTAAAAATATCCATCAACTGATAAAGATTGTTTGCGGAAAAACATAACAACTGCTGCACTGAGGTCCTCGGGTGCCACTACTGCCGACCCAAGCTGGCTCACTGGTCCCCGCCCTCGGCCCTGGCCTCATCAGTACCTACAACAATCAAGTCTAGTGAGCCTAAAGACTCAGCATGCATAAATCGCAGGTAACGAGTAAAAATCTGAATTTAAAATATGCATGAGTTAACATATCCTGTCCTGAGGCATACTGAAAATAATCTGTACTGAGCAATCATAATACGTGCATAACTGAACTGGAAATCACTGTAAAAATATTTGCTCCTTGGAGCCTGTATTGAAGTATCTGGTAAAATTTTCTGTTGAGATTATGTTTTACGCCTGTGGCCACTGCACTAAGCTGAACTGATCGGTAACTGGCTACCGGGGAGGCTGAAACTGATCTGAGCTGGCCGGTCACTGGCGACCGGGTGGTACCATACTGAACTGATCGGTCACTGGCGACCGTATAAAATAACACTCCCACATAGTGAATGAACCACAAGCCATATCGCATAAATCTCAAAAATAATCATTTTCTGTTTAATGCACGTAAAATAATTAACTGGCGTAATGAAAATTCCTGTAATTTAACCAACTGGATTGGATTGGATCGTTCCCAGGCTCGCTGCAACCTAACTGTGCCATGAAAAATATGCAAATGCTTAAACATGACCAACTATGCAATTTACGTTCAAAAGATGCGACTATGACGCCTAATGACTTCGCATTTAATCATGACTCCGAGCCAACCTGAACCGACACTGAACCGACGTATAGTCATGATTAAAATACGCTGAAAAATCATAAAATAATGCTCCTAAAATGATAGGGTCGAAATCTAGGTGAAATGGAGGCCAAAACACGAAACGCTCTTTCGAGAGTCAATTTGGCACATTGCACCGTAAATTATCGTACGACCTCAAAAATGATCCAAATGACAAACGGTCAAAAACATGACCTTCCCAACTCAATGAGGCACTGTCCAGTCCAAGGCCATGGGCTAAAAGCCAACCAAGAACTCAAACGACGCTTCTGAACAGCAGCATACTTGCTGTCAAAAATACAGCAGCTGCGCACTTGTTTTTCCTTGTGTCGTTTTCGAGGCTACCGGCCATTGGGGCGTGAACCACCGACCAGAGACTCTTACCAACATCCCAAGGAATGATTTGAACCATGGCTAAGGGCCCTAGGCCAGCCACAATCCGCATCACACCAAATCTTAACCGAAGGGTCCAACCGAGAGCAACGTGCATGCGTGTGTAGTGTTTATGCTATGATCGATGTCTTGCGTCGTTCCAGTGGCCATTTGATTGACCATGGCACGATCTAGACATCTAGGAGCATGATATGAACCGTGGCTAAGGGCCATAGGCCAACCAAGATCCACACCAAGCCACAAAAGAAACGAACCATATGCTGAACAATGGAAGGGCCGAATGGGGAAAGGGGCTGTTCTTGTTGATTATTTAAAAACCGATGAGCCATGGACCAAGCCACCAAAAGGGCGACTTAGTCACGTCTTAGACATGCTAGGGAAGTGATCCAACCATGGCTAAAGGCCCTTGGGGCAGCCAAGATCAGATCCACAACCCTTGACACAAAACTGAAATTTCGAATCACATTTCTGCACTTAAGGGGAACTTGCTGTCATTCTGAATTTCCAGCAAGCATGGGGCTGGTTTGAATGGACCAACATGGTCCTAATGCATCCTACTACATGTATACAAGCCGCCTTGGGAGCCTGGAGTCGATCCAATACCTGAAACCATCAAAACTCAGAAAAACGTGAAGCTTGTCAAGGGAAGGGCCGAAATTCTGCATGTGTGTTCCAAAATATTTTGACATGTATCTCAGTTTTTGCTTGCTAAAACATGATCATGTACTGAAAAATAAATGATAATATGACTTGATTGAGGTTTGAAAGAAATCTAGACATGCCTGGTTTCGTTTTGAAAGAAAACGAACGAAACAACGACGACGCGGCACGGAGGAGGTGGAGCGCTTCTCTTGCTCTTTCTAGTTCTCGATTTTTTTCTTGCCTTCCCTCTAGCTAAGACTCACGATTTTTACACTGAAAATGGATCTGAATGGTGAGGTATTTCGGTGGAGAGGGAGAGGGATTGAGTGGTTATGAAGGTGAGGAGAAGGGTGCACAAAAATAGGATCATATCAAGACCAAGTCCACTCCCCTTTTGAATTTGAATTTTGAATTGATATCAAATGAGTTGGTGGATGCTTCTAGGAGGTGGTGGCCGAAATTTTGCTTATTTTCTAGTCTAGGATATGTCCATTAATTAATTAAATTGTGCTCCCAAAAATCCTAGAATTATCCTACAACTTACATGCAAAGAAATGGTCAAAAGGTTGATGAGTTGGCAATTAAATTGTCTAGCAACTATGGGGGCCGAAAATTGCAATAAAATGAAGGGGAAATATTGTTATCTAGTCAACTAATAATCCTTGAAAGCCTTACTAATCCTTTAATTAATTTAGTGAGCTAACCCATTAATTTAATAACTTAAATGAGTTCATTTCTTAATCACCTCAAATAATTAAATTAAAATCCTCAACTAACTTAAATAATTCCTTAAACTTCTTTTTAACTTAAATGAACTTACTTGCTAGCTAAATTAACTTCTGGAAATATTTCTCAAATCTTAAATTCTATCTCAAAACTCCAACTCCAGTCCGGCCTCACTGAAATAACTGAAATGCTAAAAATCAAACTGCTGAACTGAAATAATAAATAATTAACTTCAAACAAATGCATTTAAAATAATCATGCAATGAAGTCAATTAAATTTAAAAATCTAGAATTATGCATGGCTTATACGTCTACTGATTTACGGGTTCTACAAAGGTCTTACAAGCAAGGTGCAAAGTGCTGGAGGGTTTTTGATGCATGGAAGTGAGTTTGGAAGTCACAAGAACATTATTCAAGTGATAGATGAAGTTGAGTCCAGCAGCATCGGCGCCCGAGCAGTCAAATATTACCGCCCGAGCGCCATACTTACTGTCCGAGCGCGAGTAGTACAGAAGCCTTGGCGCTCGAGCGGTAATATTCTACCGCCCGAGCACGAGTCAGTTTCGGGAAGAATCCTACTTTCCTATTTTAGAGTTTTTATTATCTTGGCAAGTAGATTTCATATCTTTTTGATTTGGTATCAATATATAGACGAATTTTATTGATTGAAAACAACTTTTGTTCATTATTGATTGAGTTTATAAAAACTTTCTTTGAGAATTCTCTCAAAAACAAGCTTAAGTTTGTTATAACTTTTGCGTTGTATCAAATCAAACTTATCAAAAGATTTATCTTTTGTGGCGTTTGTCAATCGAATATCACGAGTGTTGCCAAGGACAGGTTCTTTGGAGGTTCTCTTGAACGAGATTGTTTCTATCGTTGATGAATTGTTGCTAGACCGCGTGATCTAGAGGCGATTTTCACACCTATCAATTACTTGTTTCAAAGATCGGGAAAAATTAAAGATCTCGTGGGCGGGATCACATCATGCCTGCATTAGAAGATCCTGATGAGGGATATGAGGCAGTTGTGGGTGAGGCGTTAGTGACTAGGCGTATCATGAATGCCCAAGTCAAAGAAGAGGAGACTAACCACCAGGAAAACTTGTTCCATACTAGATGTTTTGTCAGTGGCAAAGTTTGCAACATTATTATAGATGGAGGGAGTTGTACCAATGTTGCTAGTCTTGAGATGGTGGAAAAATTGAGCTTGCCTACTTTGAAACATCCTCAACCATATAGGCTACAGTGGTTGAATGTCTGTGCTGAAATGAAAGTGAACAAACAAGTTTTCGTAGCGTTTTGGATTGGGAAGTATGTTGATGAGGTGTTGTGTGATGTGGTGCCAATGCATGCTTGTCATATTTTGTTAGGTTGACCATGGCAATATGATAGGCAAGTGACACATGATGGGTTTAGAAATAAATATTCTTTTGTACTCAAGAAAGAACCCATTGTTTCCAAAGCAAGTGTTGGAGGACCAATTGAAAAAAAGAAGAGAGATGAGGTCGGAAAAAAGAGTGAATTAAAAAGTGAGATGGCCTTTGAAAACAAAAATGAAATGACTAAAAGAAAAAGTGAGATAGCCATACAAAAGAAAAATGAGGGAAAAGAAAATGAGAGGAAAGAGGTCAAAAATAAAACATATATGGCCCAAACGAGTGAGTTGAAACAATTGTTACACACACATGATCCACTTGTGTTGATTCTTTACAAAGAGATTCTCTTTAACACAAGTGATATAGCCGGATCCCTTCCGAGCATTGTTGTTTCACTTTTGCAGGAATTTGAAGATGTATTTCCGGAGGAGCTACCTCAAGGATTACCACCATTGAGGGGAATCGAGCACCAAACCGGGGAGTGCATTGCCAAATCATCCAGCATATAGGAGCAATCCGGAGGAGACTAAGGAACTTCAGCGGCAGGTAAGTGAGTTGTTAGATAGGGGTTTTGTGCGTGAGTCCATGTCACCTTGTGTTGTACCTGTTTTACTAGTTCCTAAGAAATATGGCTCATGGCGTATGTGTGTGGATTGTAGGGCAATTAATAATATAACCATCAAGTATACACATCCTATACCTAGATTAGATGACATGTTAGATGAATTACATGGTGCATGTATTTTTAGTAAGATTGACTTGAAGAGTGGATATCACCAGATTAGGATGAAAGAAGGTGATGAGTGGAAAACAGCATTTAAAACCAAATATGGGTTATATGAGTGGATGGTGATGCCTCTTGGTTTAACAAACGCTCCTAGTACCTTTATGAGGTTGATGAATCATGTCTTGCGTGCTTACATAGGGAAATTTGTTGTGGTTTATTTTGATGATATCCTAGTGTATAGCAAAGATTTAGAAGAGCATGTTGAGCATTTGAGACTTGTACTGACAACACTTTGGGCTGAACATTTATATGCTAATCTTAAGAAATGTGCTTTTTGTACAAGCAATGTGGGGACCCGGGCTCTAACTCAGTTCCTTTCGGGATTAATCGGATCATTGTTAAAATATACGGGTCAAAATTTTGCTTTTAACATTAACTCACATGTTTATAACTTAAGCAAAAGATAATTCTATATTTATTTCATTATAACAAACATAATATACATGTCTTGTTTTGTCCATATTCTACAAACCAGTAATTAAGTATAGTACATGTCAAAAGTACAACTACTAGTTCATCTGCTACGCCCGTGATCACCACGCTATGTCCATCTCTCATCTCTGTCGCGACCCTGACATAACAACAGCCGGAAACTCTGGTGAGAACAAATCCCAGTATAAAACATGTATGCATGCTGATACATAATCATAAATCATGAATGCAAGCAATAACAATGGGTTCCATAGTCTATGAAACCAATCAATATAAACATGCAATTCAAATCAAATCATGTCTTGACTCGACTCAACTCTAACTCTAGGGATCCCGGTGTGAATAAGACGTCACTGTCTGTCACCTACCCTCCCAATCGGGGTAACTGTACGTCTTATTCCTAGACTTGGGCCCCGTCTGTATCGAATGTCTACAATTGGATTGAATCTGATCCGAAGCGTCGATACCACCGAACGTCTAGTTTAGCAAGTCTGCCAATGACTCTCCTATATCAATGCTTGAATATAAATCTATAAACAAGACATAATCATACTCAAATATAAATAACAAATCTAGTATGTGATTTAGGGAAACTCCAACCAAGTCTGGTTCGAGTCGTATCTCCCGAATTCACAAGAATTATACCTTTCTTGTCGTTGGAATAATTCGAAGTCTCGAAGTAGGGATATCGAACCTGTCAATCCAAATCTGAAATGACAATGTTGAGATGCACAATATCAAATCACAACTCAAACTAATACTAGTACGGTTCAATATCAAATCTTGATACAATTCGACGGTATAACGGCATAGTTTCTCGATACCGATCAATTCAAATCTCAACATATATATCCTCAACTCATAGTCAATACCATAACCATTTCAAACTCTGAAAATCTGCATAATCTCATGCACATATATGCTGGAATTTCATAACAATTGTATATGACATCCGATAATCGATCCGTTTACGATTCTACGACGTCTATGATCTCAAGAACATATAATCACAAACATATCTGAATTTCCTCCATATGTCAACTTCAAAACATGCTGAAAAGATATAGAAAGTATACCCTTTTGAAGCCCTTGTCAAGAGGAACAAGAATCTCAACTTGGATTAAAGTTTGAATGGCTAAATCTTGCACAAGCTCAATTCTAAAATGAAAGAAGCCTTTCACCTCTTTTTGGAATCACTCTCGGTTCTCTCCTCAGGAATTGAAGAAGAATGACTCAGCCCAAGTGGATATATATATATATATACCATGTGTCAACATAAGAATCAAGGGTGGCTTTCTCGCACAGGGCACCGCGGGTGCGCTCCGTCTAGACCGCGGGTGCGCTAAAGCTTCGGCACCACTTTTCATTTTCCAACATTCGACGACCGCGGGTGCGGTGTCTTGTGGACCGCGAGTGCGGTCTTGCTTCGCTTAAAATTTCCTACCCTACTGGCCATGCACCGCGGGTGCGGTACTTCTTCACCGCGGGTGCGGTGTCACTTCTGTAAATAATCTCCAACTCTCTGTCCATCCGCCGCGGGTGCAGTAGCTTCTTAGCGCGGGTGCGCTCATGCTACTGTAACTCTTCCATATTTCATGAACCATAACCGCGGGTGCGGTCCTTTCCTTACCGCGGGTGCGGTCTATATCTCATGCAACACTTCATAATCTCATTTAGCGCCTCTCATTACATGTCATGCATACTCATATCTTCCGAATATCACATCAATGAAGACTAATAAATCTCAAGCCTTACATTTCTCCCCCTCTAAGAAATGATTTCGTCCTCGAAATCGCAGGCCATCAATCATATTATAAATGAAAAACAATAAAATCAAAAGCTGAATAATTACTTACATCATGTAAACAACTCGGGATATTTCTGTCTCATATCTGCTTCTCTCTCCCAAGTCGCTTCTTCAGTGCCATGAAGACTCCACTGGACTTTCACTAGCGGAATAGTATTCGTTCTGAGCTGTTTTTCTTTCCGATCAAGAATCCGCATCGGTTGCTCAGTATAACTCAAAGTCTGATCAAGCTCAGCTTCGTCAGGCTGAATGACATGAGAAGCATCATGCATATATCTACGCAGCATTGATACATGAAATACGTCATGTATTCCGGATAGAGAAGGAGGAAGAGCTAATCGATATGCTCGATCGCCAATCTTCTCAAGAATCTCGTATGGACCGATGTATCTAGGAGACAACTTACCGTGTTTGCCAAATCTGACAACGCCTCTGAAAGGAACAATCTTCAAAAACACTCTGTCTCCTTGATCAAATACTAACGGTCTACGTCTGATATTGGCATACTTGGCTTGCCTATCATGTGCCGTCTTCATCCTCTTCTGAATTATCTTCACTTTCTCTGTCATCTCACGGATCATATCAGGCCCAAGTTCTGCTATCTCAGATATATCATCCCAGTGTAAAGGAGATCTGCACTTCTTGCCATATAATGCTTCAAACGGTGCCATCTCTATGCTCGTTTGATAGCTGTTGTTGTACGAGAATTCACACAACGGTAGTGAATCTTGCCAACTAGTGCCGAAATCTAGCACTACAGCTCTCAACATGTCCTCTAAAGTCTGGATAGTCCGCTCTGACTGTCCATCTGTCTGGGATGATAAGCAGTACTCAGGTGCAATGTCGTACCTAAGGCCTGCTGCAAACTGTGCCAAAAGTGTGAAGTGAATCGTGGATCACGATCTGATACGATAAACTTCGGCACACCATGCAATCTGACTATCTCTCTGACATATATCTCAGCCATCTGATCGTGTCGATATGTCATTATGTATGGAATAAAACACGCTGATTTGGTCAATCTGTCCACAATGACCCAAATCGCATCACAGCCCCGGGATGATCGAGGTAATTTCGTCACGAATTCCATGGAAATGTGATCCCATTTCCATTCAGGAATAGACAAACTCTGAAGTAAACCTCCGGGCTTCTTTCTTTTGGCCTTCACCTGTTGGCAATTTAAACACTTAGACACAAATTCGGCAATATCTGATTTCATCTGTTTCCACCAGAACTGTGTCTTCAAGTTGTTGTACATTTTTCTGCCACCAGGGTGAATGCTAAACCGACTACAGTGCGCTTCTGACATAATTTGCTGTTTCAAATCTGAAACATCTGGCACTACAAGACGGTTATTCACATACAGAACAAAATCATGTACCTGATATTCAGACTGATGTCCTGATCTGACCATATGAATCGACTTTTACACATTCTGATCAGTTTTTTGTGCCTCTTTAATTCTCATAATCAAATCTGGTTCCACTTGAATGGTAGCAAGTCGTAGTGGTTATATCGAGTTATAGGAACAGAGTTCCTTCTATTACGGAATTCGATATAGGAATACCACATTTGGAAACCGGGATCCCTAGACTAGGATTGAGTCTAGTCTTAAATGTGACGTCATGAGTCTAATTGACAGTTATATTGATTCATGTTGATTATTTGCCTGAATATGGTACATATTGATTTATGTTCCTGATGATGGTACATGTTTAGAATAGGATTTATTCTTGATATGGATTTATATTCTGATTTGAATACACGTTAGACATATCTGTTATATGCTTTTATATTGTTTTGATGATTGCGCATGTATACATGATTTATACTGAGAATGTAATTCTCACCGGAGTTATCCGGCTGTTGTCTTGTCTGTATGTGTGCATGGCAAGAGGTGGGATAGGATCAGGGTCAAGAAGAGAAAAAGGCTGGATTAGATAGCGTGGAGGTCCGGGCTTCGAAGCAACTTAGGATTCAACACTGAGATATAGTTGAACCTAGTTGAATTCTTGTAGATAATACAGGATTTGTATATTTATGTTTCATATGTAATTTGAATTGAATTACATTACGTTTCCGCTTTGTATTTAAAAAAAAAAATTTAGACCCTGTTTATACTAATTGATTAATTAGTCCCAATGATGAGTAAGAACATGATTAGCGTCCGGGTCGCCAAAGGCTGATTCGCCAAGACACTGGATGTTTGGTTTATATCGATGTCGCTTAGGAGTTGATTCATTCATATCGCTGAAATTCGGTATATCATACCAATATCCAAGAACCGGGATCCCTAGATTAGAGATGAGTCGAGTCTGAGATGACGAGTCCAGAGTTTTATTTACAGCTTTATATCGATACATGTCTTTCTGATTTGATACATGTTATTCATATCTGTTTCATGCTTCTATATCGGTTTATATGATTGCATGGTTACATTGTTTATACTGAGATGTATTTCTCACCGGATTTATCCGGCTGTTGTCTTGTTTGTATGTGTGCATGACAACAGGTAGGGCAGGATCAGGATCAGGACGAGGATGAGAGATTAAAAACTAGCGTGGAGATCCGGACTTAGAGTAGATTGATTTTCAGTACTTGATGTAGTGACTGAACTTTAGTTTGAAATAAATAATGTTGTACAAGACTTGTACGTTTATATTGACATATATATCAGATTGAGTATATTACGTTTCCGCATTTGTCATTTAAAGAAAAAAATTTTATATCCCACATTTCTTAATTGTTATACTGATTCTTAATAATGATTAAGAAGACGAGTTAGGTTCGGGTCCCCAGTAGGTCTCGCACATATGCGCCGGTTGAGGTCCCGCATATGCGCGAGACGTGTTGCACTTAGGATGAGCCATTTGCCCTTGACATGCATGACATATATATAACAAGTTCATTCCTCCTTCAGATTTTCGAGAAAAGGTCGAAGAAGATTACGAAAAATTCTTACGCCTTTTTATATTTAGATTGTGATTGTGAAAGATCCGCCCGTCAGAATTTCAATCCGACTTCAGTACCGCATTCCTGTCGACACAGGCTTCAATTGGACGTAAGTTTTATTACGTTTTGTTATGTTTTGGAAATATGGTATTGAAGGAATCAGGTATGATCGAGATTGATACCAGATTTGTATTTTTATTGATTATGAGATGTTGGGATTGATATCTGATTGAGACTGTATTGTTGGGTATATGGAGTTTGTGGAGTTATGCTGTTGAAACAGAATTTGAAATAGAATTTGATTGAGTCCGAGAATTCGACAGAGTCAGATTGACAGAATTCTAAAAGGGTATAAATCAATGTTGATTCGGGATTGCACAACTCGATTTTGATTTAACTTGCGTTTCCCAAAATCACATACTGAATTGTCATTGCCTCGCTATGTTGCAATGTTTGAGATCGATATGCTTATTCTATTGATTTATAGCAAAGCATGAGTTAGAGTCTTGGGCAGATATGCCTAGTCTTTGGCAGAACCGCCAAGTCACTGGACTTTTGGGTATATATCGATGTGCTTAGGAGTAGATCGACTTCTATTGCAGATATTCGATATAGATAGCCAAAGTCTGGGAATAAGAACGTACCACCATCTGGCTGGGGAAAGTAGGTGGGAGAACGTTGCGTTCTTATTCAACCGGGATCCCTAGATTAGAGATGAGTCGAGTCTGAAATGACGAGTCTAGAGTTTTAATTACCGCTTTATATTGATACATGTCTTTCAGATTTGATACATGCTATTGATATCTGTTTCATGCTTTTATATATGTTTTTATATGATTGCATGTTACATTATTTATACTGGGATTATATTCTCACCGGATTTATCCGGCTGTTGTCTTGTTTGTATGTGTGCATGACAACAGGTGGGGCAGGATCAGGAAGAGGATGAGAGATTCAGATATAGCGTGGAGAACCGGACTTAGAGTAGATTGATTTTAAGTACTTGAGATAGTGACTGAACTTTAGTTTGAGATAAATAAATGTTGTACAAGACTTGTACGTTTATATTGACATGTATATTAAATCGAGAACATTACATTTCCGCACTTGCATTTAAAAAAAAAAAATTATGCCCCACATTACTTAATTGTTATATTGATTCTTAATAATGATTAAGAAGACGAATTAGGTTTGGGTCCCCACAGCGTTAATCGCTTAGAGGTGAATATCATAAATTGTTGCTTGTTTCAAAAGATTGGGACAACCTAATCGATCCTTGTTCGTTATTGAATTGAGGGCGCGATTCTAATTAATCGTGTTTGCTTTTCATTCGTACGAGGATTCGTATCACACTAGTCACTCCAAAGAAAATACACTCGCACTCAAGTAATTTTCACTCAAATTTGATAGTATTCTCGAAAGTGTGCTCAAGCTTTGTATTTGTAAATCAAACAATCAAGTTAAAGTGGTGAACAATTGTGATCGACTCACTTGGACTGCGTAGACAGAAATTTGAAGATAAATATAATTTTTTGACTGTGAGAGGCAATTGAATATGACTCTACAAAAGAAATAGAGCGAAATACTCAAAAGAAATAATGGTGAATTTTCGATTTTTTTGTAGTTTTTTTTTGGCTGATTATATCTCGAAAATCACCAAGAAAAAAATAAAATCAAACCTTTTTCGAGAATCACAGATTCACGAAAAGACGAAAGAACGATAAACCAAAACAGATCTGGGAACGAACGAAGAAATAAACAGATCAAACAATTGAAGAACAAGATACTTACTTGAATTCAATGAACTAAGCTCTGATACCAAATGTTGTGAACCCTCGTGCGAATGAAATGCAAACACGATTAAAATCGAATCGCGCCCTCAATTCAAATACGAACAAGGATCGTGTTGTGTTTTCCCGATCTTTTGAATCAAGTATGGTGTGATTTTCACCCCTAAACTACGAGGTTTAGTAGTAAAGAATCACGATGAAAACAATCGAAACTAGAACGAACTTTCAAAGAACAAGTCAATGACAATCCGCATAAGACGATCGACAAACGCCACAAAGTTAAAAACTTTGATAAGTTTGATTTATAACAAAGCAAAAGCTTTAATGGTTTGAGAGAAAAACTCTAAACTTTGATAAAATATCAATAATGATCTGAATGTGTGTGCTTTTTCGTTCATATCCCTTTACAAATCAAAAAAGATGTCAATACCTAGTTACCAAACAAGTCAAAACTCTAAATTCTGAAATATTCTCGCCAAGCCGCCTAGTACGCGGACCTCGTGTAGAGGTCCGGAAGAGGGTCCGTGTAGCGGTCTTTGCCTAAAACATAGGACACGGACCCCGTGTACGAGACCCGTGCTTGGGTCCGTGTAGACTCGGTGATGTGAATCCTCGTACGAAGAAAAGCAAACACGATCAAATATGAATCGCGTCCTCAATTCAATAACGAACAATGAATTCGTGTTGTCCCGATCTTTTGAATCAAGTAAGGATTTGTGATATTCACCTCTAAGTTATAAAACTTAGCAACAAATATTCACGATAAAACAATTGAAAAAAAGACGAACCTTCAAAGAACCTGTCCTTGACAATCCGGATGAAATCAACCGACAAACGCCACAAAGTAAAACTTTGATAAGTTTGATTTTGATTACAAAGCAAAATCTTGAGAGAAAATTCTCAAAAGTTTGATAAACTCAATAATGATATCTAAACTGTGTTAAAAATTTCGTGCCAATATCCTTTACATACTCAAAAGATAACAACATCTAGTTGCCAAAATAATTAGGACTCTAATCAAGGAAATAGATAATTTCCTGAAAATGACTCGCGCTCGGGCAGTAAAATATGACTGCTCGAGCGCCAAGGGTTATGGACTATTCGCGCTCGGGCGGTAGAAAATGCCCGCTCGGGCGCCGAGTATTCTGGAGACCAACTCTTGTACAGTATGTTTGGCGCTCGGGCGGTAGTATTTTACCGCTCGAGCGCAGAGCATTCTGGACGTTTTCTTCATTCATCACTTGAATGGTGTTCTTGTGATTCCCAAACTCACTCCCATGCATCACGAAGCCTTCCGCACTCCGCACCTTGCTTCTAAGTCCTTCTCCCTTGCCCATAAGCCCATGCAACGCTTCCTTGAACTTCTTCAATCGTCCCCTCGTAATTGGTCCCTCCGGCAACTCTAAAGGGTCCCATGCTTTCCTTGGGGCTTGACCTTCCGTGTCCGCATCATCCTCCCCTTCTTGAAAAAGATTTGTCCTCAAGTCTAGCTCATCACCTACATCAAACAATGACAAATCACTAACATTAAAAGTAGAACTCACGTTATACTCACCTGGTAAATCGAGTTTGTAGGCATTGTCATTGATTTTTCAAGGACTTGAAATGGTCCATAGCCCCTAGGTAAAAGCTTTGAACGTCGCTTCTTGGGGAACCTTTCCTTTCTCAAGTGTAACCACACCCAATCTTCCTTCTCAAATATCACCTTCTTTTTCCCTTTGTTGGCTTGCTTGGCATATTGTTCATTTCTCTTCTCAATGTTGGCCTTGACCTTTTCATGCAAACTCCTAACAAATTCAGCCTTCTTCTTGCCATCCATGTTTAACCTTTCACTCACAGGTAAAGACATCAAATCCAACGGAGTAAAAGGAATAAAACCCTAAACAATCTCAAATGGCAAATAATTTGTAGTTGAATGCATGCAACGATTATACGCAAACTCAACAAATGGCAAACAATCTTCCCAATTCTTTAAGTTCTTTTAAGTATAGCACGCAAAAATGTTCCTAATGTTCTATTAACAACCTCAGTTTGTCCATCCGTTTGAGGATGACAAGTGGTAGAAAACAACAATTTTGTGCCAAGTTTAGCCCACAATGTTTTCCAAAAGTAACTCAAGAATTTAACATCACGGTAAAAAACAATGGTCCTATGCATACCATGCAACCAAACGACTTCTCTAAAGAACAATTCCGCAATGTGAGAAGCATCATCAGTTTTATGACAAGCTATAAAATGTGCCATTTTAGAAAATCTATCAACAACAACAAATATCGCATCCCTCCCCTTTTTAGTCCTAGGTAATCCCAAAACAAAGTCCATAGATATGTCAATCCAAGGTTCACTAGGGACAGGAAGTGGTGTGTACAATACATGTTATGCACTTATCACAAATTCGTTCAACATCACGCTTCATATGTGGCCAATAAAAATGTTCATGCAAAGCATTCAAAGTTTTTGCCACACCGAAGTGTCCCATCAAACCACCCCCATGTGCCTCCCTAACAAGTAATTCACGAATCGATGATTTAGGGATGCACAACCTATCTTCTCTAAACAAGAAACCATGATGCAAATAAAATTTGTCATGTGGACCATGCATACACGTTTCAAATACACTCTTAAAAGCCTCATCTAGCACATACAATTCCTTCAAATGCTCAAACCCCAAAATTTTTGACTCCAAGGTAGAGATTAGTATGTACCTCCGTGATAGTGTGTCGGCCACTACATTCTCCTTACCTTGTTTGTACTTGATAATGTAGGAAAATATCTTTATGAATGCCACCCACTTGGCATGCCGCTTGTTCAGCTTTTGTTGCCCCTTAAAGTGCTTTAGAGATTCATGATCCGTATGAATCACAAACTCCTTAGGCCTCAAGTAGTGCTGCCACGTCCCTAGAGTCCTCACAAGTGCGTAGAACTCTTTATCATACGTGGGATAGTTCAGGGCGGCTCCATTGAGTTTCTACCTACACCTGAAGCATCACATTCAATTCCAAACGTATTAGCAAAGTCAGGTAAAATAAGTAAAGGAGCATTAATTAATTTTTTCTTGATAATATTAAAGGACTTCTCTTGCTCCTCGCCCCAATGGAATGGAACGTTCTTCTTGATTACCGTCGTCATTGGTGCTGCCAGTGTGCTAAAATCCTTAACAAACCTCCTATAGAAGCTTGCAAGTCCATGAAAACTTCGGACTTGACCAATAGTAGTAGGCGATGGCCAATCTCGAATAGCACGTACCTTGTCTTCATCCACTTGTATCCCCTGTGAGCTTACCACAAAACCAGGAAAGACAAGTTTGCTTGTACAAAAATCACATTTCTTTAAGTTAGCATATAGGTTTTCAGCCCTTAGTGTGATTAGCACAAGTTTCAAGTGACCAACATGCTCATCCAAGTCTTTGCTATATACTAGGATATCATCAAAGTAAACAACAACAAATTTTCCTATGTATGCACGCAAGACATGGTTCATTAACCTCATAAAGGTGCTAGGAGCATTAGTTAGGCCAAAAGGCATGACCATCCACACATATAACCCATATTTGGTTTTAAATGCAGTTTTCCACTCGTCACCTTCCCTCATCCTAATTTGATGATAGCCACTCCTTAAATCAATCTTGCTAAAAATACATGCACTATGCAACTCATCTAACATATCATCTAGTCTAGGTATGGGATGCCTATACTTAATGGTTATGTCATTGATTGCCCTACAATCTACACACATACGCCATGAGCCATCCTTCTTAGGAACTAATAAAACAGGTATATCACAGGTGACATGGACTCACGCACGAAACCTCTATCTAACAACTCACTTACCTGTCGTTGAAGCTCCTTAGTCTCCTCCGGATTGCTCCTATAAGCTGGACGATTCGGCAATGCACTCCTGGGTATCAAATCAATCTGGTGATCAATCCCCCTCAATGGTGGTAGTCCTTGAGGTAGCTCCTCCGGAAATATATCATCGAACTCCTGCGAAAGTGAGACAACAATGCTCGGAAGGGACCCGGCTATATCACTTGTGTTAAGGAGAATCTCCTTGTAAAGAATCAACACAAGTGGTTCATGTGTGTGCATTAAATGTTTCAACTCACTTTTTTTGGCCATATATGTTTTCTTTTTGGCCTCTTTCCTCTAATTTTCTTTCCTCTCATTTTTCTTTTGTATGGCTATCTCACTCTTTTTATCACTCGTTTTTTCAGCCATTTCATTTTTATTTTCAAAGGCCACCTCACTTTTTTGTTCACTCCTTTTTTCGGACTCGTCTCTCTTTTTCTTTTTAAATTGGTCCTCCAACACTTGTTTTGGGGACAATGGAAGTAATACAATGGACTCCTTTTTCAATATAAACGAGTACTTATTCTTGAACCCATCATGTGTCACCCGCCTATCATATTGCCACGGCCTACCTAACAAGATATGACACGCATGCATAGACACCACATCACACAAGACCTCATCCACATACTTCCCAATAGAAAAAGAAACCAACACTTGTTTGTTCACCTTCACCTCCGCACAATCGTTCAACCATTGAAGCCTATATGGTTGAGGATGCTTCAATGTAGGTAAACCCAATTTTTCCACCATCTCACTGCTAACCACATTGGTACAATTCCCGCCATCTATGATTAGATTGCAAACCTTTTGATTTACAAAACACCTAGTGTGGAACAAGTTCTCCCTTTAGTTAGTATCCTCCTCCTTGACTTGGGCACTCATGATTCGCCTAGTCACTAGTGCTTCACCTACAACCGCCTCATACCCCTCATTAGGATCCTCCAACGCAGGCATCTCATCATCATCATCACCTTCACTATGCGACTCATACTCACCATAATCATTTAAAATCATCACTCTTTTATTAGGACATTCACTAGCAATATGACCCAACCCTTGACACCTAAAACATCTAGTATCTCTAGCTCGAGTAAGAGGAGTTTCAGATTTACCTTGCACTCCTGGTTTAGGCGCCTCTTGTTTGGTCTCAGCCTTGGGCTTGGTCACCACCTTATTCTCCTCACATTTCACCGCATTTGATCGCCAAGAAGATGATGGACCCCCTGCTTGATTAGTGCGGCCAACTCCTCGCCTCTTGAGTTGCTGCTCCACCTTTATTGCCATTTGAACCATTTTTTCTAGATCCAAGTAGTGCCTAAGCTCCACTTAATCCTGTATTTCCCTGTTCAACCCACAAAGAAAACGAGCCATCGTCGCCTCACTATCTTCCTCAATATTTGCCCTAATCATGACTATTTCCATCTCCTTATAGTAGTCCTCCACACTCTTTGTGACACCCGAGATTCGACGACTGCCCTCACTGTATCAAGACGAGTCTTTCCAGCGTGCTTATATCCTCACTCACACGAACCCTGGGAAACTTCCCAGGAGGTCACCCATCCCAAAATTGCCCCAAGATAAGCATGCTTAACTTTGGAGTTTTTATGTGATGAGCTACCGAAAAGAAGATGCACCTTCGTGATATGAGTAGTACCAATCAAAATTTTTAAGCCCTCTTCAACTATACAGTTCATTACATTGAACAGTCTCGGAATCCCTCTCATTCCCGTGTAGGTCGGTTCATTCATGTTCCCTTCACCTAGAAGCCTGCCAGGAGCCGCTCATTGTCCGTGCAACTGATGGCACCAGCGATCACCCCCCGCCCTCTTCGGCCCCGGGCCTCACATGCCCACTAGCTTCAGCTTGGTTCGTCCCCGAACCACACTGTACTAAGAGAGGTCAGCTCTGATACCAACTGTGATGCCCAGATTCGACGACTGTCCCCACTGTATCAAGACGAGTCTTTCCAGCGTGCTTATGTCCTCACTCACGCGCACCCTTGGAAACTTCCCAAGAGGTCACCCATCCCAAAATTGCCCAAAGTCAAGCACGCTTAATTTTGGAGTTTTTATGTGATGAGCTACCGAAAAGAAGATGCACCTTCGTGATATGAGTAGTACCAATCAAATCTTTTAAGCCCTCTTCAACTGTACAGTTCATTACATTGAACAGTCTCGGAATTCCTCTCATTCCCGTGTGGGTCGGTTCATTCATGTTCCCTCCACCTAGAAGCTTGCCAGGAGCCGCTCATTGTCCGTGCAACTGATGGCACCGGCGGTCACCCCCCGCCCTCTTCCGCCCCGGGCCTCACACTCTTCAACCCTTGTCTCAAAGTTTGTAGCCTCTTAAACATCTCTCTATAATAGTGATTGGGTACAAACCTCTTCCTCATGACCCTCTTCATCTCATCCTATGATTCAATGGGTCTCTCATTATACCTTCTCCTAGTGGTCACTAGTTGATCCTACCAAATAAGAGCATAGTCTAAGAATTCCACCACCGCCAACCTCACCTTCTTTGGTTCGGAGTAGTGGTGACACTCAAATACAAACTCTACTCTCTTTTCCCAGTCTAAGTACGCCTCCGGGTCAGACTTCCCATGGAACGAAGGAATTTTCATCTTAATACTACCCATATTTCCATCCTCCCTATTCCCATCATATATACCCCTTACAGCTTCTCTTCTTTCTCTCCCAAATCCTCTACCTCTTCCATTACTACCGCAATTTTCATTTTGGCTCTCCTCATCTCCTTCCAAATCATACTCCTCATCTTCTCCTCTATCCACATCTTTAGGTTTAGATTTACGTCCACTAATACTAATGATGCAAACGTGGTTGATCAAGCACCAAAGAAAACATGGGATTCGTTGGTATTGCCCGAAGGACCTATAACGAGGGGACGTAGCAAGAAGTTTAAAGAAGCACTTCAAGGACTCATGATGAACTACCAAGGAGGATCTACAAATTGGATGACTAAATTAGAAGAGGTTGGGAATCATGGGAATAATATTGGAGGTCTTTGGAATGTTATTCAAGTGCAATTGTCGAAGGTCCAGCGCACCCGCGCTAAAGCAAGGACCGCACCCGCGGTCCATGATAATCAAATTTAAGAAAATTTCCCGAAGCTGCACCGCACCCGCGGTCTATTGCCAAAGCTACACCGCACCCGCGGTCAAACAAGCACCGCACCCGCGTTCTTTTGGCGCACTTCCGTGTCAAAGTTGCTAGTTATCTTATTTAAGCCTTTTCACACAACTTTTCTTATTTTTATTGTTTATATAATGTATTGTAAGGGGGATGAACGAAATCATTGAAGATTGATATCAAATTATTGGAGATTTCTCTCAATTTGCAAGGCTTGTGCTTTGTGTTTATCAAAATCAAACTTATCAAAGATTGCATCTTTGTGGCGTTTGTCGATTGTTCTTCGCATGGATTGTCAAAACAAGTTCTTTGAAGGTTCGTTTGAAATTCAATTGTTTTATCGTTGATATTTGTTGCTAAGTTATAATCGCTTAGAGGTGAATATCACAAAATCGTTACTTGTTTCAAAAGATCGGGACAACATAATCGTTCCTTGTTTGTTATTGAATTGAAGGTGCGATTTCTATATTCGTGCTTGCCTTTCATTCGTACGAGGATTCGTATCATTTGGTATCAGAGCTTTGGCTCATTGAAATTGAAGTAAGTATCTTGTTCTTAATTTTCAGATCTGTCTAAAATTTTGTTCTGTTATCAGATCTGTGGTATCCTTTCGTTTTTTTTGTCAAATCTTTCTATATATATAAAATATATATATATGTAAGAAAAGAAAAATATAAATTTCATTCTGTTATCAGATCTGTGTTATTCCTTCGTTTCTGTTTTCAGATCTGTGTAATCCTTTGTTCTGTTTTCAAATCTGTGTTATTCTAGTGTTCTTGGCTTTGTGCAATCCAAGTGAGACAGTTGCAAGTGTTACGAGTTGAATCTTGATAGTTTGGTATACAAATATAAAGATTGATCACATCTTTGAGAGAACTATCACATTCGAGTGAAAATATTTGAGTGCGAGTGTTATTTCTTTGGAGTGATTATGAGAATTTGGGTGAGGAACTTCTTTTATTTCTCCTAACATTTTCTTGCAGGTACAAAATCTGAAAGTAAAATGGAGAGGGAAGTAGGAGAAAGTTCGAACCAGGGGTTGTCTAAGGTTCAAATGGAGGCGTTATTTGGGCATTTTAGTAGAATGATGAGGGCCGAGTTGGATCCTTTATATGAGAGGTTGGATAGGCTTGAAGTTAGCACTAGTGAAAATAAATCTAAACCTAAAGGTTTGGGTACAGTCGAAGAAGAAGAGGATGATTATGAATTAGGAGTAGAAGAGGAGAGTCAAAACGAGAACTGGGGTAGGAGCGGATGAGGTAGAGGATTTGGTAGGGGAAGAAGAGAAGCCTTACGGGGTAGGTACGATGATGGGAATAAGGAAGATAATAACATAGGTAGCATTAAGATGAAAATTCCGTCGTTCCATGGTAAGTCGGATCCAGAGGCTTATTTAGAATGGGAAAGGCGAGTTGAATTCGTGTTTGATTGTCACCATTATTCCGAACAAAAGAAGGTTAGGTTGGCCGTGGTTGAATTTGTTGATTATGCACTTATTTGGTGGGATCAATTAGTGACCACTAAGAGAAGATGCAATGAGAGGCCTATAGAAATTTGGGCTGAGATGAAGAGCGTAATGAGAAAGAGGTTTGTACCAAATCACTACTATAGAGAAATGTTTAAGAAGTTACAAACTTTGAGACAGGGTGTGAAGAGTGTTGAGGACTACTATAAAGAGTTGGAAGTAGTCATGATTAGAGCAAACATAGATGAGGATAGTGAGGCTACTATGGCTCGTTTTCTATGTGGTTTGAACAGGGAAATTCAAGATCAAGTGGAGCTTAGACATTACTTGGATCTAGATGAAATGGTGCAGATGGCGATAAAAGTGGAGCAACAACTCAAGAGGAGAGGAATTGGCCGTACCACACAATATGGGAATACATCAACACCATGTCGTTCCAACGTTGTTAAACGTGAAGAAAGCAATGTAGTGGTCAAACCCAAAGCTGACATTAAAGAGGAGGCGCCTAAGCAAGGAGTGCAAGGTAAACCTGAAACTACTATTAATCGTTCTAGAGATATTAAATGTTTTAGGTGTTAAGGAGTTGGCCATATTGCTAGCCAATGTCCCAATAAAAGAGTGATGGTGTTGAATAATTATGGGGAGTATGAATCTCATAGTGAGGGAGATGATGGAGATGATGAAGATGAGATGCCTGCATTAGAGGATCCTGATGAGGGATATGAGGCAGTTTTGGGTGAGGCATTAGTGACTAGGCGTATCATGAGTGCCCAAGTCAAAGAAGAGGAGACGAATCAGCGGGAAAACTTGTTCCATACTAGATGTTTTGTTAGTGGCAAAGTTTGCAACATTATTATAGATGGAGGGAGTTGTACCAATGTTGCTAGTTTTGAGATGGTTGAAAAATTGAGCTTGCCTACTTTGAAACATCCTCAACCATATAGGCTACAGTGGTTGAATGACTGTGCTGAAGTGAAAGTGAACAAACATGTCTTGGTTGCGTTTTCGATTGGAAAGTATATTGATGAGGTGTTATGTGATGTGGTGCCAATGCATGCTTGTCATATTTTGTTAAGGAGACCATGGCAATATGATAGGTAAGTGACACATGATGGGTTTAAAAATAGATATTCTTTTGTACTCAAGAAAGAACCCATTGTTTTACTTCCTTTGTCCCCAAAACAAATCATGGAAGACCAACGAAAAAAGAAAAAAGAGATGAGGTCGAAAGAAAGAGTGAAAAGAAAACTGAGGTGGTCTTAAACAAACAAGAAAAAGATATGGTCAAAAAAATAAGTGATAAAAAAAATGATGAGATGACCATAGAGATAAAAAAAGAGGGAAAAGAAAATGAGAGGAAAGAGGTAAAAAAAAACATATATGCCCAAAAGAGTGATATGAAACAATTGTTGCACACACATGATACACTTGTGTTGATTCTTTACAAAGAGATTCTCTTTATAACACAAGTGATATAGCCGGAAATCTTCCGAGCATTGTTGTTTCCCTTTTGCAGGAGTTTGATGATATATTTCCGGAGGAGCTACCTCAAGGAATACCACCATTGAGGGGGATTGAGCACCAAATTGATTTTGTGCCCGGAAGTGCATTGCCAAATCGTCCAGCTTATAGAAGCAATCCGGATGAGACTAAGGAGCTTCAGCGACAGGTAAGTGAATTGTTAGATAGGGGTTTTGTGCGTGAGTCCATGTCTCCTTGTGCTGTACATGTTTTATTAGTTCCTAAGAAAGATGGATCATGGCGAATGTGTGTAGATTGTAGGGCAATCAATAATATAACTATCAAGTATAGGCATCCATACCTAGACTAGATGATATGTTAGATGAGTTGCATGGTGCATGTTTTTTAGTAAGATTTATTTAAAAAGTGGTTATCACCAAATTAGAATGAGGGAAGGTGATGAGTGGAAAACGGTATTTAAAACCAAATATGGGTTATATGAGTCGATGGTCCTGCCTTTTGGCTTAACTAATGCTCCTAGTTCCTTTATGAGGTTGATGAATCATGTTTTGCGTGCTTACATAGGGAAATTTGTTTTGGTTTATTTTGATGATATTCTTGTGTATAGCAAAGATTTAGAAGAGCATGTTGAGCATTTGAGACTTGTACTGACAACACTTAGGGCTGAACATTTATATGCTAATCTTAAGAAATGTGATTTTTGTACAAACAAACTTGTCTTTCTTGGTTTTGTGGTAAGTTCACAGGGGATACAAGTGGATGAGGACAAGGTAAGTGCTATTCGAGATTGGCCAACGCCTGCTAATGTTAGTTAAGTTCGAAGCTTTTATGGTCTTGCAAGCTTCTATAGAAGGTTTGTAAAAGATTTTAGCACACTGGCGGCACCGATGACGGCGGTGATTAAGAAGAACGTTCCATTCCATTGGGACGAGGAGCAAGAGAAGTCTTTTCATATTATTAAACAAAAATTAATTAATGCGCCTTTACTTGTTTTGCCTGATTTTTCTAATACTTTTGAAATTGAATGTGATGCTTCAGGTGTAGGTATTGGAGGTGTTTTGATGCAAGGAGGACAATCAGTGGCGTACTTTAGTGAGAAACTCAATGGAGCAGCACTGAACTAGCCAACGTATGACAAGGAGTTGTACGCGCTTGTGAGGACTTTGGAGATGTGGCAACACTACTTGAGGCCTAAGGAGTTTGTGATCCATACCGACCATGAGTCTCTAAAGTACCTTAGGGGACAACAGAAACTGAACAAGGGGCATGCCAAGTGGGTGGCATTCATAGGTACATTTCCCTACATAATCAAATACAAACAAGGTAAGGATAATGTAGTGGCCGACGCACTATCACGGAGGTACGTATTAATCTCAACCTTGTAGTAAAAAATCTTGGGATTTGAGCATGTGAAAGAGTTTTATTTGTTGGATGAGGATTTTAAGGTGATATTTGAAACATGTATGCATGGTCCACATGACAAATTTTATTTGCATAATGGGTTTTTATTTAGAGAAGATAGATTGTGCATTCCTAAGTCATCAATTCGTGAGTTACTTGTGAGGGAGGCGCACATGGTAGAGGTTTGATGGGGCACTTTGGTGTGGCTAAAACTTTGAATTGTTTGCATGAGCATTTTTATTGGCCACATATGAAACGTGATGTTGAGCGTGTTTGTGAAAAGTGCATTACTTGTAGACAAGCTAAGTCTAGAACACAACCACATGGATTGTATACACCACTTCCTGTTCCTAGTGAACCTTGGATTGATATTTCTATGGATTTTGTTTTAGGTTTGCCGAGGACTAAGAAGGGGAGGGATTCAATATTTGTTGTTGTTGATAGATTCTCTAAGATGGCACATTTTATTGCTTGTCATAAAACCGATGATGCATCAAACATTGCGGATTTGTTCTTCAAGGAAGTCGTTGGGTTGCATGGTATGCCTAGAACTATTGTATCTGATCGTGATGTTAAATTTTTGAGTTACTTTTGGAAAACTTTGTGGGCTAAACTTGGCACAAAACTGTTGTTTTCTACTACATGTCATCCTCAAACGGATGGACAAACTGAAGTTGTTAATAGAACTCTAGGAACACTTTTGCGTGCTATAATAAAAAAAAACTTGAAAAATTGGGAAGAATGTTTGTCATTTGTTGAGTTTGCTTATAACCGTAGCGTGCATTCTACTACGAATTATTCACCATTTGAAATTGTTTATGGTTTTAATCCTTTAACTCCTTTGGATTTGATGTCTTTGCCTGTGAGTGAAAGGTTGAACATGGATGGCAAGAAGAAAGCTGAATTCGTTAGAAGTTTGCATGAGAAGGTCAAGAATAACATCTAGAAGAAGAATTTACAATATACGAAGCAACCAACAAGGGGAGGAAAAAGATGGTTTTTGAAAAGGGAGATTGGGTATGGTTACACTTAAGAAAGGAAAGATTTCCAGAAAAACGACGTTCGAAGCTCTTACCTAGGGGTGATGGACCATTTCAAGTGCTTGAAAAGATTAACGACAATGCCTACAAATTAGTCCTACCAGGTGAGTACAATGTCAGTTCTACTTTTAATGTTAGTGATCTTTCGTTGTTTGATGTAGGAGATGATCAAGATTTGAGGACAAATCCTTTTCAAGAAGGGGAGAATGATGCAAACGTGGTTGATCAAGCACCAAAGAAATCATGGGATTCGTTGGTATTGCCCGAAGGACCTATAACGAGGGGACGTAGCAAGAAGTTTAAAGAAGCATTTCAAGGACTCATGATGAACTACCAAGGAAGATCTACAAATTGGATGACTAAATTAGAAGAGGTTGGGAATCATGGAAATAATATTGGAGGTCTTTGGAATGTTATTCAAGTGCAATTGCCGAAGGTCCAGCGCACCCGCGCTAAAGCAGGGACCGCACCCGCGGTCCATGATAATCAAATTTAAGAAAATTTCCCAAAGCTGCACCACACCCGCGGTCAAATAATAGCGCACCCGCGGTCTATTGCCGAAGCGACACCGCACCCGCGGTCTATTGCCGAAGCTACACCGCACCCGCGTTCTTTTGGCGCACTTCCGTGTCAAAGTTGCTAGTTATCTTATTTAAGTCTTTTCACACAACTTTTCTTATTTTTATTGTTTATATAATGTATTGTAAGGGGGATGAACGAAATCATTGAAGATTTATATCAAATTATTGGAGATTTCTCTCAATTTTCAAGGCTTGTGCTTTGTGTTTATCAAAATCAAACTTATCAAAGATTGCATCTTTGTGGCGTTTGTCGATTGTTCTTCGCATGGATTGTCAAAACAAGTTCTTTGAAGGTTCGTTTGAAATTCAATTGTTTTATCGTTGATATTTGTTGCTAAGTTATAATCGCTTAGAGGTGAATATCACAAAAACGTTGATTGTTTCAAAAGATCGGGACAACATAATGGTTCCTTGTTTGCTATTTATTCGTACGAGGATTCATATCAAAAGGATTATCTAAGGTTCAAACGCCACAAAGTTAAAAACTTTGATAAATTTGATTTGAATGACAAAGCAAGGCTTTATATGTTTGAGAGAAAACTCTAAAACTTTGATAAAATATCAATAATAATCTGAATTGTCCACAAAATTTCGTCCCCATATGTCTTAATAAACAAAAGATATCAAAAAGATAGTCTCCAAAAAATTTAAAACTCTAGAAAAGGAAATTTTCTCGCCAAGCCGTCAAGGACACGGACCCCGTGTAGCCCTCCGTGTAAGGGTCCGTGTACACTCGGGAAATCAACTTCAGCTGGAAAGAAGGAGCACGGACCCCGTGTCCACCTCCGTGTACGGGTCCGTTTAAACACGGTCTTCGCAAATGTCAGAGGACACGGACCTCGTGTACTGTTCTGTGCTCGGGTCCGTGTCGGCACGCAAATTCTTCATCCTCGGCTGTAAAGGGCATGGACCCCCTGTGCAGGTCCGTGTGGACATCCGTGTAGGCTCGGCCGTCTTCAACAATGCTTGAATAATATTCCTTTGGCCTCCAAACATACTCCTCCCATGCATCACGACCACTTCATGCTTGCTCATGACTCCCTGTAGTGCCTCCTTGAACTTTTAAGTCGTCCCCTCGTGACTGGTCCCTCCAGCAATTGCAAAGGATCCCATGCCTTCCTTGGAGCTTGACCACCCGTGTTTGCATCATCCTCCCCTTCTTGAAAAGGATTTGTCCTCAAATCTTGCTCATCACCTACATTAAACAACGACAGATCACTAACATTAAATGTAGTATTCACGTTGTACTCACCTGGCAGATCGAGTTTGTAGGCGTTGTCATTGATTCTCTCAAGAACTTGGAATGGTCCATCACCCCATGGTAATAGCTTTGAATGTTGCTTCTCAAGGAACCTCTCCTTCCGGAAATGTAACCACACCCAATCACCCTTCTCAAATACCACCTATTTCTTCCCCTTGTTGGCTTGCTTTGTGTATTGTTCATTCTTCTTTTCAATATTAGCCTTGACCTTCTCATGCTTGATTATGAAGATGTCATGATAAGGAGGCGAGCAAGAACTGATGGTGGAGGAAGGCCATGTGTTGATCAACATGATGTTGGAAGTAATCAAGGTGAGGTAAGGTTAGTTGCCAACGCAAAAACCATGAGGTATGACTTCCGTCCTTATCTTAATTGTTTGGTGTATCGTTTTCAAGACCTTGGAGAACGTGTTGCAAATGTGGTGGTTAAGGGGTCAGATGAAAATTTACCTTTATTCCTTGATTGTTATGAATATGAGACCATGGATGAATTGCATGTCTCACTATTTACTAAGTTGATGGGGTTTTCTTGCTGCAATGGTTTATGTACATTACACTTAGATTTTTGTGATGAGATGAGATATTGCATTGATAGTACATGGGATGTGTCCTATTTCCATGATTTAAATTTGATTGGTGATGGTTGTGAAGATTACATGGACATATAGTGTGCTCCATTTGCATGATTCATATTTGTTTGATGATGGCATTGGAAAGAGCATGAATGAATATCAGAATTTTTATGTTCATAATGAATACAATTTTAAGGAGAATAAATTCTTCATTCTATATTCATTGCATGACTTACGTACTAGTGATGCATATAGTGGTGTTTTTATCTTTGATAAAATATATGATTATATGTGTTGGTTGCATATGAAAAGGTATATTGAGTGGGATTGTGAAACATGCATTGCATATAAGAGATTGATATTTTGGCTAGATTCTTATATCATGCATGAACTATGTCTTATTCCTAGTGAGCTATGGTCGTACACGTGTATGAATTTCATTTGTGTGTTAACTAGGTCTAAGAAGGGGGGAAACCTTATTTTTGTGATACTTAATGGTATTTTATCATTTGGTGTCATTTATTATTTGGTATGTGGTGAAGTTGATGAGTTCATAGGAAAGACAATGGTGATGTTGTGAATTCCAGTGTCGATGTAACGAGCAAATGATAACACCTAAAAACTTGAGTTGAAAGGTAAGAATGTTGATAATTTAATTCCTTTTATTACTGACGTGCTTCATTTTTGCGTAGGTAGACAAGATTTGAGGACAAATCTTTTTGAAGAAGGGGAGTATGACATGAATCTGGCCGGGCATGGCGTTCAAAGGATTGGACGAAGGTGCAAGGAGGCATCGCGTCAACTCATGAGCAATCAAGAAAGGCTCGCGGGACGGAGTGACACGGGCAGAGAGTTCCGCGCATATGCGCGGTATAGGGCGAGCATATGCGCGCGTCACAGATTCACGGAACAGAAGACTTCGCGCATTGGGGCTCGCATATGCGCGCGAGGAAAATGCGATGACAGTAACTTCCGCTCATATGCATGGGTAAAGGCGCGCATATGCGCGCGGCGTAATTTCAGAAATACCTAGTTTCCTATTTTAGAGTTCTATTTGTTTTGGTAATTATATTTTCATATCTTTCTGATTTTGTGATAATATATGGACGAAAATTATCATTGTAAAAAAGACTTTTGAAAGAATTAATTATAAAAAACTTTTCAAAGCGCGGCTTTGTATACACCTTTGTGTGTTTCTCAAATCAAACATATCAAAGTTTAATACTTTATAGCGTTTGTCGATTGTTCTTCACTCGGATTGTCAAAAACGAGTTCTTTGAAGGTTCGCTTGAATTTCGATTGTTTATCCTTCGTTAATATTTGTTGCTAAATTCTTCGTAATTTAAAGGTGAATATTACACACTTAATTGTTCAAAAAGATCGGGACAACACAACGGTTTCTTTGTTTCATCGAATCGAGGGCGTGACTCTGTTTTTGAGCGCATTTGCTTTTCGAGGTTCGAAGGATCGCATCATGGGTATATCGAGATTGTGCCATTATGCCGTCGAAACAGAATTAGATTGAATTCCGATCATATCCAGTATTGATTTGAGTTGTATATTGATGTTGTATTCCTCGAATGTCATGCCAGATTGGTATTGAAGATTTCAAAGACAGAACAAAGACAGAGTCATCAACGAAAAGTAAGGTATAAATCAATGTTAAACCGGGATGATACGACTCGAGTCAGAGATAGCTTGAGTTTCCCAAAACCGCATACTTTATTGTAATTGCTTTGATGTTTGCAATTCATGAGATTGATATGCTTAGTCTATTGATTTATAGCAAAGCATGTATTGAGTCTATGGCAGATGTGCCATGTCTTTGGCAGAGGTGCCAAGTCACTGGACATTTGGTTTATATCGATGTTGCTTAGGAGTAGATCGACTCCTATTGTAGAGATTCGATATAGAAAACCAAAGTCTGGGAATAAGGACGTACAACCATCTAGCTGGGAAGAGTAGGTGGGAGACTGTTGCATTCTTATTCGAACCGGGATCCCTAGACTAGAGAAGAGTAGAGTCAAAGATTATGAATCAAAGATTTTGATTTACAGTTTTATATCAATTCATGTTTTTCAGATTATGACACATGTTATTGATAACTATTAAATGCTTTTATATCTGTTTATATGATTGCATGTATATATTGTTTATAGTGGGAATATATTTCTCACCGGGGTTATCCGGTTGTTGTTGTGTTTGTATGTGTGCATGACAATAGTTGGGACAGGATCAGGGTCGAGAAGAGGATGACAGATTGAGTTTAGAGTGGAGATTCGGACCCAGAAGTAGAGTTGATTTTCATCACTTGATATGTAGTGAATGAACATTAGTTTGTTATGATTTTCTTTTGTAAAAGACTTGTACTTTTGGATCATGTTGTAGATATTAACTTGATCTTGTGATTTGAATAAGATGGGCCTATTTTGTTATAGAAAATTGTACACTTGTTATATAGTGTTCAACATTTAAAAAAAATTTATGACCCAAGTGAAAGGGGATCGGTTTTAGGGTGTTCAAATGCGCAACGGAAGTTCAAAATTTTTTAAGGGCATGAAAACCGAAAATTTTATAGGAAAAATTTGAACACCTCTTGTACTAGCATGTAACATATACAAAAACACAACTATGACATTCATAGGGTGTTGAGAAATCGTTACCTACCAATCTCTTGAGATTGATGATGGCTCTAACTTAGTTGATATACAACTAAGCTCTTCAAGGCAAGACAAATCTACAAGCTTCCTTATTTCAAAATCGAGCCCACCACCAACTAGGAAGATCCCCTCATATTTTTCACTAGAAAAATAGGAGGATTATTCAAGGAGAAGTAAGTGTTTTGCTTCAACAATTGAAGAACAAAATTGAGAGAAATATGAGGAGAGTTCTTCTTGAATTTTCGGCCAAGTAGTATGAGTGGGAGAGTGAATGACTTGTCTTGGTTGTGGGAAAAGCTAAAGGAAGCATGTGCATGCCATGCCAATATTTTAATCCAAAATAATCCACAACCCTTCACCTCCCAAGCATGCAAATCAAGTGGGCTTGTAACATTTACAAAGGGCCCATGGACTTTTAATTTAAATTGTCTCAAACATATTTGAGCCCAATTAAACAATGCTTGATTTTACTCAAGCCCACTAGATAAATAATTATTTCCAATTGGTCTCTACAAGGCCCAATGTTATTTAATTAATTCAACACTTGAATTAATTTAATTATTTGGACTCTACTAGGCCCACTAGTGTTTAATTAATTCAACACTTGAATTAATTTAATTTAGTCCATAATAATGTTTGTGAAAATCACAATTTTCAAATACATTATTTATTTGGCCAACTTTTAATTTAGGAACACTTCCTCAAATTAAAAGTTACATTTCCCTCATAGAAGTCATACTTCTATTTTTCCTTACGCATTGAATTATTTTGACTTCTCAACGGGATCTAGAAAGCTAGTACTTGTGTGGTCCTCAATGGTTCATTGATACAACTAGCCGTGGGTTCATACTCCATGTGATTCGGACTAAACATGTCCTTATACGAGCATACCCCAATTGCTCCATTCTTACTAGTCAACTCTTTGATAACAAGAATGTCAGAACTCAAGTCTGATAGTACCCAACCAATCATGTTAAACGCCTAGCAGCATCGCTTACATGATTCCCTAGGTATCAAATGATAGTGCCTGCAAGAACCATTCAATTATGGTTAGCGTACAGTGCGGTCCCTTCAACTCATATATCCCGATCGATTCGACAACCATTGGTATATCGAGAGTTGTCAATGAATCGATACTATGTGTCATGTCGTAGTTGCATCGATGGTGTAATCTATGAAACCCCTTTCATAATTACCACCATAATCTGATCAGAGATTTCATATTACATACACATAGGATATCCATACCTGAAGGTAAGCGGTGAATCCCCGACTACAATGCATCGACTCCTATATGTTTCGACAGAACACCCAACCTTGCCACCTGGTGACCCCATGAGAGTTGGTAAATAAGTCAAAGTATAATTCTAGCACATAGAGTCTCAATGTTGTCCCGGGTCATAAGGACTAATAGTGTACAACCATAAACTAGGACGTTTCAACTCGATAAGTGAGAACCACTTGGAAAGTCCTTTATGGAGGGTTGTTCAGTGCACTCTACAAGGAGCACCTATCTGCATGCTCGGACATCACAATGTCCCCTACCAATGAAACATGGTACTCACATCGCAGATACTAGTCTCGAACTCGAGTGGCCTATATCCTTCTTAGCGGCGGCTGAATCGACTAAGAACTGTTTAGAATATACTGTATTACGAATATGAGTTTCATGATACTCATCATATGAGCATCTTATATTATTTCTACTATTTGTATATTCAAGGGCTTTATCTATGTAATTAGCATGAGTATGCAGATAAAGAAGTGCCAAAACAATAAATTCAAATATTATTAAAATAAAGACTGTTCATACATAGAGTTTAAACATGAACCCTCGACCAACACTTGGCTCGACGGGTACTTACTCTAACAGCAAGTTTAATTAATTGATCCTAATGATGATTAAGAAGATGAGTTAGCGTCCGGGTCCCCACAACAGGTGGTATCAGAGCAGAGCTGTACTTTCCTTAGACTGGGATAGAAGCGAGTGAGCGGGGTAGATTTGAGTTTTCTTTCCTGCTTTTGTGATGCTAGTATGTTGCATTACTTTTGAAAATACATGTTTACCTGATTATCTGATTTGTTTGGAAACGTGTACTAAGGAAGAATGAATCAGAACCGATTCTAGATCAGCAGTAAGATGATCAGAGGAGGACTAAAACAGATTTGTTATATTTGGTTGCTAACCATTTTGATAATCAGATATGCCTCCTCGAAGAATCCCAGAACAGGGTCGTACCTCTATTAATCCGATGGATGTACCAGCGACACCCATGTAAATACTGCTGAAGAGATTTCAGTCATGCAAATCGCCGACTTTGAAGGGTACTGAGACGTCTGTTGACTGTGAGAGTTGGCTTGATGACATTGAGATGCTGTTTGATTCCCTTGATTACACAGATGAAAGAAGAGTTAGATTGATTGGGCATCAATTGCATGACGTTGCAAAGAATTGGTGGCTCACGACCAAGAGGGCTTTGGAGCATCGAGGTACAGTTTTTACTTGGAAAATCTTTAGACTGAATTTTATAAAAGATTTTTCCTAGTATCATATATGAAAGACAAGGGAGCAGAGTTTGCTAATCTGCGACAGGGTCATATGAACATTGAAAAATATGTGGCCATGTTCTCTACCTTTCTACGATTTGCTCCGCATGTTGCTGAGAATGATGAAGCAGTGGCTGATCAGTTCATCAATGGGCTGAATCCAGAGATCTTTACACTGGTAAATGCTGGGAGACCGAATAATTTTGCTGATGCTTTGAATAGAGTTAAAGGAGCAGAAGCGGGTTTGATTAGACAGAAGGGAGCTTCGTTTATTGCTCCAGCACCGAAACAGCCACAACCCTCAGCGCAGTTCCACCAACCCCCTCCCAGATTTGAGAGTGGCAGTAGCACCAGTGGAAAGAAAGTTCATTTGAAAGCCCGAGGAAAACAGTTTAATAAGTCTGGCAGTAGTTCATCTAGCTCCAGTTGTTCACGACAGAGCCACAGTAAAACAGAGATCTATTGCAGAATTTGTGGCGGGGGACATCCCACAGAGCAATGACAAGGAGTATTTGTGTAATGCCCTAGATTGTATGTGGATAAAATGAAAAGATGAAGTGTTGCTTGAAGAAAGGGACCGCACCCGCGCCTAGAGAAGCACCGCACCCGCGGTGCATGGACAGAAAGATAGCCATTTTACAGTAGGGTCACCGCACCCGCGGTTTAAGAAAGAGTGCACCCGCGGTTGATGGACAGAGAGTTGGAAAGTATTTACAGAAATGACACCGCACCTGCGGTTCAAACGTAACCGCACCCGCGTTGATGTCACCGCACCCGCGGTTTTATATGTAGCGCACCCGCGGTCGTCAATTTTGGAAAGTGGATGGACCGCCGAAGCTTGAGCGCACCCGCGGTTCCTGAACTACCGCACCCGCGGTCATGCGTGTTACTTGAAAAAAATGACACTTGCCCCTCAACATGCAAGATATATATAGTGTGTGTCTTCATTTCTCTCCTAGCACAGCTGAGACTACCGAGAGAAAGGGAAAAGTTCAAGGAAAGGGAAAGTTCTCTTCTTTTAATGCTAGTTTGTACAAGAATTTTACATCCAAACGTTAATCCGATTTCGGTTCTGAACTCCTCTCATCAAAGGCTTTAAGGGGATGTAAGTTTCATTCATTTCCTGCATGATTTGAAATATTGATGTTGGGGAAATTGTGAATTACACTAGATTATGTGTTCTTGTGAAGTTAGTGACTATATATTCGTAAACGGATCGATTATCGGATGTCATATGCAATTGTTATGATTTTCCAGCATATTTAGAGTTGAATATGCAGAGTTTGAGTACTACCATATGCTTATGATGATGATTTTGAGTTGAGACCTATGAATTATTGATATATGTGGGAGTTGGATTGACCGGTATTGAGAAATTACGTTGTTATGCCGTCAAATGGTACCGAGGTCAAGTATTGAATTGGATATGTGTTGATAGTGACAGATTCGTCTTCGAGACTTCGACTACGACAGATTGTGCGACGAAAGGTATAATTCATGTTTTGTTTGGGGAAGACACAACTCAAATGAGATTCAATTTGAGTTTCCCAACCAAATCACATACTAGAATTGTTGTTTATCTTTTGATATGAATTTGATTTGTTTATAGATCTATATTCAAATCTCTTGATAGGATGCTGTCTTGTTTATAGATTTATATTCAAGCCTTTGAGATAGGAGAGTCATTGGCAGACTTGCTAAACTAGATGTTCGGTGGTATCGACGCTTCGGATCAGATTCACTCAGATTGTAGACATTCGATACAGACATGACCGAAGTCTAGGAATAAGACGTACAATTACGCCGATTGGGAGGGTAGGTGACAGACAGTGACGTCTTATTCACACCGGGATCCCTAGAGTAGAGTCGAGTCGAGTCAAGACATGATTTGATTTGAATTGCATGTTTATATAGATTGGTTTCATAGACTATGGAGCCCATTATTATTGCGTTGATTCATGATTTATGATTATGTATCAGCATGTATACATGTTTTGTACTGGGATTTGTTCTCACCGGAGTTTCCGGCTGTTGTTATGTCTGTATGTGTACATAACAACAGGTGGGACAGGATCAGGGTCGCGACAGAGATGAGGGATGGACATAGCGTGGTGACTACGGGCGCAGAAGATCACTAGTGATGTTGTACTAGATTTGTACTCCTCGTAGTTTATGGTTTGTATTAAACACTATTGATGTGTTTGTAGTAGAACTTGACATGTATATTATATGTGTTTTAATTAAATAAAGAAAGATATTATACTTTGTATTTACATTTGAATTAATGTTAAAAAGCGAAAATTTGACCCACATTTTGAATAAAGATCCGATTAATCCCGAAAAGAATTGAGTTAGAGCCCGGGCCCCCACAATTTGGTAGTTGCAATATCTGTCGACAGCAAGGACATTTTGCCAGAGTCTGTCCACAGCGAAGTTCTCAAAGATCCCAGGGAGCAGAATCATCTGGATCAGTGGCTCAGCCTTATAGACTATCATCTGCTGTTCACTCTTTCCAGCCACCACCTACTACTCAGTCACAGCCGAGGCCAGGAGGAAGCCAGACTGTTAGCCAGCCTCCGAGACAGCAGGCCAGAGTGTTTGCATTGACTGAAGAGCAGGCGCAGGAAGCACCTGATGATGTTGTTGCAGGTAACTGTTCTCTTTGTAGTTACTCTACTTATGTATTGATTGATACAGGTGCATCCCATACTTTTATATCTCTGCGATTTGCATTGATACATGATTTTCCTGTTGAGTCATTATCTGCTGTTGTATCTGTGTCTCTTCACCTTTGGGGAGATGTCTTATATCAGTGAAATCTATTAAACATTGTATACTGTAGTATGAGGGCAATGAGAATGAGTTAGATTGTATTGTACTCGGTTTGTCTGATTTTGACTACATTATCGGTATTGATATGCTGACCAAGTACAGAGGTACCGTGGATTGTTTCCAGAAGATTGTAAGATTCAGACCTGAAATGGCTGATAAATGGAAATTTTACGGTAAGGGTTCTAGAGCTAGAATTCCTTTAATATCTGTTTTGTCTATCACTCGATTATTACAGAAAAGAGCAGAGGGGTTCCTTGTGTATTCAGTAGATGTACTGAAATCGAGCCCGTCATTGGCAGATCTGCCAGTGGTACGTGAGTTTGCTGATGTCTTTCCAGATGAGATTCCAGGTTTGCCTCCAATCCAAGAAATAGACTTCAGCATTGAATTGATACCAGGAACTGTTCTTATTTCTAAAACTCCATACAGAATGGCACCGATTGAACTAAAAGAATTGAAAGAGCAGCTAGAAGATTTACTGGCCAAAGGTTATGTAATGCACGAGAATTTTGTTATTGTAATCTGAAATGAATTGTTGATAATTAATGTGATTATAGACGGAAGGATCGGACCGGAAAAGAAGAAAGAAGAATTGAAGTATGTGCGAGGAATGAGCCTCGCGCATATGCGCGACCCAGTCGGGCACATATGCGCGAGTATGGCAGAGAACCTCACGCATATGTGCCAGGCGAGGGCGCGCATATGCGCGAGCAGAGAAAATGTTATACGCGGAGACCAATAGGTCTCGCGCATATGCGCCGAGGGAGGCCGCGCATATGCGCGAGATGTGTAGATTGAAGGAATGAGCCACCCGTCCTTTGGCATGCATAATATATGTATCAAAGATTCATTTGTCCATCAGATTTTGAGGTGAGAATCGAGAGACTCCCACGAAGAATTATCAAATTCTTGATACTAGAATTCTGATTGTATAAGATCCGCCCGTCCAAACTTCGATCCGAAAATAGTTCTGTGATCCTCTCGACAAAGGCTTCACAAGGACGTAAGTTTTATTACTTTCTGAGATGATTTGAAAATCTGATATTGAAGAAATCATGATATGACTGTTATTATTTGTTCCTGAGATTGTTGTCATTGTATAATCGAAACCGGATTGAAGAACGGATACCGTATGAAATTTTTATCATTTTCAGATTGAATTCGATTGAGATTATACAGATTTGATATCAGATTGAGTTTGTTATCGAATATGAGTTGAGATTTGTATTTGTTGATATTTGTATTACTGGGTATATTGAGATTGTTCTGTTATGCCGTCAAAACAGAATTTGATTGAGTTCTGATTATATTCAGTATTGATTGAGTTGTATATTGATATTATACTCCTTGATATTGTCATTGCCAGATTAAGTATTGACAGGCTTCGAATTCAAGACTTCGACTTCGTTCGACCGAGAAAAGAAAGGTATAAATCAATGTTGAACCGGGAAGATGCGACTCAAGTTTGAGTTGACTTGAGTTTCCCAAAACTACATACTTTACTTTATTGCATTGATATTTCCAATTAATGAGATTGATATGCTTAGACTATTGATTTATAGCAAAACGTATGTTGAGTCATTGGCGAAGGTGCCAAAGTCTTTGGCGGATGTGCCAAGACAGTGGATGTTTGGTTTATATCGATGTTGCGTAGGAGCGGACTAATTGCCATTGCGGAGATTCGATATAGTATGCAAATGTCCAGGAACCGGGATCCCTAGATTAGAAATGAGTCGAGTCTGAGAAGACGAGTCAAGAGTTTATTTAAAACTTTATATCGATTCATGTCTGTAAGGCCCGAGAAATTTATCCGGTTAATCTAAAAGGATTTGGCGATAATTATTATAATCTATTGGTGATAATTGATATGATTATAGACGAAACGGATCAGACCGGGAAAGACGAAAGAAAATCAAAATGAGGAGCAAGAAAGAGTCCTCGCGCACATGCGCGATGTGATGGACGCACATGCGCGAGGTAGACAGAACCTTGCGCGCACATGCGCGAAGAAAGATGCGCATATGCGCGAGCAGCTCATGGCGAAGGCAGAGGACCTCGCGCATATGCGCGAGATAGGGCGCGCATATGCGCGAGGAGGTGTATCGGTAAGACTCGAGTCCAGAGAATGTCGCGCACATACGGGGAAGGACGTCGCGCATATGCGCGACTTGCTGTAAGTTCGGACAGAACGTTCGGCGCATATGCTCGGGACTTGGGCGCGCATATGCGCCAGGCATGCATCATGAAAAATCGACATTTGGTCTTGGAATGCTCGAAGATGTATATATATATATAAACATATACGTTTAATCTTCAGAAAAGGGAAAATCGAAGGACACGTTAGTAAAAATTGTCCTTGAAGCTTAGGATCGCGATTGTGCAAAATCCGTCTGTCTGATTTTGAATCCGACTTCAGTATTAAGTTTCTATTAACGCAGGCTACAACTGGACGTAAGTTTTGTTACGTTTTGACATGTTTTGAAAATATGATGTTGTAGGAATTTGATAGAATTCATATATGATGTTCTTGACATATTAGACATCATAGAATCGAAGTCAGATTAAAAAACAGATTTATTATGGAATTGTTATGATTTCCTGAAGTTAAATGACTGAGAATGGCATCTGATTGTATTGGTATTGATTCTGAATTGAGGTAATTATTATCCGGTAATGTTATATTGACGGGGATACTGAGATTGTGCCGTTATGCCGTTGATTTGAATTAAATCCAGATTAATCAGAGTCAGTGTTGAAGTGGGAATGGAATATTTATATTATGATTCTCAATATGTCGTTTCAGATTTACAGAGACAGTCATGAGTTCAGAACTGATATTGCTTCAGACCGAGACTACAAACGAAAGGTATAAGTCAATGTGGTATTGGGAGATCGACTTGAGTCGGTTTAGACTTGAGTTTCCCTAAATCACATACTTTACTTTATTGCATTGATATTTGCATTGATTTGATTGATGTACTTGTTCTCATGAATTATAGATAGCAGGTATTAGACGAGTAATCTTGTGACAGAAGTGTCTGATAGTGGTAGGATCGCCACGGGCACATTGCACGATGTCACAAGATAGTATAGGAATCTTGGGACAGATGTGCCTGATAGTGGCGGGATCGCCACGGGCACATTGCACGATGTCACAAGATAGAATATTGGCGATAGGGCCACAGTCTATGACGGTTAGGTCAGGACACTGGATGTTTGGTTATATCGACGTGGATAGAACTGAAGTCTTTTCTATTACTGTTGGTCGATATAGGAATACCCACATCTGAAAACCGGGATCCCTAGACTAGGATTGAGTCTAGTCTGAGTCGTGGAGTCACGAGTATTGTCGACAGTTTGATATTGATTATATTTCAGCTTTTGATATATATTGTTGTTATCTATCCATGCTTTTATTTTTATCATATGATTGCATGTTTCGTTGATTTATACAGGGATTATATTCTCACAGGAATTATCCGGCTGTTGTCGTGTTTGTATGTGTGCATGACAACAGGTGGGACAGGTTCAGGGTCCAGGAGATGAGGAGAGATCGTGATTAGAGTGGAGGCTCCGGACTTGGATTAGAGATAGGGTTTGGACACTTGAGATTAGTTGTTAAACCTTAGTTGAATGAATGTATGTGGTATATGACTTGTACTTTTATACTGAGATGTATATACGTTATATTTCACTACGTTCCGCATTTTAAAAAAAAAATTTAGACCCTGTTTTCTATTTGTTTAATTAGTCCCAATGATGAGTATGAACATGATTAGCGTCCGGGTCCCCACAACAGGTTTTTTTTTTTTAAAATACAAAGCGGAAACGTAATGTAATTCAATGCAAATTACATATTAAACATAACCATATAAATCTTGTACTATCTACAAGAATTCAACTAGGTTCAACTATATATCAGTGCTGAATCCTAGGTTGCTTCGAAGCCCGGATCTCCACGCTATCTAGTCCAGCCTCGTTCTCTTCTTGACCCTGTTTATCTTAATTGATAATTAAATCCTAAAGATGATTAAGAAGATGATTAGCGTCCGGGTCCCCACAATGTCATTCAGATTATGATATTTGTTATTGATATTTGTTTCATGCTTTTGTATCTTTTATATGATTGCATGTATACATTGTTTATACTGGGATGTATTTCTCACCGGAATTATCCGGCTGTTGTTGTGTTCGTATGTGTGCATGACAACAGGTGGGACAGGATCAGGGTCACGAAGAGGATGAGAGATTCAAGATTAACGTGGAGATCCCGACTTAGAGTAGATGGTTTTCAGTACTTGTTGTAGTGACTGAACATTTGTTTGAAATAAATGTACTTTGTACAAGACTTGTACTTTACTGTTGATATTTATATCAGACTGATTTCATTATGTTCCGCACTTATGTATTTTAAAAAAAAAATTTGACCCAAATTAATTAAATGATCCTGATAATGATTAAGAAGACGAATTATGTTCGGTCCCCACAGCAAGTGGTATCAGAGCAGTAGGTTCTGATAGAATCGATTAACGTATCAAGAGTGTTTAGAAGGGGGGGTTGAATAAACACTGACAATTAAAACTGATCTTTTTGAATTTTGAGTTCAGTTTGGTGACAAACTGATTCTCGGAATCTTGTTGGTCAATGACAATCAGTTAAACTAAAGTAGTTGCGGAAAGTAACTGACTGAAAGATAGAATACGAAAATAAAATACACAAGGATTGTTTCTGGATGTTCGGATATTTCAATTACTCCTACGTCACCCCTTCTATCTCAAGGATAAGATTTCCGCTTAAAAACTTTGATCGAATACAAGATTTGTACTGACCCACTTCAGTTTGGACTTATCACTGCCAAAAGCTGAAACTCTTAGTATCACAAAATGTTCTCAGTGCGTAACTGATCTTAGCACTATCAAATTTAACGATTATTACAAAGTGCTAGTGAGCTCAAATTGTAGCCTTGACTGCTACGAATAAATCAAATAAGAGTGAGCAAAGATTTTGGCAGAATAACAGCAAGCTTTGAATGGAATGATCTTCTCTCTTTTCTTCAGTTGTTCTTCTGTCATTTTTATAAGCTTTCCTTCCAACGGTAACTTGAGATATATTTGAATCTTTGTATCCGTTGATTGCCACTTCATTATTTCTTGGGCATTGTTTGCTTCATTTATTGTAATGCGGCGTCTTAACTGCTTTAGCTGAAATGCGTTGTTCTAAGCTGTATTGATTGAAGTGCGACTCATATTCAGTTGCAGTCTTCTATGTCTCTTTTTCGGTTGAGTGTTTTTTTTCGAGACATGTTCAGTTGAAGGATGCTTGGCTTAAAAGCATACGGCTGAATGTATCAACTGATCGGTTTCCAACTTATCAGTTTTCTTTATTAGATCAGCTGATTTCAGTTGTTAAGTCCAGTTGCTGAATATAATCGCGCGTATCAGTTGGTTGATCAGTTTGTCAAACTCCAGAATTTAGAGTCTGGTTTTCAACAATTTCCCTCTTTATGGTGTTTGACAAAACTTAGCAAATAATAATAACTGAATACTGAACTTTATGTGGATAAAATAAGATCTGAATTTCTTGAGCTGATAGAGGTCTTGATTCAATAACAGCTGAATCTAATAATTTGATTAACTGCTTTTTAACAAGATGGTTTCTTCTACTGTTTCTCAAGATGCTCTTTGATTTCTTCCCCCTTATTGTCAAACAAATCCATCTTCTCAGATAATCTTCAAACGTCAATGGAAAGAATTTTGACATCTGAGGAGATACTTGAGACAGCAGATTGTAAAAGAGTCTACAGTAATTCCATTTTATTAGAAACAGAAGTTTCCAATCGCTCAACTAGTTTGCTGATAACGTCTTGAGTGATGGAGAGACTCTCAGCTAAACCTTTGTTCTTCTTAATTGCTTTCATTGATTGAAACAGAGAGTTTAATGCTTCTTGAATTGCTTTCAGTTTCTCTGAGTTGAATGCCTCAGAATGTTCTAGCTTCAAAGAATGTTCTAATTGAGTATGCTGAATCTTGTACAGATCATTAATTACTCTATGTATATCATGCTGAATTTCCTGAATTTCTGCAAGAACAAAATCAAGATCTTTGGCGGAGTTAAGATTTGGCTGATCCGACGCTCCAGCTTCCTGTGAGTCTTGATCAAAAACCACCATGGTTCTTTCAGATATCATTGTTTCAGCAATATTCGGTTCTGGAACATCTGTTTCAGTTACTGCCACTTGGACCAGATGAGGTGAAAACTGATGTTGTTCAGCATTTGAGCTTTCCTGCTGAATGTGAGAGTTTGCAGGATCTTCAGCTAGTGAGTCATGAACTGATGCTTCTGCTGGATAGTCATCTGAGATTTGAGCTGACTCTTTAGTTGGAGGATTGTCAGAAGTGGGCAACAGAGCCTCCAGATTCTCAGCAATTTGGTGATCTGGTGATTGTGCAGACATCATTCTTGGATCATTTGGTTCAGAAATGGCGGCCTTAACTGGCTCTTCAGTTAAGATGGTATTCTCTTCAGCTGCTTGATCAGCGGAGTGATCAACTGATAAAGGTTCATTAATAACAGATTCTGTCACCACTGCTTGAATAATTTCATCAATGTTGGCAAAATTCAACTCGGCTTCAGAGTACAGCTGATGTTCCACAGCAGATGATTGTGGCACATCCTGAACTGTTTCTTCAGTTGTAACAATAGTTTGTTCTGAGGGTGGCTCTTTTTGCTGAGAGGAGGGTTCTTCTTCTTTTTCTTCAGAGGCTTCCTCAGGAAGAACTAACTCTTGATCCATTTCCCACACTTTTATCTGAGCTTGCAAACTAGTAAGATCTGTATCTAGCCGAGTGATCACACCTCGATCATTATAAGCAGTTGGATTGGTGGGAATGTAGTTTGCCTTCAATTTCTCAAGCAGTTGAGATAGTGATACGAATCTGACCGAGCGTGGCGTGCAAATGATTGGAAGGAGATTTAGAGAGCGTCGTTGTTTCGGACCTTCAAGCTCAATAATGATGAATCAAGCAATCCAAGCAAGTGGTGGAGTTCAACAAATAACATAATGAAGGAGTCCCGAACAACCAAGCATATGAGTGCAAAATGGCACGAGAGAAGCAGTGCAGCAGAACGCACTAGCGCAGATGTGTAGAAGCAGCAGCACGTACTAGCGCAGATGTGTAGAACTGTGCGCACGCCAGAAGCAGTGCAGCAGCACGCGCTAGCGCAGAGAAAAACTGCGCGCGCGCACGTGCGCGCCAGAACCGGCGCGGCCGCGCGCCCAGGGCGCCAGCGTGCGTGATTCGGCACTGCCGCGTGCCCCGGGCTGGTGCAATGCAGTATGACGCGTGCCACCGCGCGAGATCATGCGCAGCCGCACGCACTTCCGTGTAGAAATTGTTCACAACTTTCTTTACGACTTTTTACACTATTTTTTGCATGTTTTATTGGTTATGTAATGATTGTAATAGACATGAACGAAACAATTCAGATTTATAATAATATTTTGAGGAGTTTCTCTCAATTCTCATGGCTTTTAAAGCTTTGTTCAAAATCAAATCAAACTTATCAAAGATTGCATCTTTGTGGCGTTTGTCAATTGTTTTTCGCACGGATTGTCAAAACAAGTTCTTTGAAGGTTCGTTTGAAATTCGATTGTTATTATCGTTGATATTTGTTGCTAAGTTTTAATCACTTAGAGGTGAATATCACATATCGTTACTTGTTTCAAAAGATCGGGACAACATAATCGATCCTTGTTCGTTATTGAATTGAGGGCGCGATTCTAATTAATCGTGTTTGCTTTCATTCGTACGAGGATTCGTATCAGATAGCTTCTTAGCTCGAATTTGGTAAAAGAAATAGGTTTTCCTTTCCAAAGCCTGAACAATTGTGGCAGCTTTGACCATCTTGAGGACAATTGCTTCCAGTTTGATAAACTTGTTCAGCTGGGATTTCTTTTTCAGCTGCTTAGCAAAAATCTGAGTTCTGTATGCGGTCCAGGCATCATAGGATTGAAGTTTTGATGCTGCAAAATTATTAACCTGTTCCCAAAAAAGGTCAATATGAGTTTGAATGGAATTGGATGGCCTGGGCTCTTCAATAAACTTGCCCTTGCCTTTTTCAGTACTGAGGATGTGTGGAATTTCCAATCCAGTACGAGTAGTATCCACCAGTTCTATAATCTTTATATCTTTGGGTCTGACAGGTGCTAGAACAGCAGGACGATTGATATGGATTAGAGGAGCTTTGATCCTAACTGTTTTCTTTGTTGCACCGGCTGAGATTTCTGGTGGGATGATCTTCAGAGGAACTGCTTTGATAGGCTGTTGGGCATCCGAAGATTTTAGCCTTTCAGTAGGAATAGATTCTACTGTGGTTGGTAATTTTGTTCTTTGTGTTCTTGGTTTCTGGAAACTTTTGGAGAGGGCATCTTCTCGGAATCGGATTCACTGATAATCAGTTTTCTTTTAACTGTCTTAAGTTGAGCCAATGTCTTGGTTTGTTTAACTGATTTTGGAGCAGCCTGTTGCGTTCCAATCTCCTTTTTGATCTTCACGAACTGATCAGGAGAGATATCTAATTTAGTCTTGGGTGGCAGAACATTCTTCCCATTGAAAATTTTGAATTTAAATAATCGCTTCGAATCATCAGCCACCAACCCTTTGACTTTCATCAAATAGCTCAGCGGCACTGCAAATCCTTTGGATTGCTTGGTGGAGGAAAACATATTCTTCAAGATACTGAAAATAAGTTGCTTCCAGTTGAATTTTCTTCCAGCCATAGTAACCGTAATAGCTTGAAGCTTTTCCAAAGTCAGGGCGGCATACGATCCTGCCTTAGCCAATAGCCCTTTGGCTACGATATCAGCCAGCACCTGAACCTCATGCTTCAGTTCCTTCTTAGGATCGGAAATTTGATTTTCCGTCCATCAGCAGAGAGTGCAGTTTGCATTTCTTCAATATCTGATGCTTTAACATCAGCAAGGTGTACCAGTCCATCAGAAGGTAATGAAAAGATTTCTCCGAAAGAATCTTCAGAAATGGTCACCAACTGACCATTATTAGTGGAAATGAGGCTTCCATCAGAGTTGATATATCCATTTGAGTAGAGGTCCTGGAGTTCTTTTGGGTAAATCTCCTGCGAGTATTGCCCCAAGAATATCCTCAGCCCAGTTGATTCAAGCTTCAGAAACACATTTTTCACATCGACTTCTTCGACTGATAAAGCTGATTCAAAGTTGATAGCCATAGCGTTCAATATATGAGCAGGGATCTGATTTGCCATTGATTAGAGTAAGGAAACCTGAGATTTTGCGAAAGTTTGCTCTAAGAGATGATGTACACGTAAGAAAGAAAACTGAATTGAAGCGGTGAATTATTTATATGTATGTGACTGTTTAAATTCTGGACACGTGTCAGTCCATCAAAATTTTGAATAAAAACGTGTGTACGTGTGCTGTAAGCGTGTGTACAATTTGGACGGTTCAAATGCTTCCACGTTTTTAAAATAAGATTCATCATTAGATAGCAGACAGTCACGTCACTTGATTTGGAATATAATATGGTTAATTAGTTAACTTATATGAGAAGATTAGTGAAATACCCAACTGAACGATCAGTTGTAAGACTGTGTCCTTTCAGTTGAGAGTTTACTAACATTTGTCTTCTCAGTTAACCTCTTGAAACCATTATTCCTCCTTAATCGGTGCATAGAATAATAAATTTAAAGGTCAGAAAGATTATCGTTTGCTGAAACGTTGACGGCCCTTCAGCTTCCATGATTTTCGTCTATAAATAGAAGTAACACGGTCTGTCTATAAATAAGACGATAGAGATAAAATGTGAGACAATAACAGTTCAATATGTCGGATTCAAGTAATTCTGATGCATGCAGCAGTACGCATATTCAAGTTACTGAACAATTAAGTCCTTATTTAGTAGAGTTGAAGAAAACGATGGAGGAATGAATATGTCTTGACGAAAGTGATGTCAACATGGTTCAAAATTCATGATTTGCAGAGGATAAGTAGTAGTGGTGCTGCTGCTTGTAACGCCCCAGATTCGACGACTGTCCTCACTGTATCAAGACCAAGACGAGTCTTTCCAGCGTGCTTTATGTCCTCACTCACACGTACCCTGGGAAACTTCCCAGGAGGTCACCCATCCCAAAATTGCCCCAAGTCAAGCACGCTTAACTTTGGAGTTCTTATGTGATGAGCTACCGAAATGAAGATGCACCTTCGTGATATGAGTAGTACAAATCAAATCTTTTAAGCCCTCTTCAACTGTACAGTCCATTACATTGAACAGTCTCGGAATCCCTCTCATTCCCGTGTGGGTTCGGTTCATTCATGTTCCCTTCACCTAGAAGCCTGCCAGGAGCCGCTCATTGTCCGTGCAACTGATGGCACCGGCGATCACCCCCCGCCCTCTTCGGCCTCGGGCCTCACATGCCCACCAGCTTCCGCTTGGTTCGTCCCCGAACCACACCGTACTAAGAGAGGTCGGCTCTGATACCACTTGTAACGCCCCAGATTCGACGACTGTCCTCACTGTATCAAGACGAGTCTTTCCAGCGTGCTTACGTCCTCACTCACACGCACCCTGGGAAACTTCCCAGGAGGTCACTCATCCCAAAATTGCCCCAAGTCAAGCACGCTTAACTTTGGAGTTCTTATGTGATGAGCTACCGAAAAGAAGATGCACCTTCGTGATATGAGTAGTACAAATCAAATCTTTTAAGCCCTCTTCAACTGTACAGTCCATTACATTGAACAGTCTCGGAATCCCTCTCATTCCCGTGTGGGTTCGGTTCATTCATGTTCCCTTCACCTAGAAGCCTGCCAGGAGCCGCTCATTGTCCGTGCAACTGATGGCACCGGCGATCACCCCCCGCCCTCTTCGGCCCCGGGCCTCACAGTGCTGCTCCTTCTCGTGCTCAAGCAGCAACAGCAAGATAATACATTGATCGTTTTGAAGTCAGGCATGTTACAGACCTGGTTGATGACAATGTTCTGTTACAAGAAATACCATGGAAAGAATGGCATGTGATTGAGAACATTTCTACAACTGAATCATTTTCTAGAATCCGAATTTATGAGTTGAATAATTGGATTACAGAATGGAAAGATTCAGTTGGTTCTAAGTTATCTTCTGTAAGATGGAATCGATTTTATTCTTAATAAAGTATCATTTCCAATTTGTTGTTGTGTTCTTATTTTCTGCAAAGAATTTTATTAGTAAAACAGCATCAATAATAATTTTAAGACAAGTCAATTAAACCAAGAATATTGCGAAAGCAAGAAAACTTAGTCTCGGGTAATGGTTTGGTGAAGATATCAGCTGCTTGTTGCTCAGTTGAAATATACTCCAGTCTAATGTCCTTCTTCAAAGCATGATCTCTAATGAAGTGGTGCCTGACATCTATATGCTTGGTCCTTGTGTGAAGAACTGGATTATAGGTGATGGCAATTGTGCTCGTATTGTCACAAAATATGGGCGATTCATTTGTAATTACTCCATAATCTCTGAGTTGTTGCTGGATCCAAATCAATTGTGCACAACAACTACCAGCAGCAAGGTAGTCTGCTTCAGTTGTTGAGGTAGCTATGTGTGTCTGCTTTTTGCTAAACCAAGAGATCAGTTTGTCTCCTAGAAACTGACAAGATCCACTTGTACTTTTACGATCAAGCTTACATCCTGCATAATCTGCATCTGAATATCCAACTAAATTGAAAGTAGAGTCTTTAGAATTCCATAACCCAACATTTTGTGTACCCTTAAGATATTTCAAAATTCTTTTAGCAACTGAGAAATGTGATTGCTTAGGATTTGCTTGAAATCTAGCACACATACAGACAGCAAATACAATATCAGCACGACTGGCAGTTAAGTACAACAATGAACCTATTAAACCTCGATATAATGTAGTCTCAACTGATATTCCCCCTTGATCAGTGTCCAATTTTACTGATGAGCTCATGGAAGTATTTGCAGCTGAACATGATTCCATGCTAAATTTCTTCAGCAGCTCCTTTGTATATTTAGTTTGACTGATAAATATATCAGTCTCCAGTTGTTTCACTTGCAGTCCAAGAAAGAATGTCAGTTCACCCATCATGCTCATTTCAAACTTATCCTGCATTAGCTTAGCAAACTTTTCGCATATTTGGGATTAGTTGACCCAAATATGATATCATCAACATAAATTTGAACTAATAAAATGTGATCATTCTTAGCAAATTTGAACAAGGTCTTATCAACTGATCCAACAGAAAAATCATGATCAGTTAGAAATTTTGAAAGAGTTTCGTACCAAGCTCTGGGAGCTTGTTTAAGACCATATAAGGCTTTGTTCAAATGATATACATGACCAGGAAAGTTGTAATTTACAAAACCTGGGGGTTGTTCAGCATATACTTCCTATTGTAGTTTAGGAATGCAATCTTTACATCCATCTGATAGATCTTGAAGTTCTTGTGTGATGCATAAGCAAAAAAAATTCTGATTGCTTCCAGTCTTGCAACTGGTGCATATGTTTCATCGTAATCAATTCCTTTCTCTGGCCTATATCCTTGTGCTACGAGTCTTGCTTTATTGCGTATAACTGAACCATCCTCGTTCAGTTTATTTCTGTATACCCATTTTGTACCTATTATAGTTTTTGAAATTGGTCTTGGAACTAAGTTCCAGACATTGTTATAAGTGAACTGATTTAGCTCTTCTTGCATTGCATTTACCCAGTTAGGATCAGCAAGAGCTTCATCAGTTTTCTTCGGTTCTAGTTGTGAAACAAAAGCTGAATAGATAAATAAATTTAGCATTTGATTGCGAGTTCTTACTGGATCAGATGGATTTCCTATTACCAGTTCAGGTGGATGTGATTTTCTCCATCTGTACTCAGTATTTGTTGTATCAGCAATTTTTTCAGTTGGTAACTAAACACAGTTTTCAGTCTCAGTTGGTGCTTCGACAACTGGTATTTGAATGTTATCATTATGCTCTATCAACTGATCATCAGCAACGACTTCCTGCACATCTGATTGGTCCAGTACTTCTGGTTCAGGTGTTTGAAGTATGTTTTGATTGCCATGACTTTCATTTTTGTCATCATCTTCCAAACTGATATTTGTAAATCGATCAACTAGCTCAACTTGATCAGTTGGCTTATCAGTTAGTTCAGTTTCATCGAAATCAACATGAGCAGATTCTTCAACATTTAGGGTTTTCTTGTTGAAGACTCTATAAGCTATGCTAACTTATGAGTATCCAAGAAATATTCCTTCTGCAGATTTAGCATCAAACGCTTTTAAATAATTTTTACCATTATCAAGAATAAAACATCTGCAGCCGAATATTTTGAAATAAGTAATTATACTTTTTCTTCCATGCCAGATCTCATATGGTGTTTTCATATGATTTTTATTAATCATTGATCTGTTCTGAGTGTAACACGCAGTGTTTACTGCCTCTGCCCAAAATCTTTGAGAAATACCAGAATCAGCAAGCATCGTTCTAGCAGCTTCTTTAAGGGTCCGATTTCTTCTCTCAGCTACACCATTTTGCTGAGGAGTTCTGGCTGCTGAGAGCTCATGCTTAATTCCAGCATTTTCTAGGAAGTTTGAAAGAGTTTGATTGATGAATTCAGTTCCTCGATCAGATTTGATTCGATCAATTCCAAGTGATTTTTCATTTAAAAGTCTTTTGAAGAGCTTTATTAGTTGCGAAGCAGTATGGTCTTTAGATTTGAGAAAAATAACCCAAGTAAATCTTGAAAAAACATCTACGACTACCAAGGTGTATTTCATTTCCCCTAAGCTCATGACTGGTATAGGACCAAAGAAATCCATGTGCAACAATTCTAAGCATCGGGATGAAGATTTACAGCCCTTGTTTTTAAAAGAGGATCGTACTTGTTTACCATACTGACATGCTGAGCAAAGTTTTTCTTTTGAAAAGTCTATTTTGGGCAAACCAGTTACAAGTTCATGTTTACTCAGATAGGCAATGGTTTTAAAGTTTAAATGATTTAGTCTCTTATGCCACAACCAGTTTTTAGACGATTTGAAAGCAATAAAACAAACTGGTGCATAAGTTTGATCATTCCAACTGACTTTATATATGTTTCCACAACGTTTGTCAGTTAGTATGATTTTATCAGTTGAAGTTTTGACCGAACATGAATTTTTGTCAAATTGTACTGAAAATCCACTGTCGCATAACTGATTGATGTTAATCAAGTTATACTTCAGGTTTTCTACTAATAGAACATATTTAAAAGTAAAGTTACCATGGATAAGCTTACTCTTACCCACAGTTCTACCTTTGGAATTGTCCCCGAAACTGATGTTTGGACCACTGTATTTGATCAGTTGAGATAACGCACTTGCATCTCCTGTCATATGTCGCGAACATCCACTGTCCAAATACCATATTGAGTTCTTGTTTGTACCTGTTACCTGCAATCACACACATAATATAACTTGGGACCCATATCTATTTGGGTCCTAAACTGATTAGTCCCTTAGGAACCCACACTTGGATTAGTCTAACAAACTTTCCAGTAGCTGTATTCCAAATGGTTTTTCTCGGCTTTTGTGTGCTTGGTGTGTAGTGTACAGATGATACAATATGTGTTTTAGCTTTATTCAACTGATTGTTCAGTCTATATCTCTTCTGAACTGGTTTGCAGTTATAGTAATTGAAATAGCTATTCGAATAGTTCTTGTGAAACCTCTTTGATGACTGATTTTGTGAATCAGTTGAGAATTTTTGACTATAACCAATCCCATATCTTCTAGCCTTGTTCATATTCTCAGTAGGTTGCTCAATCAGTTTACTGGGCTCAATTTGTTCTTGTACCAGTGTTGTTTTGACAAAGTGAATGTATTTCTCTTTGTCTGTTTTTAGCTTTGATTGAGTATCATTTGGATACATTTCTCCTTGAGTGTTGAACCCTAAACCAGTTTTATCAGAAACTGATTTTTGTGAATTCTGCATCTCATTCAGTGCAGTAGATGACTTGTTCTAAGACTGAATGAGCTCAGTCTGTTTTGAGTTTTCAAGAATCAACTTCTGGATTAATGACTGATTTTTGTCTCTTTCTGCTTTTAACTCAGAAATTTCCCTTTTTAGACTCAACCCATCAACTGATTCATCAGTTTTGGTTTTATTGTCTGTGGGATCAGTTTGCTTTGCTTTGATTTTTTCAAATGATGATGCAAGCTTTTGATACTCATTTACCATGTCATGTAGTGTTAGAATGAGTTCTTCTCGTGTGAAATCAGTTGAGCTGAAATCAAATACCTGTTGGCTAGATGATTCTTCTTCTGCATCATTAGCCATCAAGCACTTGACTTCCTCATCATCACTAGAGCTACATGAGCTTTCTTGTTCTGACTCTTCACTGTCAGTTTCTACCCATTTAGATTTGTTTTCTTCAGCTAAGAGTACCTCATGTTTCTTTCTGAATGACTTCTTATCTTCCTTGGGTCTTCTTTTGTGCTAATATGATTTCTTTCTTCTATCGGTTGAGCCTTGACTATCCTTCTTGGGTTTAGGACAATCAGCAATAAAGTGACCTGATTTGCCACAGTTGTAGCAGGCATTTGATTCATCTTTTGAGCTGTTTCTTTGGTATGGCTTCTGGAAGTTTCCTTGATTCTTTCTCATGAACCTTCCAAATTTTTTGATGAACAATGACATAGCATCACTGCTCAACTGATCAGCAGATTTCTCGACTGAATTGATTGGTTCTGTTCTAACAGCAGCTAGAGCAGTTGTGGGGCTGCAGGGGTAGATGGTTCTCCTTCTCTGGTCTGCAGCTCAAATTCATAAGCCTTTAAATCAGCAAATAGATCATGAAGTTCAATCTGGTTCAGATCTTTGGACTCCCTCATTGCCATGGTCTTGACATCCCATTTCTTGGGAAGACCTCTCATTACCTTCAGTGCAATCTCTTTGTTGGTATACACTTTTCCAAGTGCATTTAACTCATTGATGATATTGCTTACTCTTTCATCATATTCGTGCATTGATTCTCCTGCTTTCATTTTGATGTTATCAAACTTTTGAACAGCAACAGAAAGTTTATTTTCTTTGGTTTGATCATTTCCTTCACACAGCTGGATCAGCTTTTCCCAAATTTCTTTGGCTGTCTTACACATCTTTATTTTGCTGAAGGATACTTTGTTCAGCGTTTTGTACAGAATGTCTTTGGCCACATTATCAAGATTTGCTTTTCTTTTATCTTCAGTTGTCCATTCATCTCTGGGCTTTTCTATTCTTTGTGGTGCCCCTTCTGTTATGGCAACTGCTGTATTTGTTTTTAGAATCTTCATGGGTCCATCAGTTATGACATACCACATGTCATCGTCTTGTGCAGCTAAATGAGCCTGCATTCTGATTTTCCAATCATCAAATTCTTCTCTGGAGAACATAGGAATTTTTTTTAATGAAGTCAAGCTAGCAAGTTTATAGATCAAAAGTATTCAAGAACAAGATTCAAACGCTCTGATACCACTTGATAGGATCGATTAATGTATCAAGAGTGTTTAGAAGGGGGGGGTTGAATAAACACTCACAATTAAAACTGATCTTTTTGAATTTTGAGTTCAGTTTGGTGACAAACTGATTTTCGGAATCATGTTGGTCAATGACAATCAGTTAAACTAAAGTAGTTGCGGAAAGTAACTGACTGAAAGATAGAATACGAAAATAAAATACACAAGGATTGTTTCTGGATGTTCGGATATTTCAATTACTCCTACGTCACCCCTTCTATCTCAAGGATAGGATTTCCACTAAAAGACTTTGATCGAATACAAGATTTGTACTGACCCACTTCAGTTTGGACTTATTACTACTGCCAAAAGCTGAAACTCTTAGTATCACAAAATGTTCTTAGTGCGTAACTGATCTTAGCACTATCGAATTTAACGATTATTACAAAGTGCTAGTGAGCTCAAATTGTAGCCTTGACTGCTACGAATAAATCAAGTAAGAGTGAGCTAAGATTTTGGCAGAATAACAGCAAGCTTTGAATGGAATGATCTTCTCTCTTTTCTCCAGCTGTTCTTCTATCATATTTATAAGCTTCCCTTCCAACGGTAACTTGAGATATATTTGAATCTTTGCATCCATTGATTGCCACTTCATTATTTCTTGGGCATTGTTTGCTTCATTTATTGTAATGCGGCGTCTTAACTGCTTTAGCCAAAATGCGTGGTTCTAAGCTGTATTGATTGAAGTGCGGCGTTTCATATTCAGTTGCAGTCTTCTATGTCTCTTTGTCGTTTGAGTGTTCTTTTCCGAGACATGTTCAGTTGAAGGATGCTTAGCTTAAAAGCATACGGCTGAATGTATCAACTGATCGGTTTTCAACTGATCAGTTTTCTTTATTAGATCAGCTGATTTCAGTTGTTAAGTCCAGTTGCTGAATATAATCGCGCGTATCAGTTGGTTGATCAGTTTGTCAAATTCCAGAATTTAGAGTCTGGTTTTAAACATGCATTGCTTGTTGAGTCTTTATTATCTGTAGTATCGGTCTCTTCACGTTTGGGGAGAGGTCTTGTATCGGTGACGTCTGTGAAACATTGTATGCTACAGTATGACGGGCATGAGATTGAGTTAGACTGTATTGTACTTGGGTTATCTGATTTTGATTGTATTATCGGTATAATATATGCTGACCAAGTACAGAGCTACCGTTGATTGTTTTCAGAAGATTGTGAGATTCAGACCTGATATGACTGATGAATGGAAATTTTACGGTAAAGGGTTCTAGATCTAGAATTCCTTTGATATCTGCATTATCTATGACTCGATTATTACAGAAAGGAGCAGAGGGATTACTTGTGTGTTCAGTTGACGTACTGAAATCGAGCCCATCATTGGCTGATTTGCCAGTGGTTTGTGAGTTTGCTGATGTCTTCCCAGATGAGATTCCGGGTTTGCCTCCAGTCAGAGAGAAAGACTTCAGCATTGAATTGGTACCAGGTACAGTTCCGATTTCTAAAGCTCCGTACAGAATGGCACCGATTGAGTCGGAAGAATTGAAGGAACAGTTAGAAGATTTACTGGCCAAGGGTTACATCAGACCGAATGTTTGTCCTTGGGGTGTTCCAGTACTGTTTGTGAGAAAGAAGGACGGTTCAATGAGACTCTGCATTGACTACCGGCAACTGAACAAGGCTACGGTGAAGAACAAATACCCTTTGCCTCGTATAGATGATTTATTTGATAAGTTGCAGGGCTCTTCGGTTTATTCCAAGATCGATTTGAGATCTGGTTATCATCAGCTGAGAGTCAGAGATTCTGATATCTCGAAAACAGCTTTCACAATCAGATATGGCCATTATAAGTTTATTGTTATGCCGTTTGGTTTAACAAATGCTCCAGCTGTATTTATGGGTTTGATGAACCGTGTGTTTCAGAAATATCTTGATGATTTTGTGATTATATTTATCGATGATTGTGGGGACCCGGACGCTACTCATCTTCTTTATCATCTTTGGGAGTTAATTATCAATTAAACTAAACAGGGTCTAAAAATTTTTCTTTTAAAATACAAGTGCGGAGCGTAATGGAATATAACTAATATACATCTCAGCATATAAGTACAATAATGTACAACAATTATTCAAACTAGTCTAGGGTTCAACTACTAAATTTCAAGTATTAAACCAAGTCTACAATAAGTCCGGAATCACCACTCTAAACTCGTCTTCTCTCATCATCTTCTTGACCCCGATCCCTGTCCCACCTGTTGTCATGCAAACATACAAAACAAGACAACAGCCGGATACTCCGGTGAGAATAAATCCCAGTATAAAACATGGTAGACATGCATGTACACAATATAAATCATAAAGCATACTATCATGCATAAAATCAATAGCAATAGGTTTCATAGTCTATGAAAATAAATCAAAATAAGCATGCAGTAACAATGGGTTCCATAATCTCTGAAACCAAAATAACATAAGCACGCAACTCAATTCAAGTCATATCTTGACTCAACTCAACTCTAACTCTAGGGATCCCGGTGTGAATAAGACGTCACTGTCTGTCACCTACCCTCCCAATCGGGGTTACTGTACGTCTTATTCCTAGATTTCGGCCCTGTCTGTATCGAATATCTACAATCGGAGTGACTCTGATCCGAAGCGTCGATACCACCGAACATCTAGTAATTTGGCGAATCTACCAAATGACTTTCCTATCTCAAATGCTTGAATATAAATCTATAAACAAAGCATAATCATATAAAAAGATAAACAACAATTCTAGTATGTGATTTTGTTGAGAAACTCAAATTGAATCTCATTTGAGTTGTGTCTTCCCCAAACAAAACATGAATTATACCTTTGTCTTCCCGGTCTGACGAAGACGAAGTCTTGTATTCCAATATGTCCATAACCAGTCTGGCAATGACAATCGCATAAATACAATATCAGTATATAATTCGATTCAAAACCTGTTCTGATCAATACTCAAATCAGTATATAATCTGATCCATATCTGAACAAGGTACAATCTAATTCATATCAACGATATCACGATACAATCGAAATCATTACTGAATCTGATCAATCTAAATCAACTGATGTTTTGACGGCATAACGATACAGTCTCGATAACCCCGTCAATCTCAACATCACAGATATAATATCAGAATTCATAATCAGTATCAGTACAATTCATAATCTCAATATCTGTACACTTAAGATCAGTAACAACACAACTCTGATATCAAATCCCAATCAATATCTTTCGAAAATCATAACAATTGTATAAACAGTCTATTCTTTAATCTGACTTCAGTTATACAATGCCTACTGTAGCAGAAACACCATATCTGATTCATATTCAATTCTGACAATATCATAAATTCAACTCATGTCTAAACGTAACAAAACTTACGTCCAGTTGTAGCCTGCGTTGATAGGAACACAGTACTGTAGTCGGATTCGAGTTCTGATAATCGGATTGAACAAAATACAAGTCTAAGGTACGATGAGGCTTTGGGGAATTTCCGAAGCTTACCTCGTTTCTTGCTGAGGATTAAGTAAGGAAAGATGAATCATATATATATATATTGCATGTAAATTGTACGTGGCTTCTCCAGAATTTGCCAAAAAACCTCTTGCGCATATGCGCGCTCAAGCCCCGCGCATATGCGCGAGATTTATTATCTCGGCGCTTGTGTCTCAACCGCTCGCGCATATGCGCGCCAATCGTCGCGCATATGCGCGAGACCTACTGTCTCGTGCATCCACTTACCCGCTCATATGCACGCCTTCCGCAGCGCATGTGCGCCGAACCCTCTGGACGTTCCGCGCATATGCGCGCATTCAAGCCGCGCATGTGCGCCAAACTCTCTGGATGTTCCGCGCATGTGCGCGCATGGTTCTGTCTTCCTCGCGCATGTGAGCCCAACACGTCGCGCATGTGCGCGGGGACTCTTCCTTGCACCTCATGTCAAATCTTCTTTCGGCTCTCCCGGTCTGATCCGTTCCGTCTATAATCATCTCAATTAATAAATAAATCATTTCAGATTAATCTCAGATCACAATAATAAAATCTCGGGCCTTACATTTCTCCCCCTCTTAGATCTGAGTTCATCCTCGAACTCGCAAGTATTCAATTCAGATATATCAGAAGAATGTATACGGAGTTTAAATCAGAAACTAATCTCAATGAATCCATTCTGAAATCTCAATCTCATATCAGATTCTGTCTTTCAAATAATCTCTTTGCTATTCTGAAAATCTTACTGTGTTTTCAACAACAGAATAATTTTCATTTTCTTCTGAATCAGTTTCATTTTTCTTGCTCTATCTCTGACTGTATCAGATCTTATTTCAGATATCTTTGAGACATTATTCTTATACCAAAGAAATCTGCAGTACTTATTGTACAATGCTTCGTATGTTGCTATCCCAATACTCATTTGATGATTCTCATTGTAGCCGAATGCACCAAGTGACAATGCATCGTGTTAACTAGTACTAACATTCAGCACTATAGCTCTATACATAATCTCTCAGATCTGGATAGTATGCGAAGGAGTTTGTGGTATATTCCGCCACAAGTACAAAATCAAGCCAAAATCACAATCTGATATATTTTACTGTGGCATTCTGGTTACTCTGACCACTTCTCTGACATCGATCTGTGTCATTTGGTCATGTTTGTACGTTATCTGGTACAACTAATAGATATAGATTGAACAATCTGTCAATCACAATCATATCATATCACAATTTGGAAAGTATTGCAGTGGTCTCATTACGAAATTCATCAAAATATACTCCCCATGTCTAGTCAAGAATATACAAATTCTGTAATAAATCTTCTGATTTCTATCTTTCTGTGTTCATTTATTGGCGATTTAGACATTTCAGTACAAATTCTGCCAACATTTCAGTACAAATTCTGTCACAACTGATTTAATCTGTCTATATCAAAACTGTCTGTCCGAATATTATGCATTCTCCGTCACCAAAATGAAAACTGAATCCACTACTGTGTGTTTCTGACACTATCTGTCATTTTCAGATTCGAACTATTTAGTACAAACAAATCAGTTAATAATATAAATTAAAAATATATACCTACCTGGTATTCGGTTCTGACTATCGATATCAAATTCTGTCGTGCAAATCTGACACATTTGACATCACAAGATAATCATTCTCATACAGTAAAAACCACATATCTGTCACTCTGATCGATGTTCTGCTCTGATTATCGAATTTAAGTTCTGAACATTCTGGTTAAATCTCTGAACTGCCGAAATTCTCGAATTCAGCTCTGATTTGGTTTGAATAATCTGTATCAAATATTTATCTAGAAACTAACAATTCCCAAGCAGTTCAAAACATAATCGGATAAGATAATCTGCCAACTCAGACAAATAAATTTCTAACATTTCTGAAATTTCTATCTTCCTGATATCGCTATCGTTCTCAGTCACTGATCACAATCTCAACTGTGTCAAAATCAATCGATATATTAACTTCAGATATCGCTTATTCTGAATACAGTCTGTTTCAAGCAAGATTCTTACCTAAATAATTTCTGTATACAATAATCACAGTTCTCAGAGTATTCAATACAATCTTCAGATATTCGAGTCAATCAATCAGATGCTGCAATTATATCAAAATATCATAGATACAACGAGCATGAAATCATCAGAATATCTCTGAACATACTGAAACATGCCACAAAGAAACACTAAATCAAATTTAACTCCTGGTCGGTACTCTTCTAGTGATCTTTCAATTCTTTCATTTCATTCAGTGACATTCTGTGCATTCAATATCATTCTGTACTGAATTCTAAAACACAAACAGTACCTGGTATCAATTCAATTCGGAAATCTATCTTCCTGATATAAAGCAAATCCAAAATCGTATCTAGGAAGACGTCAACCAACTCGTACATCACTTGGCAAATCTGCCCATACTAGGCTCTATTTCAGCATGTCTACTGAATACATAAGGATACCATCTGCTCCTTTGTGTATCAATCGAGTCATAAACAATACAGATATATCAAAGGAATTCTAGATCTAGAATCCTTACCGTGGAATTTTTTACTCATCAGCCCTATCTGGTCTGAATCTTACATTTTTCTGGAAGGAATCTACAATAGTTCTGTACTTGTTCAGCATATTAATATCAATAATGCGGTCAAATCAGAAACAAAAGTAAATCATAATCTAACTCGACCTCATTCTAATCTTACTGTAGTATACAATATTTCACAGAAATCTCTGATATCGATCTTTCGTTCCCAAAAAGTAAGAGAATCAATACTACAGTACAAACAGACTCAACAGATACAGCATATCTCAATGCAACTCAGTCAAAGATAATCGTAGGGAATGCATTATTATATATCAATACCTATGCAATATAATCATAAAAGAACAGTACCTGCCACTATATCATCAGGTGTGTCCTGTGTCTGTTCCTCGATCTTCTGCTCCATAAAATCTTCGGGAACTTCTCTGAGGACAAACTCTAGCAAAGTGTCCCGGCTGTCTACAAATATGACAACTACCAGTCACTCCCTGGCATTGCTCTGTGGGATGTCTCCCTCCGCAAGTTCTGCAATATACTCCAGTATAACTTGGGCTGGAACCACTGGAGCTAGACGAACCACTCAGTCCGCTCCCTAACTTTTTAAACTGTTTCTTTCGAGCTTTCAGCAAATCTTGATTTCCACTCGTACTGCCTTTATCAAATCTTAGAGGGAATTGAATCACCTCTAACCTTTCACGTTGTCGAATCAGACTCACCTCAGCTCTCTTTGCCCTACTCAAAGTATCAGCAAAATGGTAAGGTCGCTGCATATTTATCAATGCAACTATCTCTGAATTCAATCCTTTGATTAACTGCTCAGCTACAGCTTCATCATTCCCAGCTATTTGAGGAACAAAACACAGTAAAGTAGAGAATTTAGCAACATATTCTTCAATAATCAGTTGGCCTTGTCTCAAATTCTCAAATTCTGCTCTTTTGTCCTCCTGGTACGAAACTGAGAAAAATCTTCGATAGAATTCAGCTTTGAAAACTTCCCACGTGATCACAGTACCACGTTGTTCTAATATTCCTTTGATCGTAATCCACCAACTTCGGGCAGCCTCTTGTAACTGGTTGGACACCAATTTAATTCTCTGTTCATCTGAATAATCAAATAAATCAAACAATAGTTCTATGTCATCTAACCAATTCTGACACTCTTCAGACATCTCAGTACCCTTCAAAATCGGCGGTTGAAACGACTGGAATTTCTTCAACTGTATTTCCATCGGAGTTTCTGATATATCTATCTGTTCAACCAAAGTACTGCCCCGTTCAGGAATTCTTCTAGGAGGTATATCTGATTACCAAAACCATTAGTAACCCAAATACTACAAGTCTGTTCCAATCTTTCTCGGATCATCTTACTGCTGATCATGAATCAGATCTGATTCATTGCTCTGAAATACATGTTTACCTGATTATTTGATTTGAGTTGGTATTATGTATTATTGAGTATGAATCAGATCTGATTCATACTCAATAATACATAATACCAACTCAAATCAAATAATCAGGTAAACATGTATTTCAGAGCAGTAAATCATAGTATCATGCTAGCATACATAATGTAAATCAACATTAAAATAAATCTCATGCGAGCAATCACATGCAAGGAAAGAAAACTCAATCTACCTCGCTCATTCTCTTCTATCTCAGTCTAAAGGATCTATCGCTCTGATACCACCTATTGTGGGGACCCGGACTGTAATAGCCAAGCCTGGTGTACGGTACGGTTTAAGTTTTCATAAGTTTATTGACTACTTGGTCAAGTTTAGGTATAGTTTGGATGTTAAGAGTTTCGATTTATGATTTATAGTATGGTTGCTTATAGATGATGTGTAGTGCTTTTGTAGCGGCGTTACGATTAAATTCATGATAAATTGTATATTGATCCAAATGAGGTGACGCCTTTTCCATTAGAAAGATAAGACATAGAGGTGTAACTTTCTTATTTTGAGTTTTGTTCAAATCATTGTGGAAGGTAAGCCAAAAGTGCCCCGAAGTGTTTCGTGTGTTTCGACGTTCCTCCAGTGACACATGTTGGGAGAATGGGCATAACTTTTTACTCAGACGTCCAATTGATCTGAAATTTTGAGGGATTCAAGATAAGACATAGAGCAACATGTCTGATTTGGATAGCTTCGTCATTGTCTTCATCGACACGTCCAATTGGTCTGACCTATGCTCCTTCAGTTTTCATGGATCTGATGAACCGTGTGTTCAAGCCGTATTTGGATAGCTTCGTCATTGTCTTCATCGACGATATCTTGATCTATTCCAAAACCAGAGAGCTTCATGCAGAGCATCTCAAAGTTGTTCTTCAGTTGTTGAGAAAGAAGAGGTTGTATGATAAGTTAAAGAAGTGTGAGTTTTGGTTGGAGCATATTTCTTTTCTAGGCCATGTTGTTTCGAAGGATGGCATAGCTGTTGATCCAACAAAGATTGAGACGATTCAGAAGTGGCCTATTCCTACCACTGTCTCAGAGGTATGCAGTTTTCTTGGGTTGGCAGGTTATTATCGTCGTTTCATTTCAGATTTCTCCAAGATTGCCCTGCCGTTAACCAATCTGACGAGGAAGACTGTGAAGTTCGAGTGGTCCAATAATTGCCAGAGTGCATTTCAAGAGTTGAAAGATAAGTTGACGACAGCTCCTGTTCTTGCATTGCCCAGTGGCTCTGAGGATTTTGTTGTTTTTACTGACGCGTCGAAGAAAGGTCTTGGTACAGTGCTGATGCAACGTGGAAAGGTTATAGCTTATGCTTCTCGCCAGTTGAAGGACTACGAGAAGAATTATCCTACGCACGATCTGGAGCTGACAGCTGTGGTTTTCGCCTTGAAAATCTGGAGACATTACTTATATGGCGAAAAGTGTGAAATTTTCACGGACCACAAGAGTTTGAAGTATTTGTTTTCTCAGAAAGAACTCAATATGCGACAAAGACGGTGGTTAGAGCTTGTCAAAGATTATGATGTGACGATTAGTTACCACCCGAGGAAAGCGAATGTTGTAGCAGATGCTTTGAGCCGTAAATCGAGTTCTTCTTTGAGTTCGATGATTCAGCAGCCGTTGTTGTTGACTTGCAGCGAGAGGAGATAGCTTTGGTGGTTCCGGGGACCATTGCTCGCTTTTCAGCGTTGGTCATTCGGGCTACTTTGACGGACAGGATCCGTAGAGAGCAGGCTGTTGATGTGCAGTTGTCAGAGTTGAGAGCCAGGGCTGAGGAGAGAGGTAATTCAGAGTTTGGAGTGAATGGAGACGGTTTGATGACATTCAGAGGTCGTATTTGTGTTCCTACTGGTGATGATATTCGGCGAGACGTCTTGACAGAGGCACATACCGCACCATATTCGATAGATCCAGGCAGCACCAAGATGTATCAGGATCTTCGTAGACTCTACTGGTGGCCAGGTATGAAGAAAGACATTGCCATGTTTATTTCTCAGTGTCTAACTTGTCAGCAGGTGAAGATTGAGCACCAGAGACCTGCTGGGACATTGCTATCTTTGCCGATTCCTCAGTGGAAATGGGAGCATATTACGATGGACTTCATGACTGGTCTTCCCAGAACGCAAAAAGGTTTTAACTCTATTTGGGTTATTGTCGATCGATTGACCAAGTCAGCGCATTTTCTCCCAGTCAAGACGACGTATTCCATGAACCAGTATGCCGAGGATTATATAGCAGAGATTGTTAGACTTCACGGTGTCCCTGTGTCGATTGTGTCTGATCGTGACCCTAGATTTACCTCAGAGTTTTGGAAGAGTTTGCACAGAGCTATGGGTTCACGGTTAGCTTTCAGTACAGCATATCACCCTCAGAGCGACGGTCAATCAGAGAGAGTTATTCAGATTCTAGAGGATATGCTCAGAGCTTGCACTATTGATTATTCTGGTAGCTGGGATTCTAAATTGCCTCTTGTGGAGTTCACGTACAATAACAGTTACCAGGCGACGATTGGGATGGCACCGTACGAAGCACTTTATGGCAGGAAGTGTAGATCTCCCTTGTATTGGGATGAGATTGGTGAGAGGAAGATGTTGGGTCCAGAGTTGGTCCAACAGACTGCTGATGTAGTTGTTGTTATTAGAGAGAGGATGAAGACAGCGCAGTCGAGACAGAAGAGCTATGCGGATGTACGTCGTAGACCTTTGCAGTTTGAGGTTGGCGATCACGTGTTTTTGAAGATAGCACCTCTCAAGGGTGTGATGCGGTTTGGCAAGAAGGGCAAGTTGAGTCCGAGATTTATTGGCCCCTTTGAGATTTTGGACAGAGTTGGTGATCGAGCCTACATGTTAGCCCTACCGCCAGATCTTGACAAAGTCCATAATGTTTTTCACGTATCGATGCTCAGGAAGTATATTGCGAATCCTTCCCATGTTCTTCGCCACGAGCCATTGGACTTGACGCCGAATTTGACGTACCAAGAGATTCCGGTTCAGATGCTGGACCGCAAAGTTAAAGTTTTGAGGAACAAAGATATCGGCATCGTTAAAGTCCTTTGGAGGAATCATTTGATTGAAGAGGCTACGTGGGAACCGGAGGATGAGATGAGAGAGAAGTATCCTGAGTTGTTCGTGCAGTGACGTCAATTTCGAGGACGGAATTCCTCTAAGGAGGGGAGATTGTAATAGCCAAGCCTGGTGTACGGTACGGTTTAAGTTTTCATAATTTTATTGACTACTTGGTCAAGTTTAGGTATAGTTTGGATGTTAAGAGTTTCGATTTATGATTTATAGTATGGTTGGTTATAGATGATGTGTAGTGCTTTTGTAGCGGTGTTACGATTAAATTCATGATAAATTGTATATTGATCCAAATGAGGTGACTCCTTTTCCATTAGAAAGATAAGACATAGAGGTGTAACTTTCTTATTTTGAGTTTTGTTCAAATCATTGTGGAAGGTAAGCCAAAAGTGCCCCGAAGTGTTTCGTGTGTTTCGACGTTCCTCCAGTGACACATGTTGGGAGAATGGGCATAACGTTTTACTCAGACGTCCAATTGATCTGAAATTTTGAGGGATTCAAGATAAGACATAGAGCGACAACTTTGTAGTTTACCACTTTTCCAAATTATGAAGGGAAGAGGTGTTTCAGAAGTGATCTTTGGAGTGGCAGTGCGCAGAGTGCGCGCCCGAGCGGGAATAAATGTCCGCCCGGGCGGGCCTTGTTCGAAAATATTGTATTTTAGCCGTGAGTTCCGCGCCCGAGCGGAAAAATATGTTCGCCCGGGCGGCCAGCGATTTTTTTAAAAACGTGTTTTCGGATTTTAAGTGTTTTAATGCAAGAGTTGGTCTCATTTTTCCTCATTTCTACTCCTCCTTTTCGTTTCTTCTTCTCTTGGGAGACTAGGGTTCCAATTTCTCTCCTTTCTTTTCTTTAATCCAAGCTTCTTGTTAGTTATTTGTGTTGAGAGCAAGATTATTTTGGGATCAAGGAAGCTAAGATAAGCTTTTGGTTTAGTTTATTCTTGGTTTTGGAGTTGGGAGAAATCATGGGTTTGGTGATGTGTTGATTTTATGGATTAATTGATATGGGTTTATGATTATTGAGTTGTTGATGGTTCAATACATGGTTTATTGTTGTAGGTTTTGTACCAAGATTATAGATTCAATGTGTTCTTGTGGTTTGTAAGTGGAATTTCATTCTTGTGCTCACATGATTATATATGTATTGTGTTTCAAAGGTTTTATTGTGTTATTCCCTTCATTTGATTCACTATTATGTATTGATACCTTTGTTGTATATTGTGGAGGCAATTGATGTCCCAACTTTGAGAAGGGAATACAAAAGAGAAAGAATATCAAAGTGTTTGATGAAATGTCCCAAAGAAAGAGTTTAAATGTTTTATGGATTGATAGATACATAGTCAGAGATTGCATGCAATTAGTTGATCAACGACCATAGGCTTATATCCCTCAGAGTTGTCGATTTATATCGATGGGATAAGAGCACCACAGACAGAGTTACTATTGATATCAATCCACCATAGTAAAGAGAAATACCATCTCATTGTTATGCTATTGCTACGATATACATGTTTCAGATTTGATGGTATTTTATGTTTTCAAAGCCATGTTTTACAGAATATACTATGTATCATTGCTACGTAAGAGTTCCATTTGCTGAGTTTTATACTCATTTCAGTTATTTCATGTGATGCAGATAAGCGCGACGGACCAGGACGTTGATTGTGGCCCGGAGTCATATGCATACGAAGTTGGAAGGAAGATGTTATTTTGCAAGTATTTTTGGATCATGATCATAGGAATGATATTTGTATTTTGTTATATCATTTGAATGATCATTTATTTACTTTTAAACATTTTATGATGATGTATTTTGAAACCTTCCTTCATTTTATAAGAAAATTTTAAATTCCGCTGCTATTTTTATTGTAAACGGGTCGAGGTGTCACATTTAGTGGTATCAGAGCACCGTTCTTCGGACCAATGCATATGACTTCGTCTACTTTCAACTGTCCGGGTATGTTTTCTTTTGCATCTATTCATTGTTATTTATTGATTTGTCTTTTGTGAGCACATTGTAGAGTATGCCTCCTAAGCGTAAGGCGTCAGAGGGTGAGGATAGTTCTTCCTCGAGAGTTGTCGACGAGTTCGGCAAGTTGCTTAAAGAGCAGGCTAAAGTCCATAGCGAGCAGATTCAGCAGCTGCTTCGATTGCAAGGAACAGGACAGGGTAGAGGCCAAGTGAGAGGCCAAGTAGCTCAGGCAGTTGGCACTGATGCCGTCTTTTCTGCTTTTAAGAGAATGGATCCACCGGAATTCGCAGGTAGCACTGATCCGTTAGTGGCTGTCGAGTGGGTCAAGGCGCTTGAAGCAATCTTCGACCATCTTCAGTATGAGGATAAAGACAGGATCAGCTGTGCAGTATTCATGTTGATAAAGGCTGCACGTATCTGGTGGAATGCCACTAAGGTTGGTTTTGATGTTTCAACTTTGAAGTGGCAAGAGTTCACAGACCTGTTCTATGACAAGTACTTTCCCGACGCACTTCGAGCTAGGAAGGTGACTGAGTTCTGGAGCTTCGACAGGGAGGCATGAACGTTGATGAGTACATTCTCAAGTTCGAGGAGGGTTGTTTATTTGCTCCGTATATTGCTTCAAATGACAAAGATAAAGGTGCTCATTTCATTCGAGGCCTTAGAGCTGAGATCAGGAGAGATATCAACATGTCCAAGGCTGTGACTTTCAAAGAGATTGTGTCTAATGCGTTATTGGCCGAACAAGACGAGAAGGATATCGCCAGAGAGACGCAGGAGAGGCATCAAGCTGTTGCTCAGAGAGGCCAGGGCTCGAATCAAAGAGGCAAGGATCGTTTCAAAGGGAAGGGCAAGATGGAATCGAGTCCTAGACCACCGCTAGTTCCAGTTGATCCTGAGAAGCCGTTGTGTCATAAATGCAGCAGACATCATCGAGGAGAGTGCAGATTTGGCACTCATATGTGTTATCGTTGTGGCACGGCTGGCCACATTGCTAAAGATTGTCCAAGGGGAGCGAGCAAGGATAAGGTGCAGGGTCGCATCTTTACGATGACCAAGGAAGGTATAAACCATGATTCTTCTGTGATCTCTAGTACTATTTTAATTTCAGGCAGAGTAGCTAAGACTTTGATTGATACAGGTGCTACTCATTCTTTTATGTCTGAATTGTTTTTGAGATCTTTGGGTAAAGTTCCTTCTGTTCTTCCCCTCCAGTTCAATGTTTTTTTGCCTTCGGGGGATGTGTTGTGCCCGACATCGATTGTGTATGCGTGATCTGTTCAAATTGATGGGCGTTTGGTTTTTGCTGATTTGATTGTCATCCCGATGGTTGCATTTGATGTTATACGTGGCATGGATTGGCTATCAACCTATCGTGCAGTGATTGATTGCGTTGCTAAGACGGTGACTTTTGCAGATGATGGCAATAGGGAAGGTACGCTCGCCAGTGCAGGTACTTCGCTGGTCCTTCCTTTTATTTCTTGTCTTGAGGCTGAGAAGTTGCTGTGTAGAGGTTGTGATGTGTTTCTGGCTTCGATTGTGGATGTGGATAGAATGATTAAGTTGAATATAGATGATATCGATGTTGTGAGGGAGTTTGCTGATGTGTTTGAGGATGATGTGCCGGGTTTGCCGCCGGACATGGATGTTGAGTTTGTGATTGATCTAGCTCCAGTTACGGTTCCTATTTCTAAGGTTCCGTATGGGATGGCTCCTACCGAGATGAAGGAGTTGAAGACGCAGTTGCAGGATCTGTTAGACAAGGGTTTTATTCGACCGAGTTCTTCGCCTTGGGGAGCTTCGGTTCTTTTTGTCAAGAAGAAAGATGGGTTGTTGCGGCTGTGTATAGACTATAGGGAGCTCAACAAAGTGACTATCAAGAACAAGTATCCGTTGCCACGGATAGATGATTTGTTTGATCAGCTGCAAGGTGCTACTGTATTTTCGAAGATTGATCTTCGGTCTGGCTACAATCAGTTGAAGGTTAGGGAATCTGATATCCCTAAGACAGCGTTCCGGACCAGGTATGGTCACTATGAGTTTCTGTGATGTCTTTTGGTCTGACCTATGCTCCTTCAGTTTTCATGGATCTGATGAACCGTGTTTTCAAGCCGTATTTGGATAGCTTCGTCATTGTCTTCATCGACGATATCTTGATCTATTCCAAAACCAGAGAGCTTCATGCAGAGCATCTCAGAGCTGTTCTTCAGTTGTTGAGAAAGAAGAGGTTGTATGCTAAGTTGAAGAAGTGTGAGTTTTGGTTGGAGCATATTTCTTTTCTAGGCCATGTTGTTTCGAAGGATGGCATAGCTGTTGATCCAACAAAGATTGAGGCGATTCAGAAGTGGCCTATTCCTACCACTGTCTCAGAGGTACGCAGTTTTCTTGGGTTGGCAGGTTATTATCGTCGTTTCATTTCAGATTTCTCCAAGATTGCCCTGCCGTTAACCAATCTGACGAAGAAGACTGTGAAGTTCGAGTGGTCCAATGATTGCCAGAGTGCATTTCAAGAGTTGAAAGATAAGTTGACGACAGCTCCTGTTCTTGCATTGCCCAGTGGCTCTGAGGATTTTGTTGTTTTTACTGACGCGTCGAAGAAAGGTCTTGGTGCAGTGCTGATGCAACGTGGAAAAGTTATAGCTTATGCTTCTCGCCAGTTGAAGGACTACGAGAAGAATTATCCTACGCACGATCTGGAGCTGGCAGCTGTGGTTTTCGCCTTGAAAATCTGGAGACATTACTTATATGGCGAAAAGTGTGAAATTTTCACGGACCACAAGAGTTTGAAGTATTTTTTTTCTCAGAAAGAACTCAATATGCGACAAAGACGGTGGTTAGAGCTTGTCAAAGATTATGATGTGACGATTAGTTACCACCCGAGGAAAGCGAATGTTGTAGCAGATGCTTTGAGCCGTAAATCGAGTTCTTCTTTGAGTTCGATGATTCAGCAGCCGTTGTTGTTGACTTGCAGCGAGAGGAGATAGCTTTGGTGGTTCCGGGGACCATTGCTCGCTTTTCAGCGTTGGTCATTCGGTCTACTTTGACGGACAGGATCCGTAGAGAGCAGGCTGTTGATGTTCAGTTGTCAGAGTTGAGAGCCAGGGCTGAGGAGAGAGGTAATTCAGAGTTTGGAGTGAATGGAGACGGTTTGATGACATTCAGAGGTCGTATTTGTGTTCCTACTGGTGATGATATTCGGCGAGACGTCTTGACAGAGGCACATACCGCACCATATTCGATAGATCCAGGCAGCACCAAGATGTATCAGGATCTTCGTAGACTCTACTGGTGGCCAGGTATGAAGAAAGACATTGCCATGTTTATTTCTCAGTGTCTAACTTGTCAGCAGGTGAAGATTGAGCACCAGAGACCTGCTGGGACATTGCTATCTTTGCCGATTCCTCAGTGGAAATGGGAGCATATTACGATGGACTTCGTGACTGGTCTTCCCAGAACGCAGAAAGGTTTTAACTCTATTTGGGTTATTGTCAATCGATTGACCAAGTCAGCGCATTTTCTCCCAGTCAAGACGACGTATTCCATGAACCAGTATGCCGAGGATTATATAGCAGAGATTGTTAGACTTCACGGTGTCCCTGTGTCGATTGTGTCTGATCGTGACCCTAGATTTACCTCAGAGTTTTGGAAGAGTTTGCACAGAGCTATGGGTTCACGGTTAGCTTTCAGTACAGCATATCACCCTCAGAGCGACGGTCAATCAGAGAGAGTTATTCAGATTCTAGAGGATATGCTCAGAGCTTGCACTATTGATTATTCTGGTAGCTGGGATTCTAAATTGCCTCTTGTGGAGTTCACGTACAATAACAGTTACCAGGCGACAACTGAGATGGCACCGTACGAAGCACTTTATGGCAGGAAGTGTAGATCTCCCTTGTATTGGAATGAGCTTTGTGAGAGGAAGATGTTGGGTCCAGAGTTTGTCCAACAGACTGCTGATGTAGTTGCTGTTATTAGAGAGAGGATGAAGACAGCGCAGTCGAGACAGAAGAGCTATGCGGATGTACGTCGTAGACCTTTGCAGTTTGAGGTTGGCGATCACGTTTTTTTGAAGATAGCACCTCTCAAGGGTGTGATGCGGTTTGGAAAGAAGGGCAAGTTGAGTCCGAGATTTATTGGCCCCTTTGAGATTTTGGACAGAGTTGGTGATCGAGCCTACAGGTTAGCCCTACCGCCAGATCTTGACAGAGTCCATAATGTTTTTCACGTATCGATGCTCAGGAAATATATTGCGAATCCTTCCCATGTTCTTCGCCACGAGCCATTGGACTTGACGCCGAATTTGACGTACCAAGAGATTCCGGTTCAGATACTGGACCGCAAAGTTAAAGTTTTGAGGAACAAAGATATCGGCATCGTTAAAGTCCTTTGGAGGAATCATTTGATTGAAGAGGCTACGTGGGAACCGGAGGATGAGATGAGAGAGAAGTATCCTGAGTTGTTCATGCAGTGACGTCAATTTCGAGGACGAAATTCCTCTAAGGAGGGGAGATTGTAATAGCCAAGCCTTGTGTACGGTACGGTTTAAGTTTTCTAAGTTTATTGACTACTTGGTCAAGTTTAGGTATAGTTTGGATGTTAAGAGTTTCGATTTATGATTTATAGTATGGTTGGTTATAGATGATGTGTAGTGCTTTTGTAGCGGCGTTACGATTAAATTCATGATAAATTGTATATTGATCCAAATGAGGTGAGGCCTTTTCCATTAGAAAGATAAGACATAGAGGTGTAACTTTCTTATTTTGAGTTTTGTTCAAATCATTGTGGAAGGTAAGCCAAAAGTGCCCCGAAGTGTTTCGTGTGTTTCGACGTTCCTCCAGTGACACATGTTGGGAGAATGGGCATAACGTTTTACTCAGACGTCCAATTGATCTGAAATTTTGAGGGATTCAAGATAAGACATAGAGCGACAACTTTGTAGTTTACCACTTTTCCAAATTATGAAGGGAAGAGGCGTTTTAGAAGTGATCTTTGGAGTGGCAGTGCGCAGAGTGCGCGCCCGAGCGGGAATAAATGTCGCCCGGGCGGGCCTTGTTCGAAAATATTGTATTTTGGCCGTGAGTTCCGCGCTCGAGCGGAAAAATATGTTCGCCCGGGCGGCCAGCGATTTTTTTAAAAACGTGTTTTCGGATTTTAAGTGTTTTAATGCAAGAGTTGGTCTCATTTTTCCTCATTTCTACTCCACCTTTTCGTTTCTTCTTCTCTTGGGAGACTAGGGTTCCAATTTTTCTCCTTTCTTTTCTTTAATCCAAGCTTCTTGTTAGTTATTTGTGTTGAGAGCAAGATTATTTTGGGATCAAGGAAGCTAAGGTAAGCTTTTGGTTTAGTTTATTCTTGGTTTTTGAGTTGGGAGAAATCATGGGTTTGGTGATGTGTTGATTTTATGGATTAATTGATATGGGTTTATGATTATTGAGTTGTTGATGGTTCAATACATGGTTTATTGTTGTAGGTTTGTACCAAGATTATAGATTCAAGGTGTTCTTGTGGTTTGTAAGTGGAATTTCATTCTTGTGCTCACATGATTATATATGTATTGTGTTTCAAAGGTTTTATTGTGTTATTCCCTTCATTTGATTCACTATTATGTATTGATACCTTTGTTGTATATTGTGGAGGCAATTGATGTCCCAACTTTGAGAAGGGAATACAAAAGAGAAAGAATATCAAAGTGTTTGATGAAATGTCCCAAAGAAAGAGTTTAAATGTTTTATGGATTGATAGATACATAGTCAGAGATTGCATGCAATTAGTTGATCAACGACCATAGTCTTATATCCCTCAGAGTTGTCGATTTATATCGATGGGATAAGAGCACCACAGACAGAGCTACTATTGATATCAATCCACCATAGTAAAGAGAAATACCATCTCATTGTTATGCTATTGCTACGATATACATGTTTCAGAGTTGATGGTATTTTATGTTTTCAAAGCCATGTTTTACAGAATATACTATGTATCATTGCTACGTAAGAGTTCCACTTGCTGAGTTTTATACTCATTTCAGTTATTTCATGTGATGCAGATAAGAGCGACGGACCAGGACGTTGATTGTGGCCCGGAGTCATATGCATACGAAGTTGGAAGGAAGATGTTATTTTGCAAGTATTTTTGGATCATGATCATAGGAATGATATTTTGTATTTTGTTATATCATTTGAATGATCATTTATTTACTTTTAAACATTTTATGGTGATGTATTTTGAAACCTTCCTTCATTTTATAAGAAAATTTTAAATTCCGCTGCTATTTTTATTGTAAACGGGTCGAGGTGTCACACGGACGCTACTCATCTTCTTTATCATTTTTGGGATTCAATTATCAATTAAACTAAACAGGGTCTAAAAATTTTTCTTTTAATACACTAGTGCGGAGCGTAATGGAATGTAACTAATATACATCTCAGCATATAAGTACAATAATGTACAACAATTATTCAAACTATTCTAAGGTTCAACTACTAAATTTCAAGTATTAAACCAAGTCTACAATAAGTCCGGAATCACCACTCTAAACTCGTCTTCTCTCATCATCTTCTTGACCCCGATCATGTCCCACCTGTTGTCATGCACACATACAAAACAAGACAACAGCCGGATACTCCGGTGAGAATAAATCCCAGTATAAAACATGGTAGACATGCATGTACACAATATAAATCATAAAACATACTATCATGCATAAAATCAATAGCAATAGGTTTCATAGTCTATGAAACTAAATCAAAATAAGCATGCAGTAACAATAGGTTCCATAATCTCTGAAACCAAAATAACATAAGCACACAACTCAATTCAAGTCATATCTTGACTCAACTCAACTCTAACTCTAGGGATCCCGGTGTGTATAAGAAGTCACTGTCTGTCACCTACCCTCCCAATCGGGGTGACTGTACGTCTTATTCCTAGATTTCGGCCCTGTCAGTATCGAATATCTACAATCGGAGTGACTCTGATCCGAAGCGTCGATACCAGCGAACCATCTAGTAATTTGGCGAATCTACCAAATGACTTTCCTATCTCAAATGATTGAATATAAATCTATAAACAAAGCATAATCATATAAAAAGATAAACAACAATTCTAGTATGTGATTTTGTTGGGAAACTCAAATTGAATCTCATTTGAGTTGTGTCTTCCCCAAACAAAACATGAATTATACCTTTGTCTTCCCGGTCTGACGAAGACGTAGTCTTGTATTCCAATCTGTCCATACCCAGTCTAGCAATGACAATCGCATAAATACAATATCAGTATATAATTCGATTCAAAGCCTGTTCTGATCAATAATCAAATCAGTATATAATCTGATCCATATCTGAACAAGGTATAATCTAATTCATATCAACGATATCACGATACAATCAAAATCATTACTGAATCTGATCAATCTAAATCAACTGATGTTTCGACGGCATAACGATACAGTCTCGATAACCCCGTCAATCTCAACATCACAGATATAATATAAGAATTCATATCAGTATCAGTACAATTCATAATCTCAATATCTTTACACTTAAGATCAGTAACAACACAACTCTGATATCAAATCCCAATCAATATCTTTCGAAAATCATAACAATTGTATAAACAGTCTATTCTCTAATCTGACTTCAGTTATACAATGCCTACTGTAGCAGAAACACCATATCTGATTCATATTCAATTCTGACAATATCATAAATTCAACTCATGTCTAAACGTAACAAAACTTACGTCCAGTTGTAGCCTGCGTTGATAGGAACACAATACTGTAGTCGGATTCGAGTTCTGATAATCGGATTGAACAAAATCACAAGTCTAAGGTACGATGAGGCTTTGAGGAATTTCTGAAGCTTACCTCGTTTCTTGCTGAGGATTAAGGAAGGAAAGATGAATCATATATATATTGCATGTAAATTGTACGTTACTTCTCCAGAATTTGCCAAAAAACCTCTCGCGCATATGCGCGCTCAAGCCCCGCGCATATGCGCGAGATTTATTATCTCGGCGCTTGTGTCTCAATCGCTCGCGCATATGCGCGCCAATCGTCGCGCATATGCGCGAGACCTACTGTCTCGTGCATCCACTTACTCGCGCATATGCGCGCCTTCCGCCGCGCATGTGCACCGAACCCTCTGGACGTTCCGCGCATATGCTCGCATTCAAGCCGCGCTTGTGCGCCGAACTCTCTGGACGTTCCGCGCATGTGCGCGCATTCAAGCCGCGCATGTGCGCACATGGTTCTGTCTTCCTCGCGCATGTGCGCCCAACACGTCGCGCATGTGCGCGGGGACTCTTCCTTGCACCTCATGTCAAATCTTCTTTCGGCTCTCCCGGTCTGATCCGTTCCGTCTATAATCATCTCAATTAATAAATAAATCATTTCAGATTAATATCATATCACAATAATAAAATCTCGGGCCTTACAATGATATTCTGATATATTCGAAGAATATGATTGATCATGCTGAGCATTTGAGAACATTGTTGAGAATTCTGAGAAAAGAGAGACTGTATGCTAAGTTGTCTAAATGTGAACTCTGGCTGAGACAAGTTGTATTTCTGGGACATATTATATCTGTAAATGGTATTTCTGTTGATCCTAGCAAGGTTGAGGAAGTGATTAACTGGCCTAGACCGACATATGTGCCAGAGATACGCAGTTTTATGGGTTTAGCAGGCTATTATCGTAGATTTATTAAAGATTTCTCGAGTATTTCTAAACCTATTACTCAGTTGACGCAGAAGAATGCACCTTCGTTTGATCAGAGGAGTGTGAGTTCAGTTTTCTAGAGCTGAAGAAGAGATTGACCCAGTGCTCCGGTGTTGACTATCCCGTCAGGTACTGGTGATTTCGTTGTTTATTGTGATGCTTCTCACAGAGGATTGGGTTATGTTTTGATGCAGCGAGGACATGTTATTGCCTATGCCTCCAGACAACTGAAACCACATGAGTCTCGCTACCCAATTCATGATCTTGAATTGGCGGCCATCGTCTTTGCACTGAAGATTTGGCGACACTACCTATACGGTGAGAAGTTTGAGATTTATTCTAATCATAAAAGCTTGAAATATCTGTTTTCACAATCAGAATTGAATATGAGACAACGAAGATGGCTTGATTTGCTTAAAGATTTTGATTGTGAGATCAAGTACAATCTACAATCCGGGAAAATCCAATGCAGCAGCTGATGCACTGAGTCGTAAGGTATGTTCTTTATCCTTATCGACGATTGGTGTTTCAAATTTGCTTGAAGATTGCTGTTTGTCTGGATTAGTATTTGAGACAGATTGTAAACCTCTGAGATTATATGTTGTTCAAGTCGAACCAGAGCTGATTTTGAGAATTAAAGCGGCTCAAAAAGTTGATCAGAATGTGCAGAATTCGATATCGATGATCAGAGCAAGGTATCGATCAGAGTATCAGGTACGTTATCATGTATTGTATGTGAATAATCGTCTTGCTGTGCCAGATGTTTCGGATTTGAAGCGATAGATATTGTCAGAAGCGCGTAGTAGTCGATTCAGTATTCATCCTGGTGGCAGAAAGATGTATAATGATTTGAAAAGACAGTTTTGGTGGAACTAGATGAAAGCGGATATTGCAGAGTTTGTATCAAAATATTTGAATTGCCAACAGGTGAAAGCCGAAAGAAAGAAACCAAGAGGTTTATCACATAGCTTGTCTATTCCTGAATGGAAATGAGATCACATTTCTATGGATTTTGTGATGAAGCTACCACGTTCCTCCCGAGGTTGTGATGCAATTTGGGTCGTGTTTGACAGATTGACCAAATCCGCATGTTTTATTCCGTACAAGATGACGTACCGACATGACCAGATGGCAGAGATCTATGTCAGAGAAGTGGTCAGATTGCACGGAGTGCCTAATTCGATTGTATCGGACCATGATCCTCGGTTTACTTCGCACTTTTGGCACAGTTTGCAGCAAGCTCTAGGTACGAAGTTACATCTGAGTACCGTATATCATCCACAGACTGACAGACGTCAGTAAGGACGATCCAGACATTGGAAGATATGCTTAGAGCTGTAGTGCTAGATTTTGACACTAGTTGGCAAGAATCTTTGCCACTTTGTGAGTTTTCGTACAACAACAGCTATCAGACGAGTATAGAGATGGCTCCATTTGAAGCGTTGTACGGCAAGAAGTGCAGATCCCCTCTTTATTGGGATGATATCTCTGAGGTACCTGAGATTGGGCCTGACATGATTAGAAATATAACTGAGAAAGTGAAGCTGATTCAAAAGAGAATGAGAACAGCTCAAGACAGACAAGCTAAATATGCCAATGTTCGTCGTAGACCGTTGGTATTTGAGGCTGGAGACTGAATATTTCTGAAGATTTCTCCTTTCAGAGGCGTTTTCAGATTTGGCAAGAAAGGGAAGTTGTCTCCACGTTATATAGGGCCTTATGAGATTCTCGAGAAGGTAGGAGATCGTGCATATCGACTCGCCTTACCGTCTTCTTTATTTGGAATATATGATGTCTTTCATGTATCTTTATTGCTGAAATATCTTCCTGATGCATCTCATATTCTTCGGCCAGACGAGGCCGAACTTGATGAGACACTGAGTTATTTTGAGAAGCCAATTCAGATTCTCGATCGTAAAGAAAAGCAACTCAGAACGAAGACTATTCCGCTTGTGAAACTTCAGTGAAATCGTCATGGCATTAAAGAAGCTACCTGGGTGACTAAATCAGATATGAGACAGAAATTCCCAGCATTATTTCATTGATGTGAGTTTCTTATTTAGCTTCTGTTTATCTCCTTATATCTGATTTGATATCTGATTTGATTGCCTGTGATTTCAGGGACAAAATCAGATCTTAGAGGGGGAGAAATGTAATTCCCGAGAATTTTTTATTGTAATCTGAAATAATTTGTTGATAATTGATGTGATTATAGACGGAAGGATCGGACCGGAAAAGAAGAAAGAAGAATTGAAGTATGTGCGAGGAATGGGCCTCGCGCATATGCGCGACCCAGTCGGGCGCATATGCGCGAGATAGGCAGAGAACCTCGCGCATATGCGCGACCAGGACCCGCGCATATGCGCGAGTATGACAGAGAACCTCGCGCATATGCGCGATTATGACAGAGAACCTCGCGCATATGCGCCGGGTGAGGGCGCGCATGTACGCGAGCAGAGAATGTGTTATACGCGGAGACCAGTAGGTCTCGCGCATATGCGCCGAGGGAGGCCGCGCATATGCGCAAGACGTGTAGATTGAAGGAATGAGCCACCCGTCCTTTGGCATGCATAATATATGTATCAAAGATTCATTTGTCCATCAGATTTTGAGGGAAGAACCGAGAGACTCCCACGAAGAATTGTCAAATTCTTGATACTAGAATTCTGATTGTATAAGACCCGCCCGTCCAATCTTCGATCCGAAAATAATTCTGTGATCCTCTCGGCAAAGGCTTCAAATGGACGTAAGTTTTATTACTTTCTGAGATGATTTGAAAATCTGATATTGAAGAAATCATGATATGATTGTTATTATCTGTTCCTGAGATTGTTGTCATTGTATAATCGAACCGGATTGAAGAACGGATACTGTATGAAATTGTTATCATTTTCAGATTGAATTCGATTTAGATTATACAGATTTGATATCAGATTAAGTTTGTTATCGATTATGAGTTGAGATTGGTATTTGTTGATATTTGTATTGCTGGGTATATTGAGATTGTGCGGTTATGCAGTCTTAACAGAATTTGATTGAGTTCTGATTATATCCATTATTTATTGAGTTGTATATTGATATTATACTCTTTGATATTGTCTTTGCCAGATTGAGTATTGACAGGCTTCGAATTCGAGACTTCGACTTCGTTCGACCGAGAAAAAGAAGGTATAAATCAATGTTTAACCGGGAAGATATGACTCGAGTTTGAGTTGACTTGAGTTTCCCAAAACGACGTACTTTACTTTATTGCATTGATATTTGCAATTCATGAGATTGATATGCTTAGTCTATTGATTTATAGCAAAGCATGTATTGAGTTATGGGCAGATGTGCTGTAATGCCCGAGATTTTATACCGTGTTAAATTACGATTATTGATTTTTAATCGAGATAATTATGAAATGGCTAACCGAGACACGAAATGAGATCGCGTGTGAAAATTTATGTGCGAGGACAGTAGCATCGGCGCACATGCGCGATCGGATGCGCGCACATGCACCAAACAGGCAGAAGACCTCGCGCGCATATGCGCGGAAGATGTCGCGCATATGCGCGAAGCCTATGCGAGGAACTCTAGAGAGTCTCACGCATATGCGCGGAGATGAGTCGCGCATATGCGCGAGGCGATGTGTAGGATACGCGCGGAGACCGAGTGTCTCGTGCATATGCGCCGATTGGGGTCGCGCATATGCGCGAGACGTGTGCTACAAAGATTAAGCCACTTGGCTTATTGCATGAACGTGCATATATATATATATATATACATAAACGTTATAATCCTTCAGAAACGGGAAATCGAGAGAAACACTATCAAAATTTTCCTGGAAGCTTAGAATCGCGATTGTGTAAAATCCGTCTGTTAGATTTTAAATCCGACTTCGGTACTGTGTTCCTATCAACGCAGGCTACTACATGACGTAAGTTTTATTACGTTTTGACATGTTTTGAAATTATGATGTTGTAGGAATTGAATACACGTCATATATGTTGTTCTTGACATGTTTTACAGCGTAGAATCGAAGTCAGATTAAGAAACGGATATTATATGGAATTGTTATGAATTTCAGAGTTAATTGGGTTGAGATATGATATCAGATGTGTATCATTATGGCCCATGAGTTGCAAGAATTGATATATATCGATTGGTACTGCTGGGTATAGTGAGATTGTACAGTTATGCTGTTGAAACGTAGTTTGATTCAGTTCTAATTATATCCAGTATTGATTGAGGAAGGTATTGATATTGTATTCCTCGTTATTGTCAAGGCCAGATTGAACATTGACAGACTTTGAGTCGAGACTTCGATTGTATCAGAGCGACAGCAAGAAAGGTATAAATAAATGTTGATTCGGAATTGCACAACTCGAGTTAGGTTTGACTTGAGTTTCCCAAAATCACATACTTTATTTTATTGCATTGATATTTGCAGATTATCATATTGATATATTTAGCCTATTGAATTATAGCAGAGCCAGAGTTTGAGTCTAGGGCATATCAGCCTAGCTAGGGCAGAACCGCCGAGTCTTTGTCAGAACCGCGTAGACTCTAGACTTACGGTGTATCGATGAGCTTAGATGTAGATCGACGTCTATTGTAGACACTCGATACAGCATACCAAAGTCTAAATTAGATCGGGATCCCTAGGTTAGAAATAAGTTGAGATAAGATAATAAGTCATTGACTTAAATACAGATTCGTATTGGTGCATATAGTCAAATTGGATACATGTTTTAATGATTGTTTATGCTTTTATATATGTTTCATATGATTGCATTGATACATTGTTTATATTGGGATATTTATATCTCACCGGAGTTATCCGGCTGTTGTCTTGTTTGTATGTGTGCATGGCAACAGGTGGGACAGGTTCAGGGTCACAGAGGTGAAGAAAGATCGAGTTAGAGTGGAGACTACGGACTTGGACTAGAGTTATGGTTTAAACAATTGTGATATAGTTGTTAAACCTTAGTTGAAACTGATTGTATATAGTGCAAGATTTGTACTTTTAATACTGACATGTATGTTAAGATGTATGTCATTACGTTCCGCATTTAAAAAAAAAAAATTAGACCCTGTTTATTATAATTAATTAAATTAGTCTCAATGACGAATTAATAAGATGATTAGCGTCCGGGTCCCCACAACAGGTGGTATCAGAACGATAGATCCTTTAGATTGAGATAGAAGAGGCTAGTGAGCGGGGTAGATTAAGGATTTCTTTCCTGCTTTTGAATGCTAGCATGTCTTAATGCTTTAATACATGCTACTTGTTTATCTGATTTGATATAGTAATATGGTTTATTGAGAATGGATCAGCACCGATTCTAGATCAGCAGTAAGATGATCCGAGAACGACTGAAGTTGGTTGTTGTATTTGAGTTATTAATTCTGTTGATAACAAGATATGCCTCCGAGACGAGTACCAGAACAGGGAAGTACATCAAATCCTCCGATGGATGTAACACCGACTCCAATGGAAACGTTATTGAAACGATTTCAATCATTTCATCCGCCAACTTTGAAAGGAACAGAGAATGCTGTGGAATGCGAGAGTTGGCTTGATGATATTGAAATGCTTTTTGACTCATTGGAATATATAGATGAGAGGCGAGTTCGATTAATTGGACACCAGTTACACGATTTGCTAAGGACTGGTGGATTACTAGAAAGAGAGCCATGGAGCATAGAGGTACGACTATTACCTGGAATATATTTAGAACTGAATTTTACCAACGATTCTTTCCAGTGTCGTATCGAAAGGACAAGGGGGCGGAATTTGCCAATCTCAAGCAGGGACAGATGAACATAGAAGAGTACGTGTCAAAGTTCTCCACCTTGTTGAAATTTGCTCCACATGTGGCTGACAGCGAGGAAGCTACTGCTGACCAGTTCATCAATGGCTTGAACCCCGATATTTTCACATTGGTGAACACAGGGCGACCGAATAACTTTACTGACGCCCTGAACAGAGCCAAAGGAGCAGAAGCTGGTCTGATGAGACAGAAAGGGGCTTCATTTGTGCCTCTAGCACCGAGACCCCAGCAACCACCTCCCAGATTTGAGGGTGGCAGCAGCAGTGGAGGGAAGAAGGAATTTTTGAAAGCTAGAGGAAAGCAATTTAAGAAATCTGGAAGCAGTTCTCCCAGCTCCGGTGCTTCCAGACAGAGCCAGAGTTATACTGGAGTTTATTGCAAGACTTGCGGAGGAAGACATGCAACTGAGCAATGCCAGGAGTAACTGGTAGTTGCAATATCTTTAAACAGCCGGGACACTTTGCTAAAGTGTGTCCACAGAGAGGGTCCCAAAGATCTCAGGGAGCCGAGTCATCGGGAGCAGCAGCACAGACTGAGAGACGATCAGCTGCTGTTCATACATTCCAGCCAGCGCCAGCTCAGTCACAACAGAGGCCAGGAGGTAGCCAGACTGTTATTCAGCCTCCTAGACAGCAGGCCAGAATATTCGCTTTGACAGAGGAGCAGGCCCAGGAAGCACCAGATGACGTTGTGGCAGGTAACTGTTCTTTATGTGGTTACCCTGCTTATGTATTGATTGATACCGGTGTTTCACATACTTTTATTTCTAAACGATTTGCATTGAGTCATGCATTGCCTATAGAGTCTTTAGCTACTGTAGTGTCTGTCTCTTCTCCTTTAGGGACAGGTTTGATATCCGTAAATTCTGTAAAACATTGTGTACTACAGTATGACAGGAATGAGATTGAATTAGATTGCATCGTACTTGGGTTGTCATATTTTGATTGTATTATCGGTATTGATATGCTGACCAAGTACAGAGCGACTGTGGATTGTTTTCACAAGATAGTGAGATTCAGACCAGACATGGCTGAAGAGTGGAAATTTTACGGTAAGGGTTCTAGATCGAGAATTCCTTTAGTATCCGTATTATCTATGACTCGATTGTTACAGAAAGGAGCAGAGGGATTCCTTGTATATTCAGTAGATTTACTGAAGTCGAGTCCATCATTGGTCGATTTGCCAGTTGTACGTGAGTTTGCTGACGTTTTTCCAGATGAGATCCCGGGATTACCTCCAGTTAGAGAGATAGACTTCAGCATTGAATCGATGCCAAGTACAGTGCCAATTTCTGGAGCCCCGTACAGAATGGCACCGATAGAATTGAAAGAATTAAAGGATCAGCTGGAAGACTTACTGGCCAAGGGGTACATCAGATCAAGTATTTCTCCTTGGGGTGCTCCAGTACTATTTGTAAGAAAGAAAGACGGTTCGATGAGACTCTGCATCGACTATCGTCAACTGAACAAGGCAACGATAAAGAATAAATATCCTTTGCCTCGTATTGATGATTTGTTTGATCAGTCGCAGGGTTCTTCTATATATTCCAAGATCGATTTGAGATCTGGATATCATCAGCTGAGAGTCAGAGATTCTGATATTTCAAAGACAGCATTCAGAACCAGGTATGGACACTATGAATTTATTGTCATACCGTTTGGTCTGAAGAATGCTCCAGCTTTGTTTATGGGATTAATGAACCGTATATTCCAGAAATATCTCGATGATTTTGTAATTATTTTCATCGATGATATTTTGATTTATTCAAAGAATATGAGTGAGCATGCTGAGCATTTAAGAACTATGTTGTGAATTTTAAGGACTGAGAAATTATATGCTAAACTGTCGAAATACGAGTTTTGGTTGAGACAGGTAGTATTTCTGGGGCACATTATATCCGGAGATGGGATATCAGTGGATCCCAGCAAGGTTGAAGCCGTGATTTCTTGGCCAAGACCGACGTCAGTGCCCGAAATTCGCAGTTTTATGGGTTTAGCGGGATATTACCGTCGTTTCATTAAAGATTTCTCAAGTATTGCTAAACCAATTACTCAGCTGACTCAGAAGAATGCTCCATTTGTTTGGTCTGAAGAATGCGAGACCAGTTTTCTGGAGTTGAAAAAGAGATTGACCAGTGCTCCGGTGTTAACTATCCCATCCGGTACTGGTGATTTTGTGGTTTATTGTGACGCCTCTCACAGAGGATTGGGATGTGTTCTGATGCAGCGAAGGCATGTTATTGCTTATGCCTCAAGACAACTTAAACCACATGAGACCCGTTATCCAATCCATGATCTTGAATTGGCAGCCATTGTCTTCGCATTAAAGATATGGCGACACTATCTTTACGGTGAGAAATTCGAGATATATTCTGATCATAAAAGTTTGAAATATCTGTTTTCACAATCTGAATTGAATATGAGGCAACGAAGATGGCTTGATTTGCTTAAAGACTTTGATTGTGAAATCAAATACTATCCAGGAAAGTCTAATGCAGCAGCTGATGCACTAAGTCGAAAGGTATGTTCTTTATCCTTGTCGACGATCGATGTTTCAAATTTGATAAAAGACTGCTGTTTGTCTGGATTAGCATTTAAAACAGATTATAGACCGTTGAAACTTTATACGGTGCAAGTGGAACCCGAGCTGATCTTAAGAATTAAGACAGCTCAGAAAGTTGATCAGAATGTACAGAAATCAGTATCGATGATCAGAACAGGGCATCGATCGGAATATCAGGTACGTGATAACGTCTTGTATGTAAATAATCGTCTGGTTGTGCCGAATGTTTCAGATTTGAGACGACAGATATTGTCAGAAGCGCACAACAGTCGATTCAGTATTCATCCTCGTGGCAGAAAGATGTATAATGATTTGAAAAGACAGTTCTGGTGGAAACAAATGAAGACTGACATTGCCGAATTTGTTTCCAAATGTCTGAATTGCCAGCAGGTGAAAGCAGAAAGAAAGAAATCAGGAGGTTTATTACAGAGTTTGTCCATTCTTGAATGGAAATGGGATCACATTTCCATGGATTTGTGACACAGCTACCGCGTTCCTCCCGAGGTTGTGATGCGATTTGGGTCGTGATTGACTGATTGACCAAATCCGCATGTTTTATTCCGTACAAGATGACGTACAGATTTGACCAGATGGCAGAGATCTATGTCAGAGAAGTGGTCAGATTGCACGAAGTGCCGAAGTCAATTGTATCAGATTGTGATCCTCGATTTACTTCGCACTTCTGGCAGAGTTTGCAGCAGGCTCTCGGTACGAAGTTACATCTGAGTACTGCATATCATCCACAGACCGACGGACAGTCAGAGCGGACTATCCAGACACTGGAGGATATGCTGAGAGCAGTAGTGCTTGAGTTTAGCACTAATTGGCAAGATGCATTGCCACTTTGTGAGTTTTCGTACAACAACAGCTATCAGACGAGTATTGAGATGTCACCATTTGAAGCGTTGTACGGAAAGAAGTGTCGATCCCCTCTCTATTGGGATGATATCTCTGAAGTGCCTGAGATTGGACCTGATATGATCAGAGATATGACAGAAAAAGTGAAGCTAATTCGAAAGAAAATGAAGGCAGCACAAGACAGACAGGCCAAATATGCCAATGTTCGACGTAGACCGTTGGTATTTGAGACAGGAGACCGAGTATTTTTAAAGATTTCACCTTTCAGAGGAGTTGTCAGATTTGGCAAGAAAGGGAAACTGTCTCCACGATATATTGGGCCTTATGAGATTCTCGAAAAGATAGGAGATCGTGCATATCGACTCGCGTTACCGCCTTCATTATCCGGGATACATGATGTCCTTCATTTATCGTTATTAAGGAAATACCTTCCTGATGCTTCACATGCTATTCAGCCAGACGAGGCCGAAATGGATGAGACGTTGAGCTATATTGAAAAACCGATTCAGATTATTGATCGTAAAGAAAAACAGCTCAGAACGAAGACCATTCCACTTGTGAAAGTTCAATGGACTCGTCATGGCACTGAAGAAGCAACCTGGGAAACTGAATCAGATATGAGACAAGAATTCCCTGAGTTGTTTCGATAATGTAAACTTTTTAGACCGTTTCCGTATATACTCCCTATTGATATAATTGAATGCCTGTGATTTCGAGGACGAAATCGTATCTTAGGGGGGGAGAAATGTAATGCCCGCGACCGGATGCGCGCACATGCGCCAAACAGGCAGAAGACCTTGCGCATATGCGCGGAAGATGTCGCGCATATGCGCGAAGCCTATGCGAGGAACTCCAGAGAGTCTCACGCATATGCGCGGAGATGAGTCGCGCATATGCGCGAGGCGATGTGTAGGATACGCGCGGAGACCGAGTGTCTCGCGCATATGCGCCGATTAGGGTCGCGCATATGCGCGAGACGTGTGCTACAAAGATTAAGCCACTTGGCTTATTGCATGAACGTGCATATATATATATATACAAACGTTATAATCCTTCAGAAACGGGAAATCGAGAGAAACGCTGTCAAAATTTTCCTGGAAGCTTAGAATCGCGATTGTGTAAAATCCGTCCGTTAGATTTTAAATCCGACTTCGGTACTGTGTTCCTATCAACGCAGGCTACTACAGGACGTAAGTTTTATTATGTTTTGACATGTTTTGAAATTATGATGTTGTAGGAATTGAATACACCTCATATATGTTGTTCATGACATGTTAGACAGTGTAGAATCGAAGTCAGATTAAGAAACGGATATTATATGGAATTGTTATGAATTTCAGATGTAATTGGGTTGAGATATGATATCAGATGTGTATCATTATGGCCCATGAGTTGCAAGAATTGATATATATCGATTGGTACTGCTGGGTATAGTGAGATTGTACAGTTATGCTGTTGAAACATAGTTTGATTCAGTTCTAATTATATCCAGTATTGATTGAGGAAGGTATTGATATTGTATTCCTCGTTATTGTCATGGCCAGATTGAACATTGACAGACTTTGAGTCGAGACTTCGATTGTATCAGAGCGACAGCAAGAAAGGTATAAATAAATGTTGATTCGGAATTGCACAACTCGAGTTAGGTTTGACTTGAGTTTCCCAAAATCACACACTTTATTTTATTGCATTGATATTTGCAGATTATCAGATTGATATATTTAGCCTATTGAATTATAGCAGAGCCAGAGTTTGAGTCTAGGGCAGATCAGCCTAGCTAGGGCAGAACCGCCGAGTCTTTGTCAGAACCGCGTAGACTCTAGACTTACGGTGTATCGATGAGCTTAGATGTAGATCGACGTCTATTGTAGACACTCGATACAGCATACCAACGTCTAAATTAGATCGGGATCCCTAGGTTAGAAATAAGTTGAGATAAGATAATAAGTCATTGTGTGAAGGGCCTAAAACTCCTTTTCTTGAAAATTTGCGGAAAATTAAAAATTTTTCTTTCCTTCCTCCTTGACATCCAAACTGAATTTTCGAATCACATTTCTGCACTTATGGGGAACTTGCTGTCATTTCGGTTTTCCAGCAAGCATGGGGCTGGTTTGAATGGACCAACATGGTCCTAATGCATCCTACTACATGTATACAAGCCGCCTTGGGAGCCTGGAGTCGATCCAATACCTGAAACCATCAAAACTCAGAAAAACGTGAAGCTTGTCAAGGGAAGTCGAAAATTCTGCATGTGTGTTCCAAAATATTTTGACATGGATCTCGATTTTTGCTTGCTACAACATGATCATGTACTGAAAAATAAATGATAATATGACTTGATTGAGGTTTGAAAGAAATCTAGACATGTCTGGTTTCGTTTCGAAAGAAAACGAAAAGAAGAGACGAGACGGCGCGGAGGAGACGGAGTGGCTTGCTTCTCTACCTTTCTTGGCTCTCGATTTTTCTCCCTTTCTCCCTAGCTGTTATTCACGTTTTTTCTACTGAAAAGGGGTCTTATTTTCGGTGGAGGTGGAGGGGGAGTGATGGTTATGAAGGTGAGGAGAAGGGTGCACAAAAATAGGATCATATCAAGACCAAGTCTTCATGCATTTGAATTTTGAATTTTGAATTGCTATCAAATGATCTCTTGGGTGATTCTAGACTATAGTGGCCGATTTTATCATGCCAAACAAGGGTTAGGATAGTGGTCTAGTATTAATTAATTAAGGTGGAAAAATAGCTAAAAGAATTAGCATGCTAATCAACCAAGAATGGGTCAAAGGTGAGTTGGCAAGTCCTAGTTTGTTCTTCTAGGGGTGTGGCCGAAAATGCATGATAAATGGTAGGGGGAAAATTGATTATCTAGTAATTTAATAACCCTTAAAAGCCTTACTAATCCTTTAATTAATTTAGTGAACTAACCCCTTAATTAAGTAACTTAAATGAGCTCATTTCTTAATCACCTCCAATAATTAAAGTAAAATCCTCAACTAACTTAAATAATTCCTTAAACTTCTTTTTTAACTTAAATGAACTTACTTGCTAGCTAAATTAACTTCTGGAAATATTTCTCAAATCTTAAATTTTATCTCAAAACTCCAACTCCAGTCCGGCCTCACTGAAATAACTGAAATGCTAAAAATCAAACTACTGAACTGAAATAATGAATAATTAACTTCAAATAAATGCATTTAAAATAATCATGCAATGAAGTCAATTAAATTTAAAAATCTAGAATTATGCATGGCTTATACGTCTACTGACTTACGGGTTCTACACATTGACTTAAATACAGATTCGTATTGGTGCATGTAGTCAGATTGGATACATGTTTTAATGATTGTTTATGCTTTTATATATGTTTCATATGATTGCATTGATACATTTTTATACTGGGATATTTATATCTCACCGGAGTTATCCGGCTGTTGTCTTGTTTGTATGTGTGCATGGCAACAGGTGGGACAGGTTCAGGGTCACAGAGGTGAAGAAAGATCGAGTTAGAGTGGAGACTACGGACTTGGACTAGAGTTAGGGTTTAAATACTTGTGATATAGTTGTTAAACCTTAGTTGAGACTGATTGTATATAGTGCAAGATTTGTACTTTTAATACTGACATGTATGTTAAGATGTATGCCATTACGTTCCGCATTTAAAAAAAAAATTTAGACTCTGTTTATTATAATTAATTAAATTAGTCCCAATGACGATTAATAAGATGATTAGCATCCGGGTCCCACATGTGCCTAGTCATTGGCGGATGTGCCAAGACACTGGATGTTTGGTTTATATCGATGTTGCGTAGGAGCGGACTGACTGCTATTGCGGAGATTCGATATAGTATGCCAATGTCCAGGAACCGGGATCCCTAGATTAGAGATGAGTCGAGTCTGAGATGACGAGTCCAGAGTTTATTTATAGCTTTATATTGATTCATGTCTTTCAGATTATGATACATGTTATTGATATTTGTTTCATGCTTTTATATCTGTTTATATGATTGCATGTATACATTGTTTATACTGGGATGTATTTCTCACCGGAGTTATCCTGCTGTTGTTGTGTTTGTATCTGTGCATGACAACAGGTGGGACAGGATCACAGTCACGAAGAGGATGAGGGATTCAAGATTAGCGTGGAGATCCGGACATAGAGTAGATGGGTTTTCAGTACTTGATGTAGTGACTGAACATTAGTTTGAAATAAATATGTTGAAAGTGTTTCCAGAAAATTGACAGAAAAGTCGCAGTATTTAAAATGACAGCAAATTTCGAGTTTTCAGATCTAAAATCGTTTCAAAACCGATCCAACAAATTTTTGCTCAAACTTTTTACAACATACATGGATTTTTATGCATAATAAACATAAAAACATATAATATAACAAGATCGATGCAGAAATAAAAGATTATACATGCCTTTAATCTTTAAAGCTACCGAAACGACGACACCAAAGCGGGAAGGATACGAGGATTGATCCGGGACGAACGTGACATGATTTCTCTTAAAGAAAAGGACGAGAATTGCTAAAATCTTTGAAGGGAGGGGGCGGCTGCTGAGTTTTCTCTATGAACCCTAGGTTTTTTTTACCTCTCAAAATCTGAAATAGAAGTGTAAAGAATTGTGTGTGTGTTTTACGTGAGTGTGTGTGTGGGAAAAAAGGTGTGTGCGTGTGTTTGGGTAATTATGGGGAAATTATTGCTTAATTACACAAATAAGAATGTTAATTAAAATACTAATTAAAATATTAACCCACCTTTAACTTCTAATAAAATTCTCTAATTTAAAATAAAATGCACAAGTACTGAATCTTTAAAAGTTTAAAATCATAAAATCACCTAATAGTTAAATTAGGCTTTTAAAATGCTAAAAATTAAATAAATCTTTTAAAATGTCCCAACCCTAACTTAAAATAAATTACCACGTTTTAAAATTGCCAAAATCGTCGCCGGTCTCATTTTTCGATCCTGCATCGAATAATCGCCTGAAACATGAAACTCAAGAAAACAATTAACGTGCATCTTAAAAACATAAATAATGCAAATTAAAGAGATCATGCATCGCTATAAATAATTTTAAACTTAAATATATAATTTAACAATTAAATAAATGCATAGATTTTACGTGTACTGATTTTGGGCTCTACAGTTGTAGCTGCTAGTGTAGAAGGATCTCATTCTCTTGTTTGCAACTCAAACTCATAGGCCTTCAGATCAGCAAACAGATCATGTATTTAGACCTTATTCAGGTCCTTTGATTCTCTCATAGTCATTGTCTTAACATCCCATTCCTTGGGAAGACCTCTGACTACCTTCAGCGCTGCTTATTTATTTGAATACACCTCTCCAAGTGCATTCAATTCGTTTATTATGCCGCTGATTGTTTCATCATATTCGTGCATAGACTCTCCAGTCTTCATCTTGATTTTATCAAACTTTTGAACATCAACTGAGAGTTTATTTTCTTTGGTTTGCTCATTGCCTTCGCAAAGCTGAATTAACTTCTCCAAGATTTCTTTTGCAGTCTTGCACATCTTTATTTTGCTACAAGTAATCTTATCCAGCGTTTTGTACAAGATGTCTTTAGCCACATTGTCCAAATTGGCTTTTATTTTGTCTTCAGCTGTCCATTCATCTCTGGCTTTTCAATACGGTTTGGTGCACCATCAGTTATTGCAACAGCCACTACAACAAAAACGCTAAAAGACAACGGATCTTAGATAATTTAAAACTGTTGTAATTGGCAGTGTTGTTGAAAGTGTGTTCAACGACAACGGTTTTAATCTGTTGTTTTTGCGACGGGTTATGACTAAGCCATCGCTATTTAGCGATAGTTTGTGATAAATCATCGCTACAATTAGAAAAGATTTTTGACTAAACCGTCGCTAATGAGCGACGGATTATGTCTAAATCGTCGCTAGTTTTTTCAGTAAAATAAAAAAATTTACTTTTATAATTTAATAAATCTACCAAAAAAACTTACAATCTGACTAAGCTAACAATATTCATGATCTTAACTAACATTTAGAAATTTACCAAGAATTGGAGGGAAAAAACTTACCTTAAATCGAAACTAAAATGGTCTAAGAGAGAAAAAATTACTGTAGATGTGAAGAGGTGTGGAGGAAAATGGACTGAAAACGCGGGTATTTATAGACAATTTGCGATGGTTTTTGGCAAAACTGTTGCTAATAGCGACGGTTATTTAAGAAACTGTCGTTATTAGCGGCGGTTAAGAATTGTGACCGTTTAAATTAGCGACAGATCTAAAACCGTCGCTAATTTTTTACTAAACCGTCGCTATTGTAAAAATTGCAACCGTTTTGTTAAAACTGTCACTAAATATTCTCTATATCAGTCGCTACCTCACAACAGTTTATCGGTTCTCCAAATAAACACGCTAATCAACAATGGTTCCCTAAAATCGTTGTCGTTTCTCCAAAAAAACAAGCTATCAACAATAGATCCCTAAAACCGTTGTCGTTTCTCCAAAAAACACACTACCGTTATCGCTTTTTCCAAAAAAACACGCTAATCAACAACGGTTAGCTAAAATCATTGTTGTTTGTCCAAAAAATACGCTAATCCACAACGGTTTTCTAAAATCGTTGTCGTCGTCCAAAAAACACGCTAATCCACAAAGGTTTTAACCAAAACCGTTGTCGTTTGTCCAAAAAATACGCTAATTCAGGTTTTTGTTAAAACCATTGTTAAAAGTAAAACACAACGATTTTTGTAACGACCATGGGCTATCCCGATCTTGGGCTCCCTCGGGAGCCTTGTCCCATCTTGGGTTCCCTCTGGGGCCTTTTCCCTCACGGGCTTTCCCATACATCATTACTCATAGGACTCTCCACACCAGGTTGGTGGAGTGATACATCCCAAGTCTCGAACCCATGACCTCCTGGCATAAGTACATAGTTCAAAGAGACTTGGTACCAGTTGAACTTACTAGCTCAACTGGTCGTTACAATAAAAGGCGCCTTTTATTGTATTGACCCGATACCACTTGTAACGTCCCGAAAATCGAAAAGTCCACGTAAACCACATGCATGCAAATTATTAAATTCTTTTAAAGCATAAAATGTTTTTTTATTTTATTAAATTGTGTTTAATTATTTTTATGTATTTTATGCATTATTATTGCATGATATGATTTAATTCATGAAGTTTTAAAAGTTCATGCACTATGATTTTTAAGTTTCATTTCGCGCACGAACGAGGAACGGGGACCGGACCGGAGAATTTTCAAGAAAATTATTTTAATTACATGATTCATTTTTATTAATTAATATAAGATGTTTTAAAGGTATTTTTTTTTTCAAGAATTGGGATTTATTGGGTATTTTTACCCGTAGGATTTTAATTTTTAACGGTATGCAAATTTTATCGAATCGGAGAACTTTTTGATGGTTCGGTTAATATTTTCAAAAACTTTCCAAAACGAAATATTTTTCGGGAGTGTGTTTGGATTTAATGGGCCTACTTTCAAGATTATTGGACTTAAATATTTTTTTAAACCTTTAATGAACAATTTAAGGTCCATTATCTTATTAATTAATTAACTAATTAATATGTAGGCTCCACCAAACCTAACATTATCTTCCCCAAACAACCGACACCCTCCATTTCAGACACTTGCCCTTGGTTTTAGCAGCAACACTCTCGGTCTCAGCAAATCTCTTCAAGGAGGCCACGGCCAAGCTCATTTCTTGAAGGAAAAATAGTCTCCGACACTCGTTCTTCGATCCCCTCGCTTCTATAACATCTAAGGCACGCATGTATCATCCTTTTCTCTTCATACACGCTGATAGTATATTGAGTTTTATACAAATGCATGAAAGTTTATCGATCTACTCGGTGTCATGATTTTTATGCAAGAATTTGCCTTGAAATGCTTCCTTTTGTAGCACTCTCGTTTTTTTTAATGTTTGTGCAAGGGGCTGTCCATTTCGTGGTGCTAAGGGCTGGTTATGTCGGTTGAGTCATGGGTTTAAGTGCTGGAGGTTGAGGAAGATCTAAATCTAGCATAGGCCAATGGAAGTCCATGGTTGGTTGTGTGTCGAGATGGCTAGATCAGAAAGGTTGGGGTGTTTCAGCTATGCAAAGGACGTCCCTAGCTCTGAACCAGACCCAATTGGGTCTGAACCATGGCCTGGGGTGGCTAGAACATGGCTGGAACTAGCGTCGGGGCCGTTAGTGCAAATTGTGCTAGTGTTGGCTTCGGGTAGGCTTTGTGGTGAACTAGTGGTTGTGTGAGTGGTACGGGCTGCATGGGGCAGTGAATTTATGTTTGTGGGGTTCAGAGGGGCCCTAGGTTGGTCTTAGGAAGGAAGAGTCATAGCTGGTTCCATCAGATTTAGGCAAGAGTCGAAATGAGGAAAGATGGTGGCTAGGGTGTTTCGGGTTAGCACGTTCTGGAATTTCCAGCACCTTGCTGGCCCATGGTGCTAGTGACTAAGGTGCTGGTTTTGAGGTTTTTAGGACCTTTTAGATGTTTATAAGGTGTGGAAAAAAGTTGGGAATAATTTGGTTAAGTTTTGAGTCGGTTCGGATTAAAACCGGGACCCCGGTACAAATTTTAAAATAATTCGATTAAGCTATGAAATGGACTCGAGTTTACGTCTAAGGATGCTTTTAAATATTTTTTGGGACATTTTTAGGAGTTTGATAAGTTTCGGATCAAAATGATGAGTTTTGGATTTATCCGAGATTTAATCGTCGCACGAAACGTTAATTAAAGGATTAATGGAAACACATAGATTTAAGCTTAATAAAATTATGGAAAATTATATTTAAGATGAAATAATTATTAGAAGTCTAAGTTTTTAAATTGGCAATTTTATGCTAAGGTTTGGTTTAATTCGGGATTAAGACGCATTAATAGGTTATTTTTAAAGATTAATTTAAAAGTCATAGATTTAAGCCAAATAAAAATATGGGAAAGTTCATATAGGCTTAAATAATTATTTGGGACATGTTACAGTCAATGGAATTAAGAAAATATCAAAGACGTGAAATTTTACGTCTAGGGACAAAACGGTAATTTTTGGGTTTACAGGGGCAAAATGATCATTTTGCACCCGGGGTGAGATTTTGGTCAAGACAGCGCCCTGAGCACAAATTTTTGATATTTTAAATGTTCATGCATCATGATTACGATTTTAAGATTTTATGAAGTTATACGTCGCATGCTTGGATTTAAGAAAAATTGCATTTATTCAAGATTTTTATAAGTGATGAAAATGATATGTTTTGAATGATGGGAATTAGTTGTAGCTATCGAAGTATATGTAAATGGTTAAGACGTATATGTAAATGCTAATGATGAGGCCTAGGCACAGTGGATGGGTGATCATGTCACTGATGTCCGACAGCCGCCGGGTACCGCGGTTCTATGTATGATGGATCCATCGTAAATGATGTACGATAGTCACCTCTAATGAACTGAATTCACCAATGATAAATGATGAAAGTTGAATAATGAATGATGAATGACGAACGATGAACGATGAATGACGAACGATGAACGATAAATGATAAACGATTAAATGATGAATGATGATTAACGATGAGCTATTTTGACACGTCATGATTTTACACGACACGTTTATGTTACGTTTGTAAAAGTTTATGAAATGTATGTTGAGTATGAAATTTTTCACTGTTTTGTACTATGTATATGTATTTTCTATTAACGGTGCAGGTGTGTTGAGTCTTTAGACTCACTAGGCGTGTGTGATGCAGGTGAGCTTCATGATGAGGAGACTTGAGGTGCCGAACTCTGAGTAGGCAGACCTGGTGCGGTGACATGACCCGAGAACCACATATTTTTCGCATTACGATTTATGAGATTGAAATGGGAGGAATATTTTATTACGTGATGATTTTTAAAATTTTTATACGATTATGTTTACGTATGATTTAAAAAAAAAATATTTCCGCACTTTTAAAACGGGTAGACGTTTCAGTTTAAAAATCCGAAATTTTGAAAACGGTAGACGTTACAGTTAGTATCAGAGCCAGGGTCCTGTATAGGGTTGTGTCACCGCCAGTTTCTGCAGCTCAGTCTTCAAGCCTCGAGTCTGTAAGCTTTTAAGATTTAAATGTTTTAAATGATTTGCTCATATCACCTGCATGTTAACATGATTTACGCTTTATGATAATCTACAGTATATGTTTAACTGCTTTTATGATTTAAAGATTTACTGTTTAAATAAAAAAAACAGATTAAATTGCATGTTGGTTACGTTTGGATTTGAACGTGTCTAAGAATTTGAATATTGGGCTTTAGGAGAAGTTGATAATGATTTGATTATATTGATTTTTAGGTCAGTAGTACTGATGTCCTCATTATGGGTCATTAGTTAATTTTGAAAATTATGAATAATTTTGGAACTTGTAGAATTTCTAAGAAATTATTGATGGTTCGTGCTTGCTAGTTGAATTAATTTTTGAGGATTCCATGTAAGGATTAATGATTCGATGACTACGAAAATCTTTAGGATTATAAACGTACAATTTGAGGATTTTAAGTAGCTATGAAAATGTAAGACTGGTTTGAAAATTTATTTAGGATGCATGTTCTACTTAGTGGGAAGTAAGGATTGAATTCCATGGATTGAGAATTTTAAGGACCTAACTGTATTAACCAATAATTTGAGGACCTAATTGCAACAATAAAATTCTAAGGGACTATTTCGATTATACCAAACTTTGGGATTAAATTTTTAGTTTTGAGAATTTTAAGGTTTAATGAGGCCAAGTTGAAAATTTTATAAAAAAAATGCAAATTTCGAGTAGTTATCGGGCCAAAATTGTAATTTTCAAGAATTTTAAGATCCAAATTGAAAATTTTGAAATTTTGACGATTAAATTCAAACTTTTGAGAAACATTTGGGTAAAATCAGTAATTTTTGAGATTATGAAAATTGATCTTGGGTCTAATAATCTTAATATTATTGAACTTTATGTTACGATAAACCAATAAAATGGAATTAAGAACGCCAAGAAATTATGGGTAATTATGGAATTTCCTAAATTAAGGACAAATTGGATAATTTTTGAGGAAATTAAGAGTTAATTTTGTAATTTTAAAAAAAAATTCGGGGACTAGTTTAGCAGTAAGTGAGAATTGAATGATTTAAATGATATGAAATTTTGATGATTTAGATTTGAAGGATATTTGGAACCTTGAGATATCTGGGTTATGTAAGAAATGGTAATCAAAGACATTATAGGATGAATCAATCTTGAGCTTGAAAATTTAAGTGTTAGTGAAATAATGTTGTGGCAAATTAAGAATTTAAAGTGATGACAATTTAAGGTGAAGTTGATCAGTTAGTTAAGTTATAAGAATAGACATGGAACTAACAAAATTTTGGGTGAAAAAAATAAAAATAAAAATAAAAAGTAATTAGTGGTGTTCAACATAGGTTACCAATGAACGAATATTGAGATTTTTACGGAGTAAGAAATCTAAAATCTTGATATGGGAGCTCTAGAATTCTATGGGTTATAAGTAAAGTTGATTTATTAAGGTTAGTCTAATGCTACAATGAGATAACTTATTAAGTTTTATACGTTAATATTAATTAAGCATTAGGGATACGTAAGAATGCGATATTCGTTTCGAGGTTAAAATCTAAGAGTCTTAGACCTCAACTATATTGTAATTGGGAAGAGAATAATTTAAGCATGCAACTGATGCGAGAAGGGTTTTACTAATTAGGTAGAAGATCATTATTGTATAATTGGGTTTTATGGATTATCGTTATTCGAGGTTTAAGATTTTCAACAATTTTACATCTCGTATGTACTTGTAAATAGTAAGTTACATAAGTTGGTGCCGTAAGATAAAGATTCGATTCAAGGATCTTAGGTTAATAATATTATGGAGTTGAGATAAGGTTAACTTTTAAGTGTATTATCGAGGATAGAAGTCGATCAGTAATTTTTGGGTGCTAAGGTTTTTCAAGTTTAACTGCATAAATGCTAATATAATAGGTCAATGAATATCCTGAGTATAGTATAAAAAAGTAAGACGCAATAAAATTCAGACTGCCATTTCTAATATTGGGAAGTTTAAGAAAAGTTGAAATTTGAGATTTATAGAAAAATGAATCTAAGTTACCATGGGTCATTATAAGTTGAGTTTCACAAACGAGGATTTAGATGGTAGAGTTTATTAGAATTGAGGAGACGTAAGGACAACCTAACACTTATTTTATCAGAGTAGCGCAGCGGAAGCGTGAATTATTGAAATATTAGAATTAAGAGTCTAAAATTTCTGTTTATTGAGGATAATCAAATTTCGGGGACGAAATTCAATTTAAGGGGGGAGATTGTAATGTCCCGAAAATCGAAAAGTCCACGTAAACCACATGCATGCAAATTATTAAATTCTTTTAAAGCATAAAATGTATTTTTATTTTATTAAATTGTGTTTAATTATTTTTATGTATTTTATGCATTATTATTGCATGATATGATTTAATTCATGAAATTTTAAAAGTTCATGCACTATGATTTTTAAGTTTCATTTCGCGCACGAACGAGGAACGGGGACCGGACCGGAGAATTTTCAAGAAAATTATTTTAATTACATGATTCATTTTTATAAATTAATATAAGATGTTTTAAAGGTATTTTTTTTTCAAGAATTGGGTTTATTGGGTATTTTTACCCGCATGATTTTAATTTTTAACGGTGTGCAAATTTTATCGAATCGGAGGACTTTTTGATGGTTCAGTTAATATTTTCAAAAACTTTCCAAAACGAAATATTTTTCGGGAGTGTGTTTGGATTTAATGGGCCTACTTTCAAGATTATTAGACTTAAATATTTTTTTAAACCTTTAATTAACATTTTAAGGTCCATTATCTTATTAATTAATTTACTAATTAATATGTAGGCTGTAATGCCCGAGATTTAATATCGTGTTAAATTACGATTATTGATTTTAATCGAGACGATTATGAGAGGGGCTAACCCAGACACAAAAGGAGATTTTATGTGGGAATTGTTGGTGCGAGGACCGAAGGTCTCGCGCATATGCGCGAAGAGTAGGCGCGCATATGCGCGTGCTGTGCGGAAGCCATAATGAGAGACCGAGCATTGGGCGCACATGCGCGACCTCAATACGCGCACATGCGCGACATGTCCAGAGAGTTAGGCGCCCATGCGCGACTTAGATTCGCGCATATGCGCGAGGCGATGTGCATGATACGCGCGGAGACAGAGTGCCTCGCGCTTATGCGCCGAGTGATGTCGCGCATATGCGCGAGACGTGGGTTGCAAAGAAGCGAGCCACTTGCCTTAATGCATGTAACGTATATATATATATATATATACACACACACACACATGTCTTCTTAAGCCTCAAAAAAAGGAAATCGAAGGAAACGTTGTCAAAATTGTTTTTGAAATCGTGGAGTCGCGATTGTGTACAATCCGTCCGTCCGAATTGTAATCTGACTTCAGTACTGCAATCCTATCGACGTAGGCTACAACTGGACGTAAGTTTTGCTACGTTTTGACATTTTTTGAAATTATGCTATTGTCAGAATTGAATAGGATTCATATATGATGTTCTTGATATACTAGACATCGTAGAATAAAAGTCAGATTGAGAAACAGATCGATTATGGAATTGTTATAAATTTTTAGGGTATATTGATTTATATCAGATAGATTTGAATTGTGACTGGATTATAGATTGTATCGGATATGAGTTATGATTGGTAATTGATGTCTGTTGATATGGTATTGACGGAGATACTGAGATTGTGCCGTTATGCCGTGATTTGAATTAAATCCAGAGTAATCAGATTCAGTGTTGAATTGAGAATGGAATATTGATATTATGATTCTCAATATGTCGTTTTAGATTTACAGAGACAGTCTTGAGTTCAGAATTGATATTGCTTCAGACCGAGACTACAAACGAAAGGTATAAGTCAATGTGGTATTGGGAGATCGACTTGAGTCGGTTTAGACTTGAGTTTCTCTAAATCACATACTCTATTTTATTGCATTGATATTTGCATTGATTTGATTGATGTACTTGTTCTCTTGAATTATAGATAGCAGGTATTAGACGAGTAATCTTGTGACAGAAGTGCCTGATAGTAGTGGGATCGCCACGGGCACATTGCACGATGTCACAAGATAGTATAGAAATCTTGGGACAGATGTGCCTGATAGTGGCGGGATCGCCACTGGCACATTGCACGATGTCACAAGATAGGATATTGGTGATAGGGCCACAGTCCATGACGGTTAGGTCAGGACACTGGATGTTTGGTTATATCGACGTGGATAGAACTGGAGTCTTTTCTACTACTGTTGGTCGATATAGGAATACCCACATCTGGAAACCGGGATCCCTAGACTAGGATTGAGTCTAGTCTGAGTCGTGGAGTCAAGAGCATTGTCGACAGTTTGATATTGATTATGTTTCAGCTTTTGATATATATTGCTGTTATCTATCCATGCTTTTATGTGTATCATACGATTACATGTTTCGTTGATTTATACTGGGATTATATTCTCACCGGAATTATCCGGCTGTTGTCTTGTTTGTATGTGTACATGACAACAGATGGGACAGGATCAGGGTCCAGGAGATGAGGAGAGATCGTGATAGAGTGGAGACTTCGGACTTTGATGTATATAGGGTTTTGGCACTTGATAATTAGATGTTGAACCTTAGTCTTTACTGATTTGTAGACGGTACAGGACTTGTACTTTATTTTATATTGAGTTGTATATTAGTTTGATCTCACTACTTTCCGCATTAAAAAGAAAAAAATTTATGACCCTAATTACTTGATTAGTAAATTGATCCTGATGACGATTAAGAATTGATTCGCGTCCGGGTCCCCACAACAGGTGGTATCAGAGCTATAGATCCTTGAGACTGAGATAGGAGCTAGTGAGCGGGGTAGATTGAGGTTTTCTTTCCTGCTTTTGATTGCTAGCATGATTTATTGCTTTAATACATGTTTACCTGAAATATCTGATTTTGATATGGTATTGTGTATTATCTGGAATGGATCAGCTATAAGATGATCCGAGGAGGATTGAAACTGATCTGCTGTAATTGGGTTACTAATCCATTTAATTATCAGATATGCCTCCGAGAAGAGTACCAGAACAGGGTAGCACGTCCAATCCTCAATTGGACGTTACAGCTACTCCAATGGAGACATTGTTAAAAAGGTTTCAGTCTTTCCATCCACCGACTTTGAAGGGTACGGAGAATTCCGTGGAGTGTGAGAGTTGGTTGGACGATATTGAGATGATGTTCGAATCTTTAGAGTATACTGACGAGCGAAGGGTGAAATTGATAGGACACCAGTTACACGACGTTGCTAAAAACTGGTGGATTACAACAAAACGGGCATTGGAACACCGAGGTACGACCATTACCTGGAATGTGTTTAGAACTGAATTCTATCAGAGGTTCTTTCCAGTGTCTTACAGAAAGGACAAGGGAGCCGAATTTGCTAATTTGAGACAGGGCCAGCTTAACATTGAGGAATATGTAGCCAAGTTCTCTTCACTGTTGCGGTTTGCTCCACACGTTGCTGAACATGATGAGGCCGTTGCTGACCAATTTATAAATGGCCTAAATCCGGAAATATTTACGTTGGTAAACACTGGGAGACCGAACAATTTTACCGACGCCTTGAACAGAGCCAAGGGAGCCGAAGCCGGTCTGATGAGACAGAGAGGAGCTTCGTTTATGATTCCAGCACCGGGACCACAACAACCACCTCCTCGATTTGAAGGTGGCAGCAGCAGTATTAGGAAGAAGGATTTCTTTAAGGCTAGAGGGATGCAGTTCAAGAAGTCCGGAAGCAGTTCTTCTAGCTCTGGGAGTCCTCGACAGAGCCAGAGCTATACTGGACCTATTTGCAATACTTGTGGAGGGAAGCATCCCACTGAGCAGTGCCGAGGAGTGTTTGGCAGCTGCCGTATCTGCAAACAAAGGACACTTTGCCCGAATGTGCACACAGAGAAGTAACCACGGATCCCAGGAAGCTGAGTCATCTGGATCAGTGGCTCAGACAGGTAGACGACCATCTGCTGTTCATTCCTTTCAGCCAGCACCGTCTACTCAGTCACAGCAGAGGCCAGGAGGAAGCCAGACAGTGAGCCAGCCTCCTAGACAGCAGGCCCGAGTTTTTGCTTTGACCGAGGAGCAGGCACAGGATGCACCTGATGATGTTGTGGCAGGTAACTGTTTTATTTCTGGTTATCCTGCATACATATTAATTGATACTAGTGCATCGCATACTTTTATTTCTGAAAGGTTTGCATTGAGTCATACATTAACTATTGAGTCATTGCCTGCGGTAGTGTCTGTCTCTTCCCCGTTAGGGACAGGTTTGATATCAGTGAAGTCTGTGAAATCTTGTATACTGCAGTACGATGGGCATACAATTGAGTTAGACTGTATTGTGCTTGGTTTATCTGATTTTGATTGTATTATCGGTATCGATATGTTGACCAAGGACCGAGCTACAGTTGATTGTTTCCACAAGATAGTGAGATTCAGACCTGAAATGGCTGAGGAGTAAAAATTCTATGGTAAGGGTTCTCGTGCTAGAATTCCTTTGATATCTGCTATGAATATGACTCGATTGTTACAAAAAGGAGCGGATGGATTCCTGGTTTATTCAGTTGATTTACTGAAGTTGAGCCCATCATTGGCGGACTTGCCAGTGGTGTGTGAGTTTGCTGATGTCTTTCCAGATGAGATTCCTGGATTGCCTCCGATTCGAGAGATAGACTTCAGAATTGAGTTGATGCCAGGAACAGTTCCGATTTCGAGGACTCCGTACAAGATGGAACCGATCGAGTTAAAAGAGTTGAAAGAACAGTTGGAGGATTTACTGGCCAAGGGGTATATCAGACTGAGTGTATCTCCTTGGGGTGCTCCAGTACTGTTCGTGAGAAAGAAAGATGGGTCAATGAGACTTTGTATCGACTACCGGCAACTGACTAAGGCAACGGTAAAGAATAAATATCCATTGCCTCGTATTGATGATTTATTTGATTAGTTGCAAGGTTCTTCGGTGTATTCCAAGATCGATCTGAGATCTGGATACCATCAACTGAGAGTCAGGGATTTTGATATCTCAAAGACAGCATTCAGAACCAGGTATGGACACTATGAATTTATTGTCATGCCATTCGGTTTGACGAATGCACCAGCGGTATTTATGGGATTAATGAACCGTGTCTTTCAGAAATATCTCGATGATTTTGTGATTATTTTCATCGATGATATTTTGATTTATTCAAGGAATGTGATGGAGCATGCTGAGCATTTAAGAACTGTGTTGAGAATTTTAAGGGCAGAGAAACTATATGCTAAACTGTCGAAATGCGAGTTCTGGTTGAAACAGGTGGTATTTCTGGGGCATATTATATCCGGAGACGGGATATCCGTTGATCCCAGTAAGGTTGAGGCGGTGATCTCTTGGCCGAGACCGACATCTGTACCAGAGATACGCAGCTTTATGGGTTTGGCAGGATATTATCGCCGATTCATTAAAGATTTTTCGAGTATTGCCAAACCGATTACACAGTTGACTCAGAAGAATGCTCCATTTGTTTGGTCTGAGGAATGTGAGACCAGTTTTCTCGAATTGAAGAAGAGATTGACCAGTGCTCCAGTGCTGACTATCCCGTCAAGTACTGGTGATTTTGTTGTTTATTGTGATGCACCTCACCGCGGATTGGGTTGTGTTTTGATGCAGCGGGGGCATGTGATTGCGTATGCCTCGAGACAGCTGAAACCCCATGAATCTCGTTATCCAATTCATGATCTTGAATTGGCAGCCATCGTCTTTGCATTAAAGATATGGCGACATTATCTGTACGGTGAAAAGTTTGAAATCTATTCTGATCACAAAAGCTTGAAATATCTGTTTTCACCGTCCGAATTGAATATGAGGCAGCGAAGATGGCTTGATTTGCTTAAAGATTCCGAAACGCCTCTTACCGTCCTAATTAGAAAAATTGGTAAACATGAAAGTTATAGCCTTATGTCTTGGCTTTCATCTCCAATTGGCCTCATGTCATTTGAAGGTTTGAGAAAATAGTTATGCTCATTCTCCCAACATGTGTCATTGTAGGAACGACGATACGCACGACACACTTCGGGGCGCTTTTGGCTTGTCTTCCACAATGATTTGAACAAAACTCTAAACATGAAAGTTATAGCCTTATGTCTTATCTTTCTAATGAAAGAGACCTCACATTGATTGGATCAATAAACAAAACATTATGCTAAAAACCACAACTTCTGCCACAATTTCATACCGTTACAGCACTTCCATTACCTATTTAACTCAAAATCAACCTTCTATTCTACCCATCCATTATCTATTCCATTCTATAACATTCATTACCATTCATATCATAATGTAAAGCCATAAACCATCAAAATAAAAATACCGTAATTCTTAATAAAAGACATGAACGATCGGCTATTACAATTCTCCTCCCCTTACAAAAATTTCGTCCCTGAAATTTACCTAGTGACATAAACAAGTCAGTATAACTTTGCTTCATCTCTTCCTCAGATTCCCATGTTGCTTCTTCGATGATATGATTACTCCATAACACCTTCACGATCCCAATTTCTTTGTTTCTAAGCACTTTAACCTTTCGATCCAGTATTTGTACCGGTCGCTCATGATAGCTCAAATTTGGCGTTAAGTCTAGTGGTTCGTGACGAAGTACATTAGTTGGATTCGATGCATATTTACAAAGCATTGAGACATGAAATACATTATGCACTCTATCCAAATCCGGAGGCAAAGCCATTTGATAAGCTCGCTCGCCAATTCTGTCGAGAATCTCGAAAGGTCCAATAAAACGAGGACTCAACTTCCCCTTCTTTCCAAATCTCATAACTCCCTTGAGAGGAGCTATCTTAACAAACACGTGATCACCTATCTCGAATGCCAAAGGCCTTCTTCGAACATCTGCATAGGTTTTCTGTCGAGACTGGGCAGTTTTCATTCTTTCTCGAATCAATGCTACAACATCAACCATTTGTTGAACCAACTCTGGTCCTAACATCTTTCTTTCACCTACTTCATCCCAAAACAAAGGTGAATGACACCTTCTCCCATACAGAGCTTCATAAGGTGCCATGCCAATCGAGGACTGATAGCTATTATTATATGTGAATTCCACAAGAGGAAGCTTCAAATCCAAACTTCCAGGAAAATCAATAATGCAGGCTCTTAACATGTCCTCAAGAATCTGAATAACTCGTTCTGATTGTCAATCACTCTGAGGACGATAAGCTGTGCTGAAGGCCAACTTTGTACCCAGAGCTCTATGTAAACTCTTCTAGAATTCAGACGTAAATCTTGGATCACGATCAGAAACAATTGACACTGGTATCCCATGAAGTTAAACAATCTTTTGAACATAAGCCTCAGCATCATATTGATTCATCGAATAAGTTGTCTTGACAGGAAGAAAATGTGATGACTTGGTTAAACGATCAACAATAACCCAAATGGAATTATAACCTTTCTGCGTCTTCGGAAGTCCGACAACAAAGTCCATTGTGATGTGTTCCCATTTCCACCGAGGTATCGGCAATGACTGCAACAATCCTGCAGGTCTTTGATGCTCAATCTTAACCTGCTGACATGTTAGACATTCAGAAATATACAACGCAATATCCTTCTTCATACCTGGCCACCAGAAAAGTCGACGAAGATCTTGATACATCTTGGTATTACCTGGATGTATCGAATATGGTGAGGTATGAGCCTCAATCAAAACATCTCGTCGAATATCATCGTCAATAGGAACATAGATTCGACCTCTGAAGGTCATCAACCCATCACTGTTTAAACCAAACTCAGAATTTCCTTTCAGCTCAGCATTAGATCTCATTTCTAGTAATTTCTTATCATTCTGTTGTCATCTTTAATCCAGTCATTCAAAGTGTAATGCTCGAGATTTTATTACCGTAATCTGAATCTAATCTGAAATGAGTTAGTGATTAATTGATGTGATTATAGACGGAACGGATTAGACCGAGAAAGACGAGAAAATACGCAAAATTATGTGCGAGGGTGTGCCATTCACGCAGATGCGCGAGCCATGCGCGGATTTGGCAGAAGACCCCGCGCATATGCGCGGTGTGAGGGCGCGCATATGCCCGAGGTGTCCAGTAGCCAAGGGGCTGGAACAGAACATTGCGCGCACATGCGCGACGTGAGCCGCGCACATGCGCGAGGTAGGAAGAGAGTTGGGCGCACATGCGCGGGGTGAAGTCGCGCATATGCGCGAGCTACGGTAAAGGTTACGCGCGGAGACTGAAGGTCTCGCGCATATGCGCCTAGGAGTGTCGCGCATATGCGCGAGACGTGCTGCATGTACACCGAGCCACTTGCCTTACATGCACGAGATGTATATATATATATACATGCAAATCTTCATTCAGCAGCCGAGAGTTTACGGAAAAAAGGCTTCAAGTTGCTTCGGCGTGGGAAATTGAGATTTACGAGAAATCCGTCCGTCAGATTTTGAATCCGACTTCAGTACTAAGTTTCTATCGATGCAGGCTACAACTGGATGTAAGTTTTGTTACGTTTAGACATGATTTGGAATTATGATATTGTCAGAATTGAATATACATCATATATGGTGTTTCTGATATAGTAGATATTATATATTTGAAGTCCGATTGAAGAACAGACTGTTTATGTAATTGTTATGATTTTCAGAGTTGATTTGATGAAGATTCAATATCAGAGTTGTATTGTTATTCAGATTATAAGTTGTACTAATATTGATTATGAGTGCTGTTATTATAACTGGATGTTGAGACTGACAGGGTTAGCGAGAATGTATTGTTATACCGTCGAAACATCAGTGGGTTGATATTGATCAGATTCAGTAGTGATTTCGATTATATCGTGATATCGTCGATATGGATTAGATTGTATCTTGATTCGATATTTATCAGATTATGTTTGATTTGAGTATTGATCAGAATAGATTTTAAATTGAGTTGCATATTGAGATTGTGCATATGCGATATTGTATTTCAGATTGATATGGACATATTTGACTTCGAGACTTCGACTTCGTCAGATCGCGAAGACAAAGGTATAAATTTATGTTGATGTGGGATTGCACAACTCGAGTCCGATTGACTTGAGTTTTCCAAAATCACATACTTTACTTTATTGCATCGATATTTGCAATTGTATGAGATTGATATCTTTGATTTATTGATTTATGTATTGAGTCATTAAGCGGATACGCCTAATTGTGAATGAGTAATCTTGTGATAGTAATGCCGGATAGTGATGGAATCGTCACTGGCACATTGCACATTGTCACAGGATAGGATACTGGTGAAAATGCCAAAGTCTGTGACGGTTAGGTCAAGACACCGGACGTTTGGCTATATCGGAGTGGATAGAATTGGAGTTTCTTCTATTACTGGTGTTCGATATGGAAAGAGCCAAAGTTCATGAATAAGAACATACTACCACCCCGATCGGGAGTATAGGTGGGTGTATGTTCTTATTCTGATCGGGATCCCTAGATTAGGACTGAGTCGAGTCTCAGTCTGAGAATCACGGAGAGTGATTCATTACTTGATATGGAATTATATTCCTGATGATAGTATATGTTTAGAATATAATTTATTCTTGATATTGATTCATGTTTAGAATTATAATACATGTGATGAATATTTGATTCATGTTCTGATTTTGATACATGTTATGAATGTTTAATTCATGCTTTTATATTGTTTATATGAAATGCATGTATACATGGTTTATACTGGGAATATAATTCTCACCGGAGTTATCCGACTGTTGTCTTGTTTGTATGTGTGCATGACAACAGGTGGGACAGGATCAGGGTCAAGACAAGAAGAGAGAGAGATCATGATTAGAGTGGAGACTACGGACTCGGATTAAAGATAGGGTTGAACACTTGATAATTAGTTGTTAAACCTTAGTTTTTATTGAATGTAAATTGTACATGACTTGTACTTTATTTATACAAATCTGTATATTAGTTAGATTCCATTACGTTCCGCAATTAAAGAATTTTTTTTTATGACCCAAATTACTTGAATTAATAAATTGATCCTAATGATGATTAAGAATTGAATTAGCGTCCAGGTCCCCACAACAGGTGGTATCAGAGCAGTAGGTTCCAGAACTGTAGGTTACCTTAGACTAAGGTAGAGGCTAGTGAGCGGGGTAGAATGAATTTTCTTTCCTTGCGTGTGATTGCTTGCATGTGATTTATTATAATGTTGAATTACATTGTGTGTGCTAGCATGATATTATGTGTTATTGTTTTTAAATACATGTTACCTGAATATCTGAGTTGATTTGGTAATATGTCTGATTTAAAAATGAATCAGAACCAATTCTTGATCAGAGGTAAGCTGATCAGAAAGGGACTGAGATTGATTTATCTCATGTGATTGCTAACTCTGGTGATTATCAGATATACCTACTCGAAGAATTCCAGAAAGAGGTAGTACTTCGATTGATCAGATAGATGTGTCAGAAACTCCGATGGAAATACAGTTGAAACAGTTTCAGTCATTTCAACCGCCGATTCGGAGAGGTACTGAGACATCTGATGATTGGGAGAATTGGTTAGATGATATAGAGATATTGTTTGATTCACTTGAGTATCCAGACGAACGGAGAATTAAACTAGTGCCCAACCAGTTACACGACGTCGCAAGGAGTTGGTGGATTACAATCAAAAGAGTATTAAAACAGCGTGGTACGGTAATTACGTGGGAAATCTTTAGAGCGGAATTCTATCGAAGATTTTTCTCAGTTTCGTACCGAGAGGACAAGAAAGCAGAGTTTAAAAATTTGAAACAGGGCCAACTGAATATTGAAGAATATGTTGCTAAATTCTTTACTTTATTACATTTTACTCCTATTATAGCTGGGAATGATGAAGCTGTAACGGATCAGTTCATCAACGGATTGAATGTTGAGATCTTCTTTGGTATAGGTAGAGCGACCCCAGCATTTTGGTGACGCTTTGAATAAAGCAAAGAGAGCTGAGGTAAGTTTTAGTCGACAACGAGAGAGGTTGGATGTGATCCGACCCCAGACACAGCAGTCCCCTCTCAGATTTGATAGTGGCAGTACAAGTGGGAAGCCAGATTTGTTGAAAGCTCGAAAGAAACAGTTTAAGAAATTAGGGAGCGGACCGAGCGGTTCATCTAGCTCCAGTGGTTCTAGCCCGAGTTATACTGGAGTTTATTGCAGGACTTGCGGAGGAAGACATCCCACTGAGCAATGCCAAGGAGTATTTGGTAGTTGCCGTATCTGCCGATAGTTAGGACATTTTGCGAGAGTATGTCCACGGAGAGGTTCCCGAAGATTCCAGGGAGCAGAGGCGTCTGGTGGTAGTGACCGAGGAACAGATCCAGGATGCACTTGATGATGTAGTGACAGATATCTGTTCTTTTATGATTTTGTCCCATATGTATTGGGAGATTCTCGTACATCTTATACATGATTCTGTATGAATTGCATTGACATATGCTTTATTCTATTGGGTCTGTATATACTGTAGTATTGATTTCTTTATCTTTTGGGAGAAAGATTGATACCAGTGAATTCTGTAAATATCGTATACTGCAGTGAAGCGAGAATGAGATTGAGTTAGATTATGTTGTACTTGTATTGTCTGATTCTGGCAGCATTATTGATATGAATATATTGAACAAGTACAGAGCTATTGTAGATTCTTACCAAGAGATGGTAAGATTCGGACTTGAAATGGCCGAAGAATGAATAATGTACGGTAAGGATTTTCGATTTTGAATTCCTTTAATTTCTTTATTAATTAGGATTCGATGAGTATCGAAAGGAATGGAGTTATTCCTTATGCATTCAGTTGATTACTGAAAATGAATATACCATAAGCTGATTTGTCAGTAGCAGGAGAAATGCTAAAGTCTTTCTAGATGAAATTCCGGATTTGCCTTATATCAGGGAGAGTGATTTCCGCCTTGATTTGATACCAGGTACTGGTTTTATTTTAGAAGTCCGTACAGAATGATACTGATTGATTTGAAAGAATTGAAATATCAGTTAAAGGATTTACTGACCGAAAGTTACATCTGATTGTGTGTTTCTCTGTAAAATACTTCAGTTCTGATTATGGGTTGATGAATCCAGTATTCAGAGGTATTCTGATGATTTTATGCCGTTTATCTATGATATTTTGTGCGTGGCATATGACTGACTAAATCGAATATCTTGTATTGAAGGATCTGAGAAATGAAATTGTTGTATATAGAAATTGTTCAGATATGAATCTTGATTGAAACAGATTGTATTCCGAGTATGTGATATTCGAATATGGTATACCGATTGATATTAGCACAGCTGAGGCAGTGATCAGTGGCTGAGAATGATACCGATGTCAGAAACTTCTTTATTTTCTTGCCTGAGTTTAACAGATTATTGTATATGTGACTGTTGTGAAATTGCTTGAGAATTGTTATTGTTCTAAAACAGTATTAAAGACAGATTATATTGTTTGTGGGACATTACATCCGAAAATGATATAGCAGTTGATTTAAACAACGTCGAGGATGTGATACAGATTATTGGGAACCGTTGAGAGTATATACAGTTCAAGCCGAATCAGAGCTAAACTCGCGAATTAAAGCAGTCCAGAAGTTTAATAAGAATGTTCAGAACGCGGTTTCGATAATCAGAACAGGGTTTCGATCAGAATATCAGGTAGGTAATTGTGATGACCTGATATTAATTACTCAATTATTTGGCAAGAATTGATATTAATTATTTTAAAGTGCGAAATTAAAATAATTAAGCTAAATAAATTTAATCGTGTGTTAAAAATGTGTATTAGAAAATATCGGAAGTATAAACGATATTAAAATACATGTCGGAATTAAATAGCACACGGGAGTTGAAATAAATTGGACCGGGTCACAGTCTAGCATTTTGAGCAAACATTTAATAATTGCAAATGCATGTTAATATATTTGTGGGGTGTATATTTTTATGGGTTATTTTATAAGGAAACCCATTTCCCCTGCACCATTCCCATAAGTCTTCTCCTCAACCCTACCTCACGCCTCACCCTCTTCTCCAGCTACCTTCTTCGTGTCTTGTGGTTCAACCACCATAGCTGACAGTAATTTATCCAGCAACCATCAGCTGAAGCTCATGCACCTTGTTCCTTGTTTGAATCGAAGAAGACACGTGCTCTTCCATTGTGCAGCGAGCTGCGTGTTGCTGCTGCAACATTTTTCCAGCCCCTTGCTTGCCTTCTTATTTGTTCCTTGGAGGATTGTAGAGGCTAATTCTTGCTTCATTTCAGTTTATAGGAAGCTTTGGAAGGTAATCCCTAAGCCTAGAGTTGCAAATTTGTTCATGGGTTGAATTCATTCTTAGCTACTGTGATATTTCGAGATTTTGGTGTCTAGTTTTTTTGGATATTTGGGTATGTTTCACGAAGAATATCGACTTGTGGTTCAAATAAAACTTGTAGAACGTTGTGTTAGCTTTCTACAGCCACTGGAAAATTGAATTACAATAAGAAACGGATTTGATATGATTTTTCTACCATAATGTGTCAAAAATCGAACTCTGTACTGATGCGTGCAGAAGACATTCTGTAATTCAAGTTTGTGACCTGTTTTCACTCGGATTCTGTAATGCCCTAGATGGTCATATTTAAAATGCAAAGATGAAATGTTGCTTGAAGGGAGACCGTCCCCGCGCCTAGAGAAGCACCGCACCCGCGGTGCATGGACAGAAAGATGGCCATTTTACCGTAGGGTCACCGCACCCGCGGTCCAGAGAGAGTGCACCCGCGGTCGTCGAATTTCAGAAAATGAAAGGCATGCCGTGGGCACAGCGCACCCGCGGTGAAGAGTGACCGCACCCGCGGTGCTGCATGCGAGAAATCCACCTTTGTTCCTTGTTGTGACACATGGCATATATATATAGATATTGGACTGATTTAGTCTTTCTCATTTCACAATTCAAAACCGAGAGCATCGTCAAAAATTCCTCAAGTTCTCCCAAAGTTATAATTGTGATGGTGTGAGATTTATACATTAAAACTTGAATCTAAATATAGATTTGGATTCCTCTCTTTGAAGGCTACAAGGGAATGTACATATAACATCCTTTCAGCATGTTTTGAAGTTGAGTTGTATGAGGAAATCAGATATGAGTTACATTATATGTTCTTATGATTATGGTGAGTATGGAAATACAATCGGATCGATTTTCGGATACCGTTTGAGATGGTGTCGATTTTCCAGAATGTATATTGAGTTAAGATAGTGAAGAGTTTAGTATAATACATTATATTTTAATGAGGAGTATGAGTTGATTGTGATTGATTATGATGTTATTGAGTGATCGGTATCGCAGGATTATGCCGTTGTACCGTCGATTTGTATTGAGATTGATTTTCAATTCATATATGTGTTGAATTGAGTAGAAGTTTGATAGAATACACATTGATTATGCCATTTCAGATTTGTATTGGTAAATTTGGGAACAAGACTTCGACTACGACGACGATTATACTACGACGAAAGGTATAATGCATGTCTTGTTTGGGGAAGACACAACTCAAATAAGATTCAATTTGAGTTTCCCAACAAAATCACATACTAGATTAGTTGCTTGTCTTTTGATATGATTATGATTTGTTTATAGATTATATTCAAATCTTTTGATATGATTATGCATTTTATAGATTTATATTCATGCATTTGAGATAGGAGAGTCATTGGCAGATTTGCCAAACTTCTAGACATTCGGTGTATCGACGCATAGGAGCAGATATCCTCCGATTGTAGACATTCGATACAGACATGACCGAAGTCTAGGAATAAAACGTACAGTTACCCCGATTGGGAGGGTAGGTGACAGACAATGACATCTTATTCACACCGGGATCCCTAGAGTTAGAGTTGAGTCGAGTCAAGACATGATTTGATTTGAATTGTATGCTTATATAGATTGGTTTCATAGACTATGGAACCTATTGTTATTGTTTCCATTCATGATTATGATTATGTATCAGCATGCATACATGTTTTATACTGGGATTTGTTCTCACCGGAGTTTCTGGCTGTTGTTATGTCTGTATGTGTGCATAACAACAGGTGGGGCAGGATCAGGGTCGCGACAGAGATGAGAGATGGACATAGTGTGGTGATCACAGGCGTAGCAGAGGAACTAGTAGTTGTACTTTTGACATGTACTGTACTTAAATACTGGTTTGTAGAATATGAATAAAACGAGGCATGTATATTATGTTTGTTGTAATGAAATGAATATAGAATTATATTGTGCTTGAGTTGTAAACATTTGATTTAATATTAAAAGCAAAATTTTGACCCGTATTTTTGAACAAGGATCCGATTAATCCCGAGAAGAATTGAGTTAGAGCCCGGGTCCCCACATATTCTGGACTTGTGATCTAAATGAAAGTTGTAGAGCTATGTCTTGTCTTCGAAACCATAATTGACCCGTTAAATTCCATTAAGAATTGAGGGAGTTATGCTCATTTTACCGAAACTGCTCAGTCTGGGAATTCAGTCCGCGAGTTGGTGAGTAACAGCATGTTCTTGCTTAATTCTGGAATTATCTACTAAGATTTTGGGAATGATTTCTTCTAAGAAAACTTAAATATTTGAGTTTTCTTTCATTTAAAATTGGCGGATTTTAAATTGGGTCAATAATGAATTAGATATGAATTTTATGCTACAAGGTGTCGAACCAGAATCTGTACAGATTTATTGTTTTCAAAGTTTCTTGTTTTTGGTGTTTATCAGCATCTAGATGACCGATTTTTGTGTCGGTATCTTCTGATGAAATGTGGGATTTTGAGTTAGGATTTCAGCCATATATGATATCTTCTGATGAAATGTGGGATTTTGAGTTAGGATTTCAGCCATGTATGATAAGTGTAATTCGGTTAGGTTTTGATTGAGTTCTGACCTTAAAATCGATCCTAGGTACAAGCTGGAATTTGTAAATTGTAATTGGATAAGAGTTGAGTATTTAATTGATGAAAATAAATTAATTGCCACAGGTTTTGATAACCAGGAAGCGCCGAGGTCTTCGTAATTATTGTGGTAATTTAATTTGAAGGTTAAGGTACGGATTGATCGATTTCTTACAGCGTCTATGTCGACGTGTAATTTAATTGATGTGAGTTAATTGATTTTATGTGAATTATGTGATTATGTGCTCTTTGTGGAATTTGGATGCAAATTTAAGATTATTCCTCGTTTTCTTAAAATAAAACATGATTTTCAAATATATTGGAATAATCTATGGATTGATATACATTGTTGAGCACACAATCATATTGAGCCCTTCAGTTATTGATACCCGTTGATATTCGATTGAGATCTGTATATGATATTATATTGTGTCTTGTGGATTTTGGGCACCTTGACTCGGTCCGGCTTAGGTAGTTGCTGGCATCAAGTGTGAAGCCATATCCCCAGACACTGTCCGCTGAGTCGTGGACATGTCCACTGAGTCGTGGACCAGCTCGAGCATATATTATGATTGTTGATATCGATCCTTTGACTCCTGATATCCAGACATCTTGCACCCGTACATGCATTGCATTGATTTCATTACATGTCATTTATATATGCTGTAATTTATTTGATCTTCGTACTGGGGTTTGACCCCTGTCCTTTGGGACTGCTGTGGTTTGTTCTGTGTTTCCATAGCAGGTCATGCAGGTGGTTTGTCTTCGGCTGCTCAGGATGAAGCACCGAGGGGCGCTAGAGCTCTTTGAGTTTTGAGCTCAAGCCTTTATTGTTTTTCTCTGTGAGTTCAGTCATCGAGTCCCTAGATATTATATTTATGTATTATGGAGTCTATGTATTACCGGGGTATGCCCCGAGTAGTTGTATATTGTGTTTGTGGAGGATCGTTGTTGTGATTGTGCCAGGTTGGCATTGTTTCGTATTGGATGTTTGTTGAGAGTTTTGATTTAGTCGTTTTGGTTATTTTATATTTTTTCGGTATGTCCTATTTACAGGTTGGTCATGCCGAAATTTCTATTGGGCCAAAAAGCAAAATTTTAACTCGTTTTCGCTGTTTATACTAATTAATCCTGATTGTGTGTTAATAAAATATTAATTAGGAACAAGGCCCTCACAGTTTGGTATCAGAGCATAGACTGGGATACGCTCATATAGAGTTAGTGCACTCGAGTCTAGGGACAAATAAATTGTGCGCATGTGATTGATTATTTGGAATTCCTTGCTTTTGCCTGGTTTGAATTGCATGTTAGTATTTTAGAGATGAACATGTTTTGGCATTAGTAGGTAATGGATTCTTGAGCATTTTGGCATTTCCTTTTCGGTGCTTTGAATTATTTTGAAGTTAATGAATATTTTGGGAATTAACTTTGGTTTTGTAGAATGGCACCGAGAGGTAGGAAAGGTAAAGAAGTGGTTCAAGAGTCTGGTGCTCAGAATATGGATGGTATTGATGTGAATGCTCGAGGTAGACGTGGTCGACCTACTGGTGAAGTAGTACAGAATGTTAATGTGGAAGTTGAACAGATCACCCGTAGAGTGAATGATATGGAATTGGTGGTATCGAGATTTCAGAATCTGAATCCTCCTATCTTTGATGGCTCCAGAGGTAATGAAAAAGCTGAAAGTTGGTTAAGGGCCATGAATAATTTGTTTGATTTGGTGGAATATGATTCCAACCGAAGAGTAAAATTAGTAGTTCTTCAGCTGAGGGACAATGCTGAACGTTGGTGGGAGGCTACTGCCAGGGCTTTGCGTGATGCTGGCACAGTTATTACTTGGGATGTTTTCAGTACTCAATTCAGACAAGAGTATTCTCCGCCTTCTTATTATGCTGCCAAATCATCTGCATTTCATAAATTGGTTCAGGGTAATTTACCAGTTGCGGAATATGCTCGACAATTATCATCTTTATTGATTTACGTGCCGCATATCGCCGGTAATGATGGGGCAAAAATGGAGAAATTTCTGGAAGGATTGGGTTCTCATTTATATTCCTTGGTTCTGGCTAGTAATCCGGTTAGCTATGCCGATGCAGTCAACAAGGCAATAAGATTAGAAGCAGGATTTCAAAGAGATAATCAGCAGCAGACTTTACAGATACCCAGTGGAGGTATGCAATTACCAATGGGTACATCATCTTATGTACCTCAGCAGCCTTTCCAGCAGCAGCAGTTCTTCCAACACCGAAAACCTCAACGGTTTAAGCCCAGAGGAAAGAACTTCAAGAAGAAAGGTCAATCGAGTTCATCTAGCTCAAGTGGATCTAAAAGTGTATCGGGGACGCTTTTTCAGGGAATCAGTATTCAGTGGTGTATTGTGAGCGTTGTGGAGGTAGACATCATACATCTCAGTGTGGTGGTGTACATGGGACATGTCGTAATTGCGGTCAGAAAGGACACTTTGCTAGATCTTGTCCAAACCGTACTCAAGGGCAGATGAGACCACAATAGTTTCCTCAGAACCGAGGTGGTTTTTCGGGTGGTTCGTCTCAGAGACCCTTTACTCCTGCGCAGTCTTTTCAGCAGTCCAATTATCCACAGGTTCGGGGTAATGCACCTCAATCATTCCCAGGTCCACAACAGGCTAGAGTGTATGCTTTGACAGAGGATCAAGCCAGAGAGGCTCCAGGTGGTGTAATCGCAGGTACTTGTTTAATTAATGGTTACACTGCACGAGTTTTATTTGATACAGGAGCATCTCACTCTTTCCTCGCATCCAATTTTGTTGATGAATATGACTTTGTGACTACATCATTGCATGATTTTGCATCTGTGTCCACTCCAGCCGGTAAAGTGATTTTATCAGGGCAGATTGTGTTGACCTGTGTATTTCATTTCGGTGACAGTATTATGATTTCTAATTTGATTGTGTTAACCGATGTATGACTTTGATTGTATCAATGGTATGGATACCTTGAAAAATTATCGAGCTACTGTAGACTGTTTTCATGGTGTAGTACGTTTTCGACCTCATTTTGGTGACAAATGGAATTTTTATGGTCGAGGATCGTAAGCTAAAATACCTTTAGTTTCAGCGATGGAAATGTTTAAGCTATTATCCTTAGGAAATGAGGGATATATGATTTATGCTGCGGATGCTTTAAAGGAAGAGCCGAGATTGTCTGATATACCGGTGGTGAAAGAATTTTCTGATGTCTTTCTGGAGGAGATACCATGTTTTCCACCGCAGAGAGAGCTTGATTTTAACATTGAATTGATGCCAGGAACTGCTCCAATTTCAAAAGCTCCGTATAGAATGGCACCTGCAGAACTTAAAGAGTTGAAAGAGCAATTGCAGGATTTACTGGAAAAAGGATACATACGACCTAGTATGTCACCTTGGGGAGCCCCTGTTTTGTTTGTTAAAAAGAAAGATGGTTCCATGAGAATGTGCATTGATTATAGGCAATTGAATCGGGTCACCGTCAAGAATAAATACCCTTTGCCTAGAATCGATGATTTGTTTGATCAATTACAGGGAACTTCAGTATATTCGAAAATTGATCTTCGATCAGGATACCATCAACTTCGAGTTAGAGAAGAAGATGTTCCTAAGACAGCTTTTAGAACCAGATACGGGCATTATTAATTTTTGGTTATGCCATTTGGGTTGACTAATGCACCAGCAGTATTTATGGATTTAATGAACCGAGTGTTCAGGAATTTTCTGGACAAGTTTGTTATTGTTTTTATTGATGATATACTGGTGTATTCGAAGTCAAGAAAGGAACATAGAGAGCATTTGAGATTAGTTCTTCAAACACTTCGTGATGCTCAGTTGTATGCTAAATTGTCAAAGTGTGAATTTTGGTTGGATCAAATCATATTTTTGGGTCATGTGATATCAGCCAAAGGAATATCCGTCGATCCAAGTAAAATTGAAGCGGTCTTGAATTGGACTAGACCAACCAATGTACCAGAGGTTGGAAGTTTTATGGGATTGGCCGGGTATTACAGACGATTTCATTGAAGGGTTTTCTCAGATTTCCCGACCTATCACGCAACTGACCAAGAAGGATGCAAGATTTATTTGGTCAGAAGAGTGTGAGCAGAGTTTTCTGAAACTGAAAGAGAAATTGACGACAGCACCAGTGTTGGCGTTGCCGTCTGGATCAGGTGGATTTGTGGTTTGTACAGATGCATCAGCTAAAGGATTGGGATGTGTATTGATGCAACATGGAAAGGTTATTGCCTATGCTTCGAGGCAACTAAAGATACATGAATCCCGATATCCAGTTCATGATCTTGAACTTGCAGCCATTGTTTTTGCCTTGAAAATTTGGCGACACTATCTATATGGTGAACAGTTTATTATTTACTCAGATCATAAGAGTTTTGAAATATCTGTTTACTCAGTCAGAGCTGAATATGAGGCAGAGACGTTGGTTAGATCTATTGAAGGATTTTGACTGTGAAATACAGTATCAACCAGGGAAGATGAATCAGGTTGCAGATGCATTAAGCCGGAAGTATCAGGATGGCATGTTAGCATCCATTCATATTTGGCAGAATCATGATGAATTGTGTACTTCTGGATGGAATTTTCAGCCACAAGATAATTATTTTATTTTTTCTGCATTGCAGTTTTAGCCACAGATTATTGCTGAAATTAAAAAGGCTCAAAAGACAGATCCAAAAGTTCAGAAATCAAAAGAGTTGGTTTTGTCTGGTAATCCAGATAAGTATAATGTCTCATCAGATGGTTGTTTGCGAATGAATAACAGATTAGTGGTACCAAATGTTGCAGAATTGAGAGAAGCATTGCTTCAAGAGGCGCATTGTAGTCGTCATAGTGTTCATCCTGGTAATCGTAGGATGTACCAGATATTGAGACCTTATTTCTGGTGGGATGCGATGAAGAAAGACATTTCTGAATTTGTAGCAAGATGTTTGACATGCCAACAGGTGAAAGCTGAGAGAATGAAACCTGGAGGTATGTTACAGAGTTTAGAAATACCGCAATGGAAATGGGAACATATTGCAATGGACTTTGTAACTCACTTACCCAGGTCTATCAGAGGTTGTGATGCTATCTGGGTTATAGTTGATAGATTGTCCAATTCAGCACATTTTATTCCATATGATCGTACCTATCCTTACAAGAAAATGGCAAGGTTATATTTGGATAATGTGGTTCGGTTGCATGGAGTTCCAGTGTCTATTGTGTCTGATAGAGATCCAAGATTTGCATCTAAGTTTTGGAGCAGTCTTCAGAATGCTTTGAAAACTAAGTTGGCTATGAGCACAGCTTATCATCCCCAAACTGATGGTCAGACAGAAAGAACCATTCAGACTTTGGAATATATGCTTCGGTCAGTAGTTATGGATTTCGGAGGTAATTGGCAAGAAGAATCTCTATCATTGGTAGAATTCTCATACAACAACAGTTTCCAAACGACTATTGGAATGACACCATTTGAAGCTTTGTATGGTAGAAGGTGTCGATCGCCGATATGTTGGAATGAGATTGGAGAAAAACCATTGGCACAACCTGAATTTGATGAAGAGATGAGTGAAAAGATTGATTTGATCAGAAAAAGAATGAAAGCATCTCAGGATCGTCAAGCTAGCTATGCAATTAAAAGGCGTAGACCTTTGGAATTTCAAGTCGGTGATCAAGTTTTTCTAAAGGTGTCACCATTTCGCGGCACAACGAGATTTGGGAAAAAGGGAAAGTTAGCTCCACGTTATATTGGACCATATACTATCGTTGAGAGGATCGGTTTGTTGGCTTATAGATTGAACTTGCCGCAGAGTTTGTCTGCTATACATGATGTGTTTCATGTATCTATGCTGCGGAAGTATGAGCCAGATCCATCTCATGTTCTGAGACACGAGAATGTGGAGTTAGATAGTTCTCTTAGCTATGTTGAGTATCCTTTGCAAATTTTTGATCGCAAAGAAAAGCAGCTTCGTAATAAGACGATTCCTCTAGTCATGGTGCAGTGGAGTAAACATGGGACAGAAGAGGCAACATGGGAGCTCGAGGCTAGAATGCGTCAAGAATGGCCTCATTTGTTTGAGAATGTGACAAATTACTCCATGTACTCTGAGTTTCCTATGTACTAGCAGTAATGTAAATTTGAATTCCTTTTATCTTATTTGTATTGAATGTTCTGATTTCGAGGGCGAAATCTTTGTTAGCAGTAATGTAAATTTGAATTCCTTTTATCTTATTTGTATTGAATGTTCTGATTTCGAGGGCGAAATCTTTGTTAGAGGGGGAGAATGTGATGACCTGATATTAATTACTCAATTATTTGGCAAGAATTGATTTTTATTATTTTAAAGTGCGAAATTAAAATAATTAAGCTAAATAAATTTAATCGTGTGTTAAAAATGTGTATTAGAAAATATCGGAAGTATAAACGATATTAAAATACATGTCGGAATTAAATAGCACACGGGAGTTGAAATAAATTGGACCGGGTCACAGTCTAGCATTTTGAGCAAACATTTAATAATTGCAAATGCGTATTTATATATTTTTGGGGTGTATATTTTTATGGGTTATTTTATAAGGAAACCCATTTCCCCTTCACCATTCCCGTAAGTCTTCTCCTCAACCCTACCTCACGCCTCACCCTCTTCACTAGCTACCTTCTTCTTGTCTTGTGGTTCAACCACCATAGCTGACAGTAATTTATCCAGCAACCATCAGCTGAAGCTCGTGCACCTTGTTCCTTGTTTGAATCGAAGAAGAGACGAGCTCTTCCATTGTGCAGCGAGCTGCGTGTTGCTACTGCAACATTTTTCCAGCCCCTTGCTTGCCTTCTTATTTGTTCTTTGGAGGATTGTAGAGGCTAATTCTTGCTTCATTTCAGTTTATAGGAAGCTTTGGAAGGTAATCCCTAAGCCTAGAGTTGCAAATTTTTTCATGGGTTTCATTCTTAGCTACTGTGATATTTTGAGATTTTGGTGTCTAGTTTTTTTGGATATTTGGGTATGTTACACGAAGAATATCGACTTGTGGTTCAAATAAAACTTGTAGAACGTTGTGTTAGCTTCCTAAAGCAACTGGCAAATCGTAATTACAATAAGAAACTGATTTGATATGATTTTTCTACCATAATGTGTCAAAAACCGAACTCTGTACTGATGCGTGCAGAAGACATTTTGTAATTCGAGTTTGAGACCTGTTTTCACTCGGATTCCGGACTTGTGATCTAAATGAAAGTTGTAGAGCTATGTCTTGTCTTCGAAAAGATAATTGACCCGTTAAATTCCATTAAGAATTGATGGAGTTATGCTAATTTTACCGAAACTGCTCAGTCTGGGAATTCAGTCTGCGAGTTGGTGAGTAACAACATGTTCTTGCTTAATTCTGGAATTATCTACTAAGATTTTGGGAATGATTTCTTCTAAGAAAACTTAAATATTTGAGTTTTCTTTCATTTACAATTGGCGGATTTTGAATTGGGTCAATAATGAATTAGATATGAATTTTATGCTACAAGGTGTCGAACTAGAATCTGTACAGATTTATTGTTTTCAAAGTTTCTTGTTTTTGGTTTTTATCAGCATCTAGATGACCGATTTTTGTGTCGGTATATTCTGATGAATTGTGGGATTTTGAGTTTGGATTTCAGCCATATATGATAAGTGTAATTCGGTTAGGTTTTGATTGAGTTCTGACCTTAAAATCGATCCTAGGTACAAGCTGGAATTTGTAAATTGTAATTGGATAAGAGTTGAGTATTTAATTGATGAAAATAAATTAATTGCCACAGGTTTTGATAACCAGGAAGCGCCGAGGTCTTCGTAATTATTGTGGTAATTTAATTTGAAGGTTAAGGTACGGATTGATCGATTTCTTACAGCGTCTATGTCGACGTGTAATTTAATTGATGTGAGTTAATTGATTTTATGTGAATTATGTGATTATGTGCTCTTTGTGGAATTTGGATGCAAATTTAAGATTATTCCTCGTTTTCTTAAAATAAAACATGATTTTCAAATATATTGGAATAATCTATGGATTGATATACATTGTTGAGCACACAATCATATTGAGCCCTTCAGTTATTGATACCCGTTGATATTCGATTGAGATCTGTATATGATATTATATTGTGTCTTGTGGATTTTGGGCACCTTGACTCGGTCCGGCTTAGGTAGTTGCTGGCATCAAGTGTGAAGCCATATCCCCAGACACTGTCCGCTGAGTCGTGGACCAGCTCGAGCATATATTATGATTGTTGATATCGATCCTTTGACTCCTGATATCCAGACATCTTGCACCCGTACATGCATTGCATTGATTTCATTACATGTCATTTATATATGCTGTAATTTATTTGATCTTCGTACTGGGGTTTGACCCCTATCCTTTGGGACTGCTGTGGTTTGTTCTGTGTTTCCATAGCAGGTCATGCAGGTGGTTTGTCTTCGGCTGCTCAGGATGAAGCACCGAGGGGCGCTAGAGCTCTTTGAGTTTTGAGCTCAAGCCTTTATTGTTTTTCTCTGTGAGTTCAGTCATCGAGTCCCTAGATATTATATTTATGTATTATGGAGTCTATGTATTACCAGGGTATGCCCCGAGTAGTTGTATATTGTGTTTGTGGAGGATCGTTGTTGTGATTGTACCTGGTTGGCATTGTTTCGTATTGGATGTTTGTTGAGAATTTTGATTTAGTCGTTTTGGTTATTTTATATTTTTCCGGTATGTCCTATTTACGGGGAGGTCATGCCGAAATTTCTATTGGGCCAAAAAGCAAAATCTTAACTCGTTTTCGCTGTTTACACTAATTAATCCTGATTGTGTGTTAATAAAATATTAATCAGGAACAAGGCCCTCACAGTTTGGTATCAGAGCATAGACTGGGATACGCTCATATAGAGTTAGTCTCGAGTCTAGGCACAAATAAATTGTGCGCATGTGATTGATTATTTGGAATTACTTGCTTTTGCCTGGTTTGAATTGCATGTTAGTATTTTAGAGATGAACATGTTTTGGCATTAGTAGGTAATGGATTCTTGAGCATTTTGGCATTTCCTTTTCGGTGCTTTGAATTATTTTGAAGTTAATGAATATTTTGGGAATTAACTTTGGTTTTGTAGAATGGCACCGAGAGGTAGGAAAGGTAAAGAAGTGGTTCAAGAGTCTGGTGCTTAGAATATGGATGGTATTGATGTGAATGCTCGAGGTAGACGTGGTCGACCTACTGGTGAAGCAGTACAGAATGTTAATGTGGAAGTTGAACAGATCACCCGTAGAGTGAATGATATGGAATTGGTGGTATCGAGATTTCAGAATCTGAATCCTCCTATCTTTGATGGCTCCGGAGGTAATGAAAAAGCTGAAAGTTGGTTAAGGGCCATGAATAATTTGTTTGATTTGGTGGAATATGATTCCAACCGAAGAGTAAAATTAGTAGTTCTTCAGCTGAGGGACAATGCTGAACGTTGGTGGGAGGCTACTGCCAGGGCTTTGCGTGCTGCTGGCACAGTTATTACTTGGGATGTTTTCAGTACTCAGTTCAGACAAGAGTATTCTCCGCCTTCTTATTATGCTGCCAAATCATCTGCATTTCATAAATTGGTTCAGGGTAATTTACCAGTTGCGGAATATGCTCGACAATTATCATCTTTATTGATTTACGTGCCGCATATCGCCGGTAATGATGGGGCAAAAATGGAGAAATTTCTGGAAGGATTGGGTTCTCATTTATATTCCTTGGTTCTGGCTAGTAATCCGGTTAGCTATGCCGATGCAGTCAACAAGGCAATAAGATTAGAAGCAGGATTTCAAAGAGATAATCAACAGCAGACTTTACAGATACCCAGTGGAGGTATGCAATTACCAATGGGTACATCATCTTATGTACCTCAGCAGCCTTTCCAGCAGCAGCAGTTCTTCCAACACCAAAAACCTCAAAGGTTAAAGCCCAGAGGAAAGAACTTCAAGAAGAAAGGTCAGTCGAGTTCATCTAGCTCAAGTGGATCTAAAAGTGTATCAGGGACGCCTTTTTCAGGGAATCAATATTCATTGGTGTATTGTGAGCGTTGTGGAGGTAGACATCATACATCTCAGTGTGGTGGTGTACATGGTACATATCATAATTGCGGTCAGAAAGGACACTTTGCTAGATCTTGTCCAAACCGTACTCAAGGGCAGATGAGACCACAACAGTTTCCTCAGAACAGAGGTGGTTTTTCGGGTGGTTCGTCTCAGAGACCCTTTACTCCTGCGCAGTCTTTTCGGCAGTCCAATTATCCACAGGTTCGGGGTAATGCACCTCAATCATTCCCAGGTCCACAACAGGCTAGAGTGTATGCTTTGACAGAGGATCAAGCCAGAGAGGCTCCAGGTGGTGTAATCGCAGGTACTTGTTTAATTAATGGTTACACTGCACGAGTTTTATTTGATACAGGAGCATCTCACTCTTTCCTCGCATCCAATTTTGTTGATGAATATGACTTTGTGACTACATCATTGCATGAGTTTGCATCTGTGTCCACTCCAGCCGGTAAAGTGATTTTATCAGGGCAGATTGTGTTGAACTGTGTATTTCATTTCGGTGACGGTATTATGATTTCTAATTTGATTGTGTTAACCGATGTATGACTTTGATTGTATCAATGGTATGGATACCTTGACAAATTATCGAGCTACTGTAGACTGTTTTCATGGTGTAGTACGTTTTCGACCTCATTTTGGTGACAAATGGAATTTTTATGGTCGAGGATCGTAAGCTAAAATACCTTTAGTTTCAGCGATGGAAATGTTTAAGCTATTATCCTTAGGAAATGAGGGATATATGATTTATGCTGCGGATGCTTTAAAGGAAGAGCCGAGATTGTCTGATATACCAGTGGTGAAAGAATTTTCTGATGTCTTTCTGGAGGAGATACCATGTTTTCCACCGCAGAGAGAGCTTGATTTTAACAATTGATGCCAGGAACTGCTCCAATTTCAAAAGCTCCGTATAGAATGGCACCTGCAGAACTTAAAGAGTTGAAAGAGCAATTGCAGGATTTACTGGAAAAAGGGTACATACGACCTAGTATGTCACCTTGGGGAGCCCCTGTTTTGTTTGTTAAAAAGAAAGATGGTTCCATGAGAATGTGCATTGATTATAGGCAATTGAATCAGGTCACCGTCAAGAATAAATACCCTTTGCCTAGAATCGATGATTTGTTTGATCAATTACAGGGAACTTCAGTATATTCGAAAATTGATCTTCGATCAGGATACCATCAACTTCGAGTTAGAGAAGAAGATGTTCCTAAGACAGATTTTAGAACCAGATACGGGCATTATGAATTTTTGGTTATGCCATTTGAGTTGACTAATGCACCAGCAGTATTTATGGATTTAATGAACCGAGTGTTCAGGAATTTTCTGGGCAAGTTTGTTATTGTTTTTATTGATGATATACTGGTGTATTCGAAGTCAAGAAAGGAACATAGAGAGCATTTGAGATTAGTTCTTCAAACACTTCGTGATGCTCATTTGTATGTTAAATTGTCAAAGTGTGAATTCTGGTTGGATCAAATCATATTTTTGGGTCATGTGATATCAGCCAAAGGAATATCCGTCGATCCAAGTAAAATTGAAGCGGTCTTGAATTGGACTAGACCAACCAATGTACCAGAGGTTCGAAGTTTTTTGGGATTGGCCGGGTATTACAGACGATTCATTGAAGGGTTTTCTCATATTTCCCGACCTATCACGCAACTGACCAAGAAGGATGCAAGATTTATTTGGTCAGAAGAGTGTGAGCAGAGTTTTCTGAAACTGAAAGACAAATTGACGACAGCACCAGTGTTGGCGTTGCCGTTTGGATCAGGTGGATTTGTGGTTTGTACAGATGCATCAGCTAAAGGATTGGGATGTGTATTGATGCAACATGGAAAGGTTATTGCCTATGCTTCGAGGCAACTAAAGATACATGAATCCCGATATCCAGTTCATGATCTTGAACTTGCAGCCATTGTTTTTGCCTTGAAAATTTGGCGACACTATCTATATGGTGAACAGTTTATTATTTACTCAGATCATAAGAGTTTGAAATATCTGTTTACTCAATCAGATCTGAATATGAGGCAGAGACGTTGGTTAGATCTATTGAAGGATTTTGAATGTGAAATACAGTATCAACCAGGGAAGATGAATCAGGTTGCAGATGCATTAAGCCGGAAGTATCAGGATGGCATGTTAGCATCCATTCATATTTGGCAGAATCATGATGAATTGTGTACTTCTAGATGGAATTTTCAGCCACAAGATAATTATTTTATTTTTTCTGCATTGCAGTTTGAGCCACAGATTATTGCTGAAATTAAAAAGGCTCAAAAGACAGATCCAAAAGTTCAGAAATCAAAAGAGTTGGTTTTGTCTGGTAATCCAGATAAGTATAATGTCTCATCAGATGGTTGTTTGCGAATGAATAACAGATTAGTGGTACAAAATGTTGCAGAATTGAGAGAAGCATTGCTTCAAGAGGCGCATTGTAGTCGCCATAGTGTTCATCCTGGTAATCGTAGGATGTACCAGATATTGAGACCTTATTTTTGGTGGGATGCGATGAAGAAAGACATTTCTGAATTTGTAGCAAGATGTTTGACATGCCAACAGGTGAAAGCTGAGAGAATGAAACCTGGAGGTATGTTACAGAGTTTAGAAATACCGCAATGGAATTGGGAACATATTGCAATGGACTTTGTAACTCACTTACCCAGGTCTATCAGAGGTTGTGATGCTATCTGGGTTATAGTTGATAGATTGTCCAAGTCAGCACATTTCATTCCATATGATCGTACCTATCCTTACAAGAAAATGGCAAGGTTATATTTGGATAATGTGGTTCGGTTGCATGGAGTTCCAGTGTCTATTGTGTCTGATAGAGATCCAAGATTTGCATCTAAGTTTTGGAGCAGTCTTCAGAATGCTTTGGGAACTAAGTTGGCTATGAGCACAGCTTATGATCTCCAAAGTGATGGTCAGACAGAAAGAACCATTCAGACTTTGGAATATATGCTTCGGTCGGTAGTTATGGATTTCGGAGGTAATTGGCAAGAAGAATCTCTATCATTGGTAGAATTCTCATACAACAACAGTTTCCAAACGACTATTGGAATGGCACCATTTGAAGCTTTGTATGGTAGAAGGTGTCGATCGCCGATATGTTGGAATGAGATTGGAGAAAAACCATTGGCACAACCTGAATGTGGGGAACCGGGCTCTAACTCAATTCTTTTCGGGATTAATTGGATCTTTATTCAAAATGTGGGTCAAATTTTTGTTTTTTAACATTAATTCAAATGTAAATACTAAGCATAATATCTTTCTTTATTTCATTACAACACATATAATATACATGTCATGTTTTTACTACAAACACATCACTAGTGTTTAATACAAACCATAAACTAGAGTAGTACAAATCTAGTACAACATCACTAGTGATCTTCTGCGCCCGTAGTCACCACGCTATCTTTATCTCATCTCTGACGTGACCCAGATCCTGCCCCACCTGTTGTTATGCACACATACAAACATAACAACAGCCGGAAACTCCGGTGAGAACAAATCCCAGTATAAAACATGTATACATGCTGATACGAAATCATAAATCATGCAAGAAAGCAATAACAATGGTTCCATAGTCTATGAAACCGATCTATCTAAACATGCAATTCAAATCAAATCATGTCTTGACTCGAATCGACTCTATTCTAGGGATCCCGGTGTGAATAAGACGTCACTGTCTGTCACCTACCCTCCCAATCGGGGTAACTGTATGTCTTATTCCTAGACTTCGGTCATGTCTGTATCGAATGTCTACAATCGGAGTGAATCTAATCCGAAGCGTCGATACCACCGAACATCTAGTTTGGCAAGTCTGCCAATGACTCTCCTATCTCAAAGGCTTGAATATAAATCTATAAACAAGACATCATCATCATATCAAGAGATTTGAATATAAATCTATAAACAAATCACAATCATATAAAAAGATAAACAATAATTCTAGTATGTGATTTTGTTGGGAAACTCAAACTGAATCTCATTTGAGTGGTGTCTTCCCCAAACAAAACATGCATTATACCTTTCTTGTTGAACTTTTATCGATGTCGAGGTCTCGAAGTCGAAGTGAGGCACAATGAATCTGAAATGGTAATGTTCAATAGATACAAGATCAACATTCCATTCAATCCATACATGTACTTAACAATATTCATTCTCGGTACATTTTGGACGGCATAACGACGTATTATTTCGATACCGATCAACTCAATAACATATATATAATATCAACAATTCCCAATTCTCAATAATCTTTCACCACACTTCAAAATCTGCATAATCCCCTATACCCATTTTCTGAAAATACAAAATAATCACATACGATAATCTTTCTTCGATCCGTTTTGAAATATACGTTCAGAGACATCACAAGAATACATAATAACCATCAATATCTGATTTCTTCAACATCTTAACTTCAAAACATGTTGAAAGTTAACAATACTTACTTCCTTTTGTAGCCAATAGCAAGAGGAGTACGAATATCACCTCGGATCGAAAATCGGATAACTAAATGTGAGACAATCACAATTCTAAGCCAGGGAGAACTTGGAGCTTTTCTGAATCTCTTTCTCTCGGTTATTGCTGATGGAGATGAAGAAATATAAGTGTTACACATTATATAGCTCATGCCATGTGTCAACTTAGTGTGCATGCTGGACCTCTCGCGCATATGCGCGCCCTTAACTCGCGCATATGCGCGAGACATATTGTCTCGGCATCAATACCTCCCGCATATGCGCGCTTCATCTCGCGCATGTGCGCCAAAGTCTCTGGAGGTGTCGCGCATATGCGCGCCTTATCTCGCGCATGTGCGCCAATACTTCTGTACTTTTCGCGCATGTGCGCCGGTCTAGTGGCGCATATGCGCCGAGTTCATCTCATATCTATAATTTGCATCTACTTTCTCGTCTCTTCCGGTCCGATACAAGGCGTCTACAGTTACCTTAATTATCAACAAAACAAATCTGATTATGATAATCAAATTCTCGGGCCTTACATTTCTCCCCCTCTGATGCGATCCCGCCCACGAGATCTTTAATTTTTCCCGATCTTTGAAACAAGTAATTGATAGGTGTGAAAATCGCCTCTAGATCACGCGGTCTAGCAACAATTCATCAACGATAGAAACAATCTCGTTCAAGAGAACCTCCAAAGAACCCGTCCTTGGCAACCCTCGTGATATTCGATTGACAAACGCCACAAAAGATAAATCTTTTGATAAGTTTGATTTGATACAACGCAAAAGTTATAACGAAACTTAAGCTTGTTTTTGAGAGAATTCTCAAAAAAGTTTTTATAAACTCAATCAATAATGAACAAAAGTTGTTTTCAATCAATAAAATTCGTCTATATATTGATACCAAATCAAAAAGATATAAAATCTACTTGCCAAGATAATAAAAACTCTAAAATAGGAAAGTAGGATTCTTTCCGAAACTGACTCGCGCTCGGGCGGTAGAATATTACCGCTCGAGCGCCAAGGCTTCTGTACTACTCGCGCTCGGACAGTAAGTATGGCGCTCGGGCGTTAATATTGGACCGCTCGGGCGCCGATGCTGCTGGACTCAACTTCATCTATCACTTGAATAATGTTCTTGTGACTTCCAAACTCACTTCCATGCATCAAAAACCCTCCAGCACTTTGCACCTTGCTTGTAAGACCTTCTTCATTGCTCATAAGTTCGTGCAACGCTTCCTTGAACTTCTTCAATCGTCCCCTCGTGATTGGTCCCTCCGGCAACTCCAAAGGGTCCCATGCTTTCCTTGGCGCCTGACCATCCGTGTTCGCATCATCCTCCCCTTCTTGAAAAGGATTTGTCCTCAAATCTTTGATACCTACACAAAAACGAAGCAAGTTAGTAATAACAAGAATTGTATGACTAATATGCTTACCTTTAAACTCAAGTTTGTAGGTGCTATCGCTTGCTCACTCCATCAACACTGGACTTTCCAACATCACCATTGTCTTTCCTATAAACTCATCAACTTTTCCACATATCAAGTAACAAATGACACCAAATAATAACAACAAGATATCATTAAGTATCACAAAAATCAGATTTCTCCCCTCCTTAGACCTAGTCAACACCAAAATAATATCCACACACGTGTATGACCATAGTTCACTAGGAATAAGATATAACTGATGCCTGACATATGAATACACTCGACATGTCATTCTCCTGTATGTAATGCATATACCCCAATCACACTCAACATGTCGTTTCATGTGCAACCAACACATAAAATCATTCATTTTATCAAAGGTAAAAACACCACTATATGCATCACTAGTACGTAACTCATGCAATGAATGTAGAATGACGAATTTATTCTCCTTAAAATTGTACTCATTATGAACATAAAAATTCTTATGTTCGATGCATGATTCACAATTCCACCCAATAGACCTCCTCATATGCAACCATAGTAAAAATTCATGCATCCTATCAATGACCCTATTTACTTCATGGCTACCAATCAAACAAAGGTCATGCGCCTCAATATCAAGCAGAAACTCATGCAATAGGTGTGTGATGAAAATTTTATTCTCTTTAAACATGTATTCATCATAAACAAAGAAATAAGCATCTTCATCCCTGCACCTCTCAAAACCATAACCAAACAAATATAAATCATGCAAATAGGACACAGTAAATGAACTATCCATGCAATCATTTAACTCATCACATGAATTTAATTCTGATGCACACAAGTCATTGCCATGACAAAGCCTCATCAATTTGACAATCTTTGAACACTCAAAATAACTAACATTTGAATTTAATTCATGCATTATATCACCATCCTCAATGCTGTGACTCCCTGACAAAATCGTCATCTCATCGTTAGACCATTTGGACATCACACTTTCAACACTCACCCCAAATTCTTGAGCACAACACAGCAATGAACTAAGATAAGGACTAAAGTCATACCTCATGCTTGTTGCGTTGGCAACTATGCTTACCTCACGGTGATTGCTCTCAACGCCAAATGGATCATTCCATTGCATTTTTACACCTTCCACATTTGCTCGTCTCCTCATCACAACTTCATCATAACCCTGCAAATGAGAAATAACAATGCTCGGGATTGAACCGGCTATATCATCACAAGAATAATAAACCACTTTGTACAAAGATACTTTAAGGGGTTTATACAAAAGTAAACAACTCTCATCCTCACTCTTTTCACTCTTTTGGGCCTTAAAATTATTTTTCTTTTCTTTTTCTTTTTCTTTTTCTTTTTCTTTGGCCTCTTTTGCATTTTCTTTTTCTTTTCTTTCTATGGCCATCTTACTCTTTTGATCACTCATTTTTCGGCCATTTTAAATTCTTTTTCACTCTCACAATTAAATTGCAGTTGATCATCAGTAATTACAACTGAAATAGGTTGATCAAGAAAGGTACATGATGAATCATAACATGTGTGCAACAAATTATTACTACTTTATTCTTTCTCCTCCATAGCGCACACACATTAGAAGAAAATTCATCATCTAAGGATTCACCCTCCACAGCACAACATTCTATGCTCAAGTCAGAAATCAGTGGGGTACGAACCTCCTCAATTCTCTCAACCTCCACTTTAGGTTCAACAACAATGCTCACATCAACTCCACACTCGACTGCATTCTTAGATTCACATTCAACTCTAGACTCCAGTACATTCATCTCCTCCTTTGTACATTGGCTAATATCATGTCCAAACTCTAGACACCAAATAAATTGAATATCATAAGTACTAACATTTGAAATTTTAGATGTACCTTGATACCCATGCTTCAAAACCAACTTCGGTCTAGTTATGACCTTCTTCTCTTCACTCGACCTTCGTGCGGATGTCAAGAACTCCTTCCACGAGTCAATTCCCTGCCTAGCACTCGATTTGCACCTCCTATCATCACGATCCAAATGCGATGCTCTATCCCCACCAAATCTACTACCTCGTCTCTTCTCATTAGCTAGTCCCTCAAGCCTATCCAACCTTTCATGTAAAGGCTTAAGCTCCTTCTCCCATATTCTATCAATCCCCCTTAACATTGTTTGAAATTGAAGATCGTCAATCATTATACCTGCAAGAAAAGGTTAGTAGAAACAATAAAATAAATAAACTTCCTCACCACAAATCCTCACTAGTCACTCCAAGGAAAATTCACTCGCACTCGTATTTTTCCCTCACCACAAAACCTCACAAATCACTCCAATGAAAATTCACTCCACTCAAATATTTTTCACTCAAGTGAGAATCCTCAAGGGGGAGCTTAAGTCTCGTAGCTTCCACGTATCAAACTTATGAGATCAATCCTATGACGCTTGAAATTCGACTCACTTAGACCACACAAGAACAAGCAACTCTGGAAATTGACTAGAATGCGACTAAATGACAAGGACAAACTTAACGCTGAAATATAAGCGCTAAAATTCCAACAAACACCCGAGTCAAATATATATATATATATACTTTTTTTCTGCTTCTTTTTTTTTTCCGGGTGAACAGTACGCTACAGTAAATCCGGAGATGAACAGTTATGAATAATTTCGGCGGATGAACAGTAACTCTGCCAGATGAACAGTAATTTCGTAGACGATGAACAGTATCTCGGCGGATGAATAGTTCCGTGAACAGTAAATCTGGCAATGAACAGTAATTTCGGATATGAACAGTACTTTCGATGAACAGTAATTTCCGATATGAACAGTACTTCCGATGAACAGTAACTCCGGCGAATGAACAGTAATTCGCGATTTTTTATTTTTTTTTTGAATTCAACAAATCCGTAGAAATCGCTACACGAAAATCGGTATTGAAAATCCTACGAAGAATTGAACGGATACGCTTACTTGAATCAAAAACAAAAAGCTCTGATACCAAATGATGCGATCCCGTCCACGAGATCTTTAATTTTTCCCGATCTTTGAAACAAGTAATTGATAGGTGTGAAAATCGCCTCTAGATCACGCGGTCTAGCAACAATTCATCAACGATAGAAACAATCTCGTTCAAGAGAACCTCCAAAGAACCCGTCCTTGGCAACCCTCGTGATATTCGATTGACAAACGCCACCAAAGATAAATCTTTTGATAAGTTTGATTTGATACAACGCAAAAGTTATAACGAAACTTAAGCTTGTTTTTGAGAGAATTCTCAAAGAAATTTTTTATAAACTCAATCAATAATGAACAAAAGTTGTTTTCAATCAATAAAATTCGTCTATATATTGATACCAAATCAAAAAGATATGAAATCTACTTGCCAAGATAATAAAAACTCTAAAATAGGAAAGTAGGATTCTTCCCGAAACTGACTCGCGCTCGGACAGTAAGTATGGCGCTCGGGCGGTAATATTTGACCGCTCGGGCGCCGATGCTGCTGGACTCAACTTCATTTATCACTTGAATAATGTTCTTGTGACTTCCAAACTCACTTCCATGCATCAAAAACCCTCCAGCACTTTGCACCTTGCTTGTAAGACCTTCTTCATTGCTCATAAGTCCGTGCAACACTTCCTTGAACTTCTTCAATCGTCCCCTCGTGATTGGTCCCTCCGACAACTCCAAAGGGTCCCATGCTTTCCTTGGCGCCTGACCATCCGTGTTCGCATCACCCTCTAAGAAATGATTTCGTCCTCGAAATCGCAGACAATCAATTAAATCAAGTAGAAGAGGCAATGTAATCGAGAATGGAACGAACACTCACATCATAGAAATAACTCGGGATATCTCTGTCTCATCTCTGACTCTGTCTCCCAAGTTGCTTCTTCAGTGCCATGACGACTCCACTGGACTTTCACTAGTGGAATAATCTTCGTTCTGAGCTGTTTTTCTTTTCGATCAAGAATCTGTATCGGTTGTTCAACATAACTCAATGTCTGATCCAGCTCAGCTTCGTCACGTCGAATGACATGAGAATCATCAGGCATATACTTTCGCAACATTGATACATGAAAAACGTCATGTATTCCGTATAGAGAAGGAGGAAGAGCCAGTCGATATGCTCTATCGCCAATCTTTTCAAGAATCTCGTATGGACCGATGTATCTAGGAGACAACTTCCCGCGTTTGCCAAATCTGACAACGCCTCTGAAAGGAGAAATCTTCAAAAATACTCTGTCTCCTTGTTCAAATACTAGCGGTCTACGTCTGATATTTGCATACTTGGCTTGCCTATCCTGTGCCGTCTTCATTCGCTTCTGAATGATCTTCACCTTCTCAGTCATTTCCCGAATCATATCAGGCCCAAGTTCTGGTACTTCAGATATATCATCCCAATATAGAGGAGATCTGGACTTCTTGCCATATAACGCCTCAAACGGTGCCATCCCTATGCTCGTTTGATAGCTGTTGTTGTAAAAGAATTCACACAACGGTAGTGAATCTTGTCGACTAGTGCCAAAGTCTAGCACTACAGCTCTCAGCATATCCTCTAAAGTCTGGATAGTCCGCTCTGACTATCCGTCTATCTGGGGATGATAAGCAGTACTCAGGTGTAATGTCGTACCTAGAGCCTGCTGCAAACTGTGCCAAAAGTGTGAAGTGAATCGTGGATCACGATCTGATACGATAGACTTCGGCACACCATGTAATCTGACAACTTCTCTGACATACAACTCTGCCATCTGATCGTGTCGGTATGTCATTCTGTATGGGATAAAACAAGAAGATTTGGTCAATCTATCAATAATGACCCAAATCGCATCACAGCCCCGGGATGATCGAGGTAACTTCGTCACGAAATCCATGGAGATGTGATCCCATTTCCATTCAGGAATAGACAAACTCTGAAGTAAACCTCCGGGCTTCTTTCTTTCGGCCTTCACCTGTTGGCAATTTAAGCACTTAGACACATATTCGACAATATTTGATTTCATCTGTTTCCACCAGAACTGTGCCTTCAAGTCGTTGTACATCTTTCTGCCACCAGGGTGAATACTGAACCGACTACAGTGCGCTGCTAACAATATCAGTTGTTTCAACTCTGAAACATCTGGCACTACAATACGGTTATTCTCATACAGGACAAAATCATGTACCTGATATTCAGACTGATGTCCTGATCTGACCATCTGAATTGACTTCTGTATATCCTGATCTGTTCTTTGAGCTTCTTTGATTTTCATGATCAAATCTGGCTCAACTTGAATCGAAGCAAGTCGTAGAGGTCTACTAGCTGTATCAAATGTTAAACCAAACAAACAACAATCTTCAACTAAATTCGAAACACCTATCGTCGATAAGGATAGGGCACAAACCTTTGGACTCAAGGCATCTGCTGCTGCATTTGACTTCCCTGGATAGTACTTGATCTCACAATCAAAATCTTTCAGTAGATCAAGCCATCTACGCTGCCTCATGTTCAACTCTGACTGAGAAAACAGATACTTCAGGCTTTTATGGTCAGAGTAAATCTCAAATTTCTCACCATAAAGATAATGACGCCAAATCTTTAAGGCAAATACGATAGCCGCCAATTCAAGATCATGGATGGGGTATCGAATCTCGTGTGGCTTCAGCTGTCTAGAGGCATATGCGATCACATGACCCCCCTGCATAAGAACACATCCCAGCCCTCTGTGAGATGCATCACAATATACAACGAAATCGTCAGTACCTGAAGGAATCATCAAGACAGGTGCACTAGTCAGCCTCTTCTTCAACTCTAAGAAGCTAGACTCGCGATCCTCCGACCACACAAAGGGTGTATTCTTTTGCGTCAACTGGGTAATCGGCTTCGCAATACTGGAGAAATCTTTGATGAATCGTCTATAGTACCCTGCTAGACCCATGAAACTGCGTATCTCAGGCACCGAAGTCGGTCTCGGCCAACTGATCACAGCTTCCACTTTACTCGGATCCACGGAAATACCATCTCCAGATATGATATGACCCAAGAAGACAACCTGTCTCAGCCAAAACTCACACTTTGACAGTTTCGCATATAATCTTTCATTTCTTAGTGTTTGCAACACAATTCTCAAATGATTGGCATGCTCATTTAAATTCTTGGAATACACCAAAATATCATCAATAAAAACAATAACAAACTCATTTAAATATCTCTGAAAGACACGGTTCATCAACCCTATGAACACCGCTGGAGCATTTGTTAAACCAAAAGGCATGACAATAAATTCGTAATGTCCATACCTGGTTCGGAATGCTGTCTTTGGTATATCAATATCTCGTACTCGCAGCTGGTGATATCCAGATCTCAGATCGATCTTGGAATAGATAGATGATCCCTGCAACTGATCAAATAAGTCGTCGATACGAGGCAAAGGATATTTGTTCTTTATCGTTGCCTTGTTCAGTTGCCTGTAATCTATACACAATCTCATAGATCCGTCTTTCTTTCGCACAAATAGCACTGGTGCGCCCCAAGAAGACACACTAGGTCTGATATATCCCTTGGCTAGAAGATCTTCTAATTGTGCTTTCAATTCTTTCAATTCTATTGGAGCCATCCTATATGGAGCTCTCGAAATAGGAACGGTACCTGGAATAAGATCAATGCTGAAATCTACCTCTCGGGCTGGAGGTAACCCTGGAATCTCGTCAGGAAATACATCTGCAAACTCCCGTACTACTGGCAAATCTGCCAATGTTGGGCTCGATTTCAGTAAATCTACTGAATAAATAAGGAACCCTTCTGCTCCTTGTTGCAACAATCTACTCATAGTCAGAGCAGATACTAAGGGAATCCGAGATCTGGAACCCTTACCATAGAATTTCCACTCCTCTGTCATTTCAGGTCTGAATCTGACAATCTTGTGAAAACAGTCTACGGTGGCTCTGTACTTAGTTAACATATCAATCCCGACAATACAATCAAAATCAGATAAACCAAGTACAACACATTCTAAATCGATCTCATGCCCTTCAAACTGTAGTAAGCAATGTCTAATTGAAGTCACAGATATCAGACCACTTCCCAACGGAGAAGAAATAGACACTACAGTAGACAATGACTCGACAGGCAATGCATGTGTCAATGCAAAACGTTCTGATATGAATGTATGTGATGCACCTGTATTTATCAATACATATGCAGGATAACCGCAAAGAAAATAGTTACCTGCAATAACATCGTCTGGCGCATCCTGGGCTTGCTCCTCGGTCAGTGCAAACACCCTAGCCTGTTGTCTGGGAGGTTGGCTCACTGTCTGGCCACCTCTGGCTCTAGGTTGAGACTGTGTAGGCGTGGGCAGGAAGGAATGGACAGGCGAAGCTTGCCTTCCGGGCTGAGTCACTGATGCTGATGACCCTGTACTCTGAAATCTCTGTGCACCTCTCTGGGGACAGACTCTGGCGAAATGTCCCTGTTGCTTACATATGTTACATCTGCCCATCACCCCCTGACACTGCTCTGTGGGATGTCGGCCTCCACAAGTAGTACAATATACACCTGTCACATCTGTACTCTGGACAGGACCTCTCTGTCTTGATCCACTGGAGCTCGATGAACTGCTCCCTGCTCTCTTGAACTGCTTACCCTTAGCTTTCAAAGAATCTTTCTTCCCACTACTACTGATTCCACTATCAAATCGAGAAGGAGGTGGTGGAAACTGTGTGGCGAACGGTGGCGGTCTCTGACCCTGAACACTATAGGAAGCTCCTCGCTGTCTAATCAAGCCAGCCTCTGCTCCCTTCGCTCGATTCCAACGCCTCAGAAAAAGTGTTGGGTCGCCCCGTGTTCACTAGGGTGAAGATATCCGGATTCAAACCATTTATCTGATCGGCAACTGCCTCATCATTCCCTTCTACATGAGGTGCAAATCGAAGCAAGGACGAGAATTTGGCAACATACTCCTCTATGTTCCATTGGCCCTGTCTCAAGTTTGCAAATTCGGCCCCTTTGTCTTTTCGATAGCAGACTGGAAAGAAACGTTGATAAAATTCATCTTTAAAGACTTTCCAAGTAATATCAATACCTCGATGTTCTAAGGCTCGTTTCGCCGTTAGCCACCCACTCTTGGCCACTTCTTGCAATTGATGCCCAATCAGCTTCACCCTACGTTCATCTGTATAGGCAAGTGATTCAAATAACATCTCTATATCATCCAACCAGCTTTCGCAATCCGCTGCATTCTCAGTGCCTTTCAAAGTCGGGGGTCGGAATGACTGAAACCGCTTCAACAGAGTCTCCATCGGGGTAGCGGTTACATCCATCTGGGTACCTGACGTACTACCTTGTTCTAGCACTTGACCTGCATCTGGTTGTGGTATTTTTCTAAGCGGCATATTTGATTATCAAACAGATTAGGATACAATCTATACAATCTGTCTCAGCCCTTCCTCTGATCATATACCTCTGATCCAGAATCGATTCTGATTCAGTCTTTACAAGTATATGCTGTAAATCAACTCAGATACAATACACATATAATAGGGAAAGCATTAAATCATGCTAGCACATCAAAAGCAAGGAAGAAGACTCGATCTACCCCGCTCATTATATTCTATCTCAGTCTACAGAACCTACTGCTCTGATACCACCTGTTGTGGGGATTCGGGCTCTAACTCAATTCTTTTCGGGATTAATTGGATCTTTATTCAAAATGTGGGTCAAATTTTCGCTTTTTAACATTAATTCAAATGTAAATACTAAGCATAATATCTTTCTTTATTTCATTACAACACATATAATATACATGTCATGTTTTTACTACAAACACATCACTAGTGTTTAATACAAACCATAAACTACGAGTGGTACAAATCTAGTACAACATCACTAGTGATCTTCTGCGCCCGTAGTCACCACGCTATCTTTATCTCATCTCTGACGTGACCCAGATCCTGCCCCACCTGTTGTTATGCACACATATAGACATAACAACAGCCGGAAACCCCGGTGAGAACAAATCCCAATATAAAACATGTATACATGCTGATACGAAATCATAAATCATGCATGAAAGCAATAACAATGGCTCCATAGTCTATAAAACCGATCTATCTAAACATGCAATTCAAATCAAATCATGTCTTGACTCGAATCGACTCTATTCTAGGGATCCCGGTGTGAATAAGACGTCACTGTCTGTCACCTACCCTCCCAATCGGGGTAACTGTACGTCTTATTCCTAGACTTCGGTCATGTCTGTGTCGAATGTCTACAATCGGAGTGAATCTAATCCGAAGCGTCGATACCACCGAACATCTAGTTTGGCAAGTCTGCCAATGACTCTCCTATCTCAAAGGCTTGAATATAAATCTATAAACAAGACATCATCATATCAAGAGATTTGAATATAAATCTATAAACAAATCACAATCATATCAAAAGATAAACAATAATTCTAGTATGTGATTTTGTTGGGAAACTCAAACGGAATCTCATTTGAGTGGTGTCTTCCCCAAACAAAACATGCATTATACCTTTCTTGTTGAACTTTTATCGATGTCGAGGTCTCGAAGTCGAAGCGAGGCACAATGAATCTGAAATGGTAATGTTCAATAGATACAAGATCAACATTCCATTCAATCCATACATGTACTTAACAATATTCATTCTCGGTACATTTTGGACGGCATAACGACGTATTATTTCGATACCGATCAACTCAATAACATATATATAATATCAACAATTCCCAATTCTCAATAATCATTCACCACACTTCAAAATCTGCATAATCCCCTATACCCATTTTCTGAAAATACAAAATAATCACATACGATAATCTTTCTTCGATCCGTTTTGAAATATACGTTCAGAGACATCACAAGAATACATAATAACCATCAATATCTGATTTCTTCAACATCTTAACTTACAAACATGTAGAAAGTTAACAATACTTACTTCCTTTTGTAGCCAATAGCAAGAGGAGTACGAATATCACCTCGGATCGAAAATCGGATAACTAAATGTGAGACAATCACAATTCTAAGCTAGGGAGAATTTGGAGCTTTTTTTAATCTCTTTCTCTCGGTTATTGCTGATGGAGATGAAGAAATGAAAGTGTTACACATTATATAGCTCATGCCATGTGTCAACTTAGTGTGCATGCTGGACCTCTCGCGCATATGCGCGCCCTTAACTCGCGCATATGCGCGAGACATATTGTCTCGGCATCAATACCTCGCGCATATGCGCGCTTCATCTCGCGCATGTGCGCCAAAGTCTCTGGAGGTGTCGCGCATATGCGCGCCTTATCTCGCGCATGTGCGCCAATACTTCTGTACTTTTCGCGCATGTGCGCCGGTCTAGTGGCGCATATGCGCCGAGTTCATCTCATATCTATAATTTGCATCTACTTTCTCGTCTCTTTCGGTCCGATACAAGACGTCTACAGTTACCTTAATTATCAACAAAAAAAAATCTGATTATGATAATCAAATTCTCGGGCCTTACACTGAATTTGTTGAAGAGATGAATGAAAAGATTGATTTGATCAGAAAAAGAATGAAAGCATCTCAGGATCGTCAAGCTAGCTATGCAAATACAAGGCGTAGACCTTTGGAATTTCAAGTCGGTGATCAAGTTTTTCTAAAGGTGTCACCATTTCGCGGCACAATGAGATTTGGGAAAAAGGGAAAGTTAGCTCCACGTTATATTGGACCATATACTATCGTTGAGAGGATCGGTTTGTTGGCTTATAGATTGAACTTGCCGCAGAGTTTGTCTACTATACATAATGTGTTTCATGTATCTATGCTGCGGAAGTATGAGCCAGATCCATCTCATGTTCTGAGACACGAGAATGTGGAGTTAGATAGTTCTCTTAGCTATGTTGAGTATCCTTTGCAAATTCTTGATCGCAAAGAAAAGCAGCTTCGTAATAAGACGATTCCTCTAGTCATGGTGCAGTGGAGAAAACATGGGACAGAAGAGGCAACATGGGAGCTCGAGGCTAGAATGCGTCAAGAATGGCCTCATTTGTTTGAGAATGTGACAAATTACTCCATGTACTCTGAGTTTCCTATGTACTAGCAGTAATGTAAATTTGAATTCCTTTTATCTTATTTGTATTGAATATTCTGATTTCGAGGGCGAAATCTTTGTTAGAGGGGGAGAATGTGATGACTTGATATTAATAACTCAATTATTTGGCAAGAATTGATATTAATTATTTTAAAGTGCGAAATTAAAATAATTAAGCTAAATAAATTTAATAGTGTGTTAAAAATGTGTATTAGAAAATATCGGAAGTATAAACGATATTAAAATACATGTCGGAATTAAATAGCACATGGAGATGAAATAAATTGGACCAGGTCACAGTCTAGCATTTTGAGCAAACATTTAATAATTGCAAATGCATATTTATATATTTGTGGGTTGTATATTTTTATGGGTTATTTTATAAGGAAACCCATTTCCCCTTCACCATTCCCGTAAGTCTTCTCCTCAACCCTACCTCACGCCTCACCCTCTTCACCAGCTACCTTCTTCGTGTCTTGTGGTTCAACCACCATAGCTGACAGTAATTTATCCAGCAACCATCAGCTGAAGCTCGTGCACCTTGTTCCTTGTTTGAATCGAAGAAGAGACGAGCTCTTCCATTGTGCAGCGAGCTGCGTGTTGCTGCTGCAACATTTTTCCAGCCCTTTGCTTGCCTTCTTATTTGTTCCTTGGAGGATTGTAGAGGCTAATTCTTGCTTCATTTCAGTTTATAGGAAGCTTTGGAAGGTAATCCCTAAGCCTAGAGTTGCAAATTTGTTCATGGGTTTCATTCTTAGCTACTGCGATATTTCGAGATTTTGGTGTCTAGTTTTTTTGGATATTTGGGTATGTTACACGAAGAATATCGACTTGTGGTTCAAATAAAACTTGTAGAACGTTGTGTTAGCTTTCTACAGCCACTGGAAAATCGTAATTACAATAAGAAAGGATTTGATATGATTTTTCTACCATAATGTGTCAAAAACCGAACTCTGTACTGATGCGTGCAGAAGACATTCTGTAATTCGAGTTTGAGACATGTTTTCACTCGGATTCTGGACTTGTGATCTAAATGAAAGTTGTAGAGCTATGTCTTGTCTTCGAAACGATAATTGACCCGTTAAATTCCATTAAGAATTGACGGAGTTATGCTCATTTTACCGAATCTGCTCAGTCTGGGAATTCAGTCCGCGAGTTGGTGAGTAATAGCATGTTCTTGCTTAATTCTGGAATTATCTACTAAGATTTTGGGAATGATTTCTTCTAAGAAAACTTAAATATTTGAGTTTTCTTTCATTTACAATTGGCGGATTTTGAATTGGGTCAATAATGAATTAGATATGAATTTTATGCTACAAAGTGTCGAACCAGAATCTGTACAGATTTATTGTTTTTAAAGTTTCTTGTTTTTGGTGTTTATCAGCATCTAGATGACCGATTTTTGTGTCGGTATCTTCTGATGAAATGTGGGATTTTAGTTAGGATTTCAGCCATATATGATAAGTGTAATTCAGTTAGGTTTTGATTGAGTTATGACCTTAAAATCGATCCTAGGTACAAGCTGGAATTTGTAAATTGTAATTGGATAAGAGTTGAGTATTTAATTGATGAAAATAAATTAATTGCCACAGGTTTTGATAACCAGGAAGCGCCGAGGTCTTCGTAATTATTGTGGTAATTAATTTGAAGGTTAAGGTACGGATTGATCGATTTCTTACAGCGTCTATGTCGACGTGTAATTTAATTGATGTGAGTTAATTGATTTTATGTGAATTATGTGATTATGTGCTCTTTGTGGAATTTGGATGCAAATTTAAGATTATTTCTCGTTTTCTTAAAATAAAACATGATTTTCAAATATATTGGAATAATCTATGGATTGATATACATTGTTGAGCACACATTCATATTGAGCCCTTCAGTTATTGATACCCGTTGATATTCGATTGAGATCTGTATATGATATTATATTGTGTCTTGTGGATTTTGGGCACCTTGACTCGGTCCGGCTTAGGTAGTTACTGACATCAAGTGTGAAGCCATATCCCCAGACACTGTCCGCTGAGTCGTGGACCAGCTCGAGCATATATTATGATTGTTGATATCGATCCTTTGACTCCTGATATCCAGACATCTTGCACCCGTACATGCATTGCATTGATTTCATTACATGTCATTTATATATGCTGTAATTTATTTGATCTTTGTACTGGGGTTTGACCCCTGTCCTTTGGGACTGCTGTGGTTTGTTCTGTGTTTCCATAGCAGGTCATGTAGGTGGTTTGTCTTCGGCTGCTCAGGATGAAGCACCGAGGGGCGCTAGAGCTCTTTGAGTTTTGAGCTCAAGCCTTTATTGTTTTTCTCTGTGAGTTCAGTCACCGAGTCCCTAGATATTATATTTATCTATTATGGAGTCTATGTATTACCGGGGTATGCCCCGAGTAGTTGTATATTGTGTTTGTGGAGGGTCGTTGTTGTGATTGTGCCTGGTTGGCATTGTTTCGTATTGAATGTTTGTTGAGAGTTTTGATTTAGTCGTTTTGGTTATTTTATATTTTTCCGGTATATCCTATTTACGGGGAGGTCATGCCGAAATTTTTTTGGGCCAAAAAGCAAAATTTTTAACTCGTTTTCGCTGTTTATACTAATTAATCCTGATTGTGTGTTAATAAAATATTAATCAGGAACAAGGCCCTCACAATAATACTGTATTATATGTGAATAATCAACTTGTTTATGTCGAATATTTCGAATCTGAAACGACAGATATAGTCAGAAGCGCACGATAGTCGATTCAGTATTTATTCTGGTGACAGAAAATGTATGATTATTCAAAAAGACAGTTTTGATATAAACAGAGGAGATCTGTTGTAGCAGAGTTTGTACTGAAATGTATGCATCGTCGACAGATGAAGACAGAAAAATAGAAACCAGGAGGTTGGTTATATAGATTATCGATTCTTGAATAGAAATGGGAGTACATTTCTATGGATTGTGTGACGACACTACTGAAATCTGGATAAGATTGTGCTATGATGTAATTATGATTGACATATTGCTTGAATATGCTTATATGATGTTGTACAGGATGACATACAGATATGGCCAGACAAATGAGATGTATGTCAAAAAAGTAGGCAAATTGCACTGAATGCCAAATTTGATTTTATCATATCCCTGATTTTCGGATTATTTTGTACTTTTGGCATAATATACAACAAGATCTTTCACCTATCGTTTATAGATCAACGGATAGTCGGAGCGAACTATCCTGATTCTGAAGAATATCCAGGAACTATAGTGCTGGATGTTAGCACTAGTTGACATGATTTATTGTCACTTGTAAATTATCGTATAACGATAGTTATCAAATGGGTATCGAGATAGCATCATTCGAGGCATTGTACAGTGAAAACTGCAGATTTTCTTCGTATGAGGATTATATATCGTGATATCTGAGATTGGATTTGATAGGATCACAGAAAAAAAGAAAGAAATTGAAACTGATTCGGAAGAAAATAAAGACAGCTCAGAATAAATAGACTGAATATGTCAACGTGGGATGATGACTGTTGATATTCGAGGTTGAAGATGGAATATAACCTTGATTGAAAATTATCAGATTGATAGGAGATGATAGTATTGATTTATTATGAACTGTTAATTGGTATATACGGATATAGTATAGCCAGTATTGTGAGATTGATTCTATCATCAGTTATTCGAGTAGTATTATGAGATTATACTCCTTGCATTATATTCCAGATTGGAGTTAGAGATTCAGGAAAGAAGAATAATCTAGAATGAAGACTATTCTGCTGTTAATATACAGTAAAGTCGTCAGGGTATCAAAGAAGATTATTCCTTTTGTGAAAGTTCATGGAGGGCGTTGTGATACTGAAGAAACTATTTGGGAAACAAAATCTGATATGAGACTGAAATTTCAGAATGTTGCATTGCAATGAGTTTTCTGATTAACCTCTATTATACATTTCTTTCTTTATCTGATTTGATTGCCTATGATTTCGGGGGACAAAATCGTATCTTAGAGGGGGAGAAATGTAATGCCCGAGATTTTTATATCGTAATCTGAAGCTAATCTGAAATGAGTTAGTGATTAATTGATGTGATTATAGCCGGAACGGATTAGACCGAGAAAGACGAGAATAGACCCAAAATTATGTGCGAGGGTGTGCCATTCGCGCACATGCGCGACGTGATGCGCAAGCCATGCGCGGATTTGGCAGAAGACCCCGCACATATGCGCGGCGTGAGGCGGGCATATGCGCGAGGTGTCCAGTAGCCAAGGGCTGGAACAGAACATTGCGCACATGCGCGACGTGAGCCGCGCACATGCGCGAGGTAGGCAAGAGTTGGGCGCACATGCGCGGGTGAAGTCGCGCATATGCGCGAGCTACGGTAAAGGTTACGCGCGGAGACTGAGGTCTCGCGCATATGCGCCTAGGAGTGTCGCGCAATGCGCGTGTCGCGCATATGCGCGAGACGTGCTGCAATGTACATCGAACCACTTGCCTTACATGCACGAGATATAATATATATATATAATATATATATATAAATGCAAATCTTCATTCAGCAGCCGAGAGTTTACGGGACAAAAGGCTTCAAGTTGCTTCGGCGTGGGAAATTGAGATTTACGAGAAATCCGTCCGTCAGATTTTGAATCCGCCGACTTCAGTACTGATTTTGTCTATCGACGAGGCTACAACTGGATGTAAGTTTGTTATGTTTAGACATGATTTGGATTATGATATTGTCAGAATTGAATATAAATCATATATGGTGTTTCTGATATAGTAGACATTATATTTTGAAGTCCATTGAAGACAGACTGTTTATGTAATTCTTAGATTTTCAGAGTTGTATTTGGTAAGATTCAATATCAGAGTTGTATTGTCATTCTATTATAAGTTGTACTAATATTGATTATGAGTGCTGTTATTATATCCGTGATGTTGAGACTGACAAGGTTAGCGAAATGTAGTTTATATCGTCGCAAACTCAGTGGGTTGATATGATCAGATTCAGTATGATTTCGATTATCGTGATATTATCGATATGGATTAGATTGTATCTTGATTCGATATTGATCAGATTATGTTTGATTTGAGTATTGATCAGAATAGATTTGAATTGAGTTGCATATTGAGATTGTGCCTATGCGATATTGTATTTCAGATTGATATGGACAGATTTGACTTCGAGACTTCGACTTCGTTAGACCGCGAAGAGGAAAGGTATAAATTTATGTTGAGTGGGGATTGCACAACTCGAGTCCGATTGTCTTGAGTTTTCCAAATCACATACTTTACTTTATTGCATCGATATTTGTAATTGTATGATATTGATACTTGATTTATTGATTTATATTATGTCATTAAGCGGATACGCCT